>NC_137869.1:14152149-14304649 GCF_963924005.1 Protomyctophum bolini
CTCTCCTCTCTTTTGTGTTTGTGTGTGTGTGTGTGTGTGTGTGTGTGTGTGTGTGTGTGTGTGTGTGTGTGTGTGTGTGTGTGTGTGTGTGTGTGTGTGTGTGTGTGTGCGCGCGCGCATCCATGCATGTACAGTATGTATGTGTGCTGTATTTAAGTGAAAGCCTTCACTTTGACTTTCAACACTTTTCAGCCGTTTCAAAAACATCATTGAGAGCTATTCAGTGGCCTTTGAGTGGGTGATTTCAGCCGGCTTGGCTGTGGGGGAGCCGGCTGTGCCCTTTTCCCCTGTCACACTGAACAAGTGCAGCTTTCCTATAGCTTCTGACTGTAAAAGGCAGGCGTGTCTATTCCTTCAGGAGACGCAGTGAAAGGCCTCTGATCTCCTTGTCTCCGTATCAAAGGCCTTCACTCACATGGAGCCTTGTCCCCTGTCAAGTGCAACCCTATTGTGTAAGGCACTGGTTCTCAACATATCGCCTGGGGACCCCCAGGAGTCCTTGGGGGGGGGGGGGGGTTCCAGGGGGTCACCAGCTAAATGATTGATAGTCATGAACTCTAGGGTTGTCCCAATCACGTTTGTTTGCTCCCAATCCGATTCAGATCATTTGATTTTTAGTATTTGTCAAAATACGGGTACAAAAATAATACAAATGTATAGTACTACTGTATAAACAGGTTTTGTACCATTTCTGTCACTGTGTCACTGTTATAGAGTTGCACTTATTATGGGTCCATAATGAGATCAGTTATTAAAATTATTACCTTTTTTAACAAAACAAAATCTTATCGTAGTGCAAGATTATTCTTATTTTGACTAAAAGCAAAAGACGATCTTTTCCCCCGATTCCGATCTTTTGAAAATCACCCGATCGGCCCCGATTTCCGATCACATGATCGGATCGGTACGACCCTATCAGAACCAAGGGACCTGTACGGGTCGGTAACCCCTGAGAGTGTGCAAATGGAACCAAATGGACCCTTATGGATCCATTTGGTTTCATTTGTACAAATGAACACTGATTGGTGACACAGCGATATTAAAAATGGTATATCAAATGGGGGGTTCTGTGTCCTATATATGCACTGGTGTAAGCACAGTAAGCCCAGACACGTCTGTCTGGTGGTCTGGTTGATGTAGCATGAACACGAGCGTTTCATGTCACTGTATGTACGCACGATATACACACACGCACACATACAACACTCCTCATCTGTGGTGAGATGTGTCTGACAAGGCACTGACACCCAGACACACGCCACTCCGCTCCATGACGGCGGGACTCCGTCAGGGACGTGCGTGAATACCACAGCTGCCAATGGAGCATCACACGCATCACTGACGCGTTTGATGCTCCAATGGACGGCATGTGACAAGAATGCAAATCACTTAGCCCGGAGGTAAATATGCTCCATTACCACCAGCATCACACAGCACATGTAACTGTACTGTAACACACACACACACATACACACACATAGTGCTTACAGTGTGTGTGTGTGTGTGTGTGTGTGTGTGTGTGTGTGTGTGTGTGTGTGTGTGTGTGTGTGTGTGTGTGTGTGTGTGCGTGCGTGCGTGCGTGTGTGTGTGTGTGTGTGTGTGTGCGTGTGCGTGTGCGTGCGTGTGTTTTGGGCCTGATGAAGACCTATAAGGTTGAAGCGTAACTTGTGCCATTCATTATTTGGGAGTTTTAAACCGATGTGTGTGGATGTTTTTTTTTTTTTTTTGGTGTGTTTTGCAATTTGCGTCTCTGACATCAAGAGAACCTTATGAGCACAGTCCTTGGTAACTAATAATAATAATAATAATACATTTTATTTATAAGGCGCCTTTCAGGGCACTCAAGGTCGCTGTACAGATTAAAAGCAGTACAAGAACACAGTTTAAAAGCAGGAAAAAATAAAACTAGGGCACAGCTTGCAGCAGAAGACACAGAGGTCACACGGAGTCATAGGCCTGCCTAAACAGGTGGGTTTTGAGGTGAGATTGAAATATGGTGATAGAGTCCATGTTTCTGATGTCAGGGTGAAGAGCGGCTGAAGGCTCTTGAGCCCATGGTGGAGAGACGGGCTGGGAGGACTTTCAGGGTGAGGGAGGAGGCAGACCTGAGAGACCGGGTGGGGATGTTGACGTGGACAAGGTCAGACAGGTATGGGGGGGGGGGGGGGGGGAGGTTATGGATGGCCTTGAATGTGTGGAGAAGGATACGGTATTTGATGGGGAGTTTGTGGGGGAGACCAAAGAGAAGGGAATTACAGTAGTCCAGGCGGGAAGAGAGTGAACCAGGATAGCGGCACTTTGGGGAGTTAGGGAGGGGCGGAGGCGGTTGATGTTTCTGAGGTGGAAGTAGGCGGATCGGATGGTGGTGTTACTGTTGATGTGGGTGTGGAATGAAAGGGTACTGTCGAGGACGACACCCAGACTCTTAACCTGAGGGGAGGGGGAAACCGAGGAGTTGTCAATGCTGAGAGTGAAACTGGGTTGCTTGGTGAGTGTGGATTTGGAACCAATGAGGACTACCTCGGTTTTATCACTGTTGAGTTTGAGGAAATTGGAGGTGAACCAGGACTTGATTTCCTGCAAACAGGTACAGAGGGAGGAGGGTGGGAAGGTGGAAGAGGGTTTGGAGGAGACGTAGAGCTGGGTGTCGTCCGTGTAACAGTGGAAAAATATGTTGTATTTGCGTAAAATCTGTCCAAGGGGGAGGAGATAAATGATAAATAGGATAGGGCCAAGTACAGAGCCCTGGGGGACACCGGAGGAGATGGGGGAGGGATGGGAAGTGAATGATTTGAGCTGAATGAACTGAGTACGACCAGAGAGGTATGAGTGAAACCAGTCTAGGGGTGTGTCGGATATACCAATGGATGCTAGTCGCTCGAGGAGGGTGCAGTGTGAAACTCCTCATCATCATCATCATTTTTCGACCGCAGTCGAGATCAAGGATTCCACAATGCTACGCCAGACTTCCCGGTCCTTCATTGCCACCCCCAGTTCCTGCCTACTGAAGCATGTGTCCCTAGCGATGACATCAGGAAACGACAGCTTTCTACCTCTGGTCCGCCCTGAGGCAGGAAGAAGAACGGAAGATATAACCTCATTGTCAGCTCTGTAGCAGCGCTCTTCTGGATCGGACCAGTGAAGAAACACGGGGAAGGTTGCCGTATATTAGATTAGTCGATGGGTGGCTCTTCCACGACAGATTTTGTGCTCTCATTAGAAGGCGGTGTAAGTGCCATCCAACCGATTCTCTTGTTTCTTTGAAAGTGTCCATGTCTCGGAGTAGAATCGGCTCAACGGTCGACCTAAATATTTTTACTTTTAACATCTAAGCTGGTAACTCCTACCTGTTGTCAGTGGGTATACCATGACGTCAGTACTCATTATCAGAGTACTTAGCGTGGATGATGGCAGGCAGACACACCAACTTAATTGGGAGAGTTCAAAACTCTCTAAAGTGTTCTTTTTCCTTTCTTTTTTTTTAAGCTAATATAGCCCGATGCCTGCTTGCTTGTTCTGGGGAGAAATTGAATTGAAAACCTTTCTTTCAAACCAGAAACAGGATCGTGTCAAAGGTTGTGTCCAATGTAGACACATAGGATCTGCTCAGCGAGGAAGGATGTGGGTCTTCATCTGCTTAGGGAGGAAGGATGTGGGTTATCATCTGCTCAGGGAGGAAGGATGTGGGTTATCATCTGCTCAGGGAGGAAGGATGTGGGTTATCATCTGCTTAGGGAGGAAGGATGTGGGTTATCATCTGCTTAGGGAGGAAGGATGTGGGTTATCATCTGCTTAGGGAGGAAGGATGTGGGTTATCATCTGCTTAGGGAGGAAGGATGTGGGTTATCATCTGCTTAGGGAGGAAGGATGTGGGTTATCATCTGCTTAGGGAGGAAGGATGTGGGTTATCATCTGCTCAGCGAGGAAGGGTGTGGGTTTTCTTTTGGGGCTAATACATGTGCCTCTCTGTGTTGTTGCTGTTGTTGACCTGTCACTTAATTAGCATTGCTAATTAGTTCTCCACATGTCCCATCTGTGACAGGTCCTGTCAGTGGGCTGTATTGATGAATCCAGTGTCCCCTCGTTTGTCTCCTCGTTAGCTCCTGTCTGATCTGGACAAGATTCCACCGTCGCCTTGTCCTCTTTGTCATTGTCTCGTTGTCTGTCTGTCTGTCTGTCAGCTCGTCTGCTCGTCTCTCAGGGCCACGGCACCAGGGAGCATGACGCAGGGAGCCGTTAAATGCCGCCATCGACGGTAAACAGCTGCGGTAAACAAATCATGATGTCCATTTCTCTGTTGTCTCGTTTGTCCCTTCCCTCATCAGCACCCAGGGTGTCGTGCCCTTGAGCTGTGACAAAGGCCCGCTATCGATTGGACACGAGCCGAGGGTGTACCGAGATATTAAAGAGTCTTACACACCTCAGTGACTGGCAGACAGGGCGCTGACGGGATGCAGTTCCCTCTTCTCACATAAACAACTCCAGTGACCTCTCTAGATCAGATTATGATCAGTGATTGTTTATGCTGTTTTGACATGGTGTGAAGGCAGAGGTTCAGCATAACATCTGTAAGGTCTCAGACTCTTTTTTGAGGTACTTTTACTTTACTTGAGTATTTACATTTTCTTTTTTGCCTTTTCTGCCTTTATTGAAAGTAGACTGACAGGAAATGGGGAGAGAGATTGGCCGCCGTGATCGGGAGTCGAGCCCGCGGCACACCGCCAGCTGGGTGCTCAGACAGTTGAGCTAACCGTCCGGGCCAGAGTATTTACATTTTTCACTCAACAATTATTTTTTGATTAGATAATTATTACAAAACATATATTAACCACTTGGCCCTATATATTTTATACTTTGGCTATTCAAAAATAGCGGATCTACAACCTTATAATCAGATTCAGAATCATCTTTATTGTCACATTACATGTTTACAGAAGTAAACATGTAATGTAAACCCACCTACTCTGACCATCCGGTCAAGTAGGTTAATGTGGGCGAGCACTGTTGATGGAATATGGAATATCGGACAGATCCATCTTGATCAGGTGACTAGTATAGAGATAAATGTGTACCAATTTGTGTAATGTTTGGACAAATTCTGTAGGAGTACAATTGTTTTGCAAAAATCTACCTCCTAGTGAAGCTATTGCTCTGGCATCCAGGGCGTGTGCATGCACAGTGTCACTGCGATTGGCCCAACGGTGCCGAAGATAAGCTGTCCACAGACAGACGGACACACACACCAAGGATGAATGGATGAACAAGGTGCAACACATAGTCTCACCACTCCTTTTGTATTTTCACTAATGTAAAATGTCCAATACAGGACTTTTACTTACTTATTTCTACTTACTTATTTCTACATTCCAGTATTGCTACTTAAAAAAAACATTGAGTTGACTACTGTGGAAAAGGATTGAACAGACGGCGATACATCAAGCTTAGGTTGGTTTATTACTGAGAAATGTATGCAGATTGCAGCAGCAGATTTAGTTTTCCTGGATCTCTCCACCTCCTTCCCACTACTGTCAACCAAGCCACAGCCCTCTGACTGTTACCTGGCTCGCCTGCACCTCACTTCCTGCTGCAGTGGCAACAGAGCCACGTTCCAGCCCCACGTATTGCTCCTGGAAGTGGGCCAGAAGCAGCTGAACAGGGCATCCTCTGTTTCCCCAACTGTTCGACCCACTGATGAAGTTCTCCTTCAGAAGCTGCCCGTCTATCATGAAACTCCTGTAATAGACACTGAGTCGTGACAAGCCAAGCTGAGAGGCCATCTGCGCTCGCTGGGTTCCGGGAGCTATTTCTGTCGCTGAGCGCGGCTGGTCAGAGAGTTCAGGGCTGGCACCAGCCTCTGTTGATCACACAGAAGGGAGGGAAACACAGAAAACTTTCTGGAGGTCACAGTGAAGATGTCAAGGGTACATGCGAAAGAGAGCGAGCGTGTGTTTGTGTGCGTGTTCGTCATGTTGAAAACACATGAGTATGTTTTTGCCAATTTTGTTGTGAACTAGGTGTTTATACGTCAAAGTACTGTAAAGATAACCTACAGAACCACTTGACTTGGAAAGAAATGTGCCAGATTGAGAGGTTGCTACACTAATACACGCATGTGTAGAGTATACGCATGCATGCTCCCTTTCTCTCTCTCTCTCTCTGTTTCTCTCTCTCTTTCTCTCAGACCGAGAGACAGGAAGATAGACAGACAGATTGGTTTACTCGCACGCACGCATGCATGCACTGATGCACGCACACACGTCAGGCACGCACGCACAGACACACGCACGCACGCGAGCGTGTGCGCACACGTGACTGTTCTGGTCTGATCCAGGAGTTGTAGACAGACAGCCAGATGGGGTGTAAACACAGATTCTGGAGTCACGCAGAGAGAGTTGCCATCGGCCTGCTGAGTGAAGAATGAAGACCCACAGAGACACTCCAGCACACAAACACAAACTCACTCTCACAGGCCAAGGTGACAGACTGGTCACGGTGAGGCTCACTTTTACAGGCAACACCCATGTGCATGTGTGCTCGGGTTCATCAGTGAAATGTGTTGTGCAAGCCATAATAAGAAACAGAGGGCAGGTCGACACCCAGACAGCCCAGGATGGATGGTTTATAAGTTAACAGCTTCGGACAATAGCTTTTCCCCTATAAAGCAACCAAGATATATGTGGCACCGGTCAATTTCCTTGACCATCAGAACAAATTGGAAAAATAAAAATAAAAACCTGACTGAATCACTGCCTCATTTCTCCCCCTGTTTCTCTGTAGGCCAGTTGTTTCAATCACAGGGGCGTGACAGACAGACAGGCCGGCAGGGCTACAGGCTATATCTGAGCATCAACAAGGTAATGACAGGGAAAGGTGACAGATTATGTCTCTGTGTTGTTCCATCATTGGATACAGCCTAGTGAAGAATGGAGGTAGCTGTTCTGAACATCAATGCACAGCGACAGGAAAATGGCAATGTCTTTTAATGATTGAATACAGATGGGTGGGTGGGTGGGTGGCTTGACAGATGGACAGGTGGATGGGGGTAATACGGATGGATGGACGCATGAATAGGTGAGTGGATGGATAGATATGAGATGATTGAATTCATAGATAGATGTATCATGAATACAATAAGGGGTTTCGGGTTGGATGAATGGATAATGTGCAAATGGAGGAAACAATGGATTGGAGATGGATAGGTGTTTTGTCACATGGCTTGAGTAAAAAATGAATTCCAGTACTACCCAGTTACAGTACATGGTCCACATGTAGTTGTATTTGTTAAATCCTCAATAGTGATTGGGGCCATTGTTCTCCCCTTCATCATTACCTGAACCAGATTGTCATCATTACTTGCCCCGTTGGCCTAATGATCACAAGCATAGCAACAGCACTCACAGAGGCCCAACTGTTTTATACAAGTGAAGTTATTGATATTGTCTCTAATGTGGTGAGTGGGGATTGGGAGGGTGATGTGTGCGACCATGCATTCACCTGTGAATTTTAATAAGGTCTCAGCAGTAAGTAATTGCTACTGTGTGATTCATGCCAGCTTCATGCATTTGGCTGACTGGACTGAAATGCAGTTGATTTAGCTTCACTTAGTGCACAACACAGAGTGTTGTCCCCCCAGGATTTACACTGCACATTTCTCCACCCGCTACTATATGCTTATTTACTGCAACCGACTAGATGTGCAGGAAAGAAACTATGTGGCCTTTTTGAATCAGGTTGATTCATTATTTGTCCAGTATCAAAGATTTAATGTTGTGAACGAATGCATCTGAATATGTCATGCAAATCAAAAACACACAAATTAAAAATATTTGTATGTCTTCTATGTACCATTCCTTCCTCTCAGACTTCAATTATTTTCTTTCTTTTGGTAATTCTTTTGAATTACGGTCTTGACAGGAGACATTGTTGTGGTATAGGTAAGGTAAGCAAACCTGAAATGATCAGACTTAACGCCCTGCCTTCTCAGACATGAAACTGGGCAGGAATGTGGCCAGAACCTTCCTAGATTACTACAAACTCAACAATCTCATCAAGGACAACAGACCAGTTCATATTCAAAGGTAATCATTAGAGAAAAATGAAATCCACATACCGTAAACACAGAGATAATATTATTATTATAGATAATATGTTCTATAATGGACTTGTACAGTATGTGTCTGTAATTGACATGTCCATGATGCAATTTGTATGCAATCTCTTGTATTGCTATTTGCTGAATTACACTGTACGAAAGCGTATTGCTCCCATGTCAGATAAGAAAGAAATCAATTTTAACGAGATACGTGATACCATGTCACGTTATAAATTATATTGATATTATCACGTACGTGATACGCGATGTATAAATTTTATTCCCTGACATTGCAGCAATACGCATCTGTAATGCTCAATGAACAAAATGGTGTGTTTGTGTGTGTGTGTGTGTGTGTGTGTGTGTGTGTGTGTGTGTGTGTGTGTGTGTGTGTGTGTGTGTGTGTGTGCGTGCGCGTGTGTGTGTCTGTGTTTATGTACGTGCACGCGTGTGCGTGTGTGCATGCGTGCGTGCGTCACCAGTCCTGAAGTGTTTTCCCATGCAGGTAATAGTAGCGGGAAGGGCAACAGGGGTGACAGAGAGAAAGCCAACAGTGAGAAGGAGAGGAAGAGTGCAGGTGTCCGACAGTAGACACCAACAAACAGACAAAGCCTGGACATTTATTAAATGCAGAGCACCAGAACGGACGCATCCTACAGTCGTCACCTTCAGAAGCAAGCGCTATACCACTTCTTGGATATAAAGACCGTTTTCATACATTTCTTCCATGTCGTATGAGCCGGAATGTGTTAACTTGTATGGCTCACAACGCTCTGTCACAAGAGCAAGTTGGTCCAGTGTTACGTGTATATCGTGGTACAATTGTACAAAAGTGGAATATTACGGGCAGGCATACTACTCAAAAATCATCTAAGCTTCAGAGGATAGATAGATAGATAGATAGATACTGTAGATAGATAGATAGATAGATAGATAGATAGATAGATAGATAGATAGATAGATAGATAGATATTCAGGCACTAGAGGCTTCAAGTATTCAATATAGACACCATCAATTATCAACAAAGAGTATATTACAAATGTATACTCCGATACAATCTTCCTTCCTGCCTGATGCAGAGCAAGCCTGTTCCAGTGTTCAAGGCCTTCATTCTGCAGCTGCTCTTGCTTTCACTAAAATGTGCTTTTACGTTAGGCTGCACCAGCATTTGTTTTTCTCTATGCATGAGTAAATATTTCTGACTAGTTTTATGTATACTTTAGTACATACTTTGACATTGGACATCATTATGTTGTAGCCACTAGGACCCACGTCACCCTTTCTTAAAGCAATACAGAATCTTGAAGAACACATAAAAGTAGGCCAGTGGTTCCCAAAGTGGGATCAGTCCAGGGTTGATAGTGAGGGACAAGATGGTCCCATACGGTTCTGTAACTCTGAGACTACACAAATGGAACCAAATGGAGTTACGGTTCCATACACTCACAGAGTTAAGGGGTCCATGGCCTAATTAATCTTGGATTGAAACGTTTTTAGGAACCACTGAAGTAGACAATACCACATTCACTTGTAGTTTACATGGCAAAGCATTTTATTTATTAAAAATAACGTGGCGGAGTGAATGTGTGAATGCTGTGATTAAGAATGTGGTTCTGGATTTTCTGGAACACTTTTGTATTATCTGGAATTAAATAAACTGATGAATGAAAGCTGTGAAAGCTAATTTGAATTTCCAGTGTTCATCTTTATGTGTGCAAGTGAACTAAATATATTTATCTTTCAAAAGATTTTGATACATTTTTTAAAGTTGGAGGAAAAAAGGTTTCTGAATAGCCTACAAGAGTACTTTTACTTTTGGTATTTTAAATATATTTTGATGCAATTACTAGCTGTCAGTCTGTACTCTGTACTCATTCTGCAAACTTACCATTTTCAAATTGCAATCAATCAATCAAAACCACTGGTTGCATACAAGACATTTGATTGGTTAGTTCTGGTCACGAGTCACAACATCCTCTGCCTGGGACTTCCTATCTGCTTCCTGTCGCGTCACCCATGACAACGAACCAAGTTTAGCAATGGGTAGAACGACACCGCCACAGAAGTCTCTGAAATGTACAGTGTACTTGGATATACAGGCTGTAAGTACATGAAATACAATAGGTTTCGTTTCGTTTTGTTTTGATTGTTGACACATGATCCGGGGATCATTGATCCCTATAGCTCTGATCCATGATAGCTCTAATGCGTTGATCCCGTGATCCTGTAGCCTGCTGTACATCTTAAACTATACCTTCATATCCCCCAATCCTTATGTTCTTATCATCCATCATCCCTTTATAATCGCAATCTGTTCTTATCGAATAGATAAGAAGGAATTGATTGAGCAAGATGCTGCAGTTATCCTGGCTGAAGTTCGGTTGTTTAGACGTGTTTAAACTTTGTGTATTATTTGGGAGACCTGAAACGACGCGACTTGACTCTGATTTGAGCGCATCAACGTTCATATTTCAAGTATAAAGTGCTCACCCCTGAGGCCACGGTTGTTAGAACTTTCCACCGGCTGGTATTCCGTAGTGTTATATAAAAAAAACGTTTATCCGACTGCCGGGTCAGTTTCTCCGTTTTTTCGCCATAATGCTTTCAACTACGCGCCTCTATCGGCTGAGAGGTGTATTGCACTCTGTTACATTATAACATTTTGAGAAAATAGTCACCGGCCGGATAAAAATACTTTTTATTGAAGAAAACGGAATGCACGGGTTCTAATACCCACCCGTACGAAATTCCAATGAGCTGCACATAATCAGTCAATAAACATGTACTGTACTGTAAACACAATACAATACTGAGCACCTATGAAGATCACTGTTTGTGCTAGATCACCTGCCCAGGAGTTGTGCTACATGAGCAGGAGGACCTCTACATCAGTGTCTGCATCATGGGCCAGTACAGAAAGACTGGGTGTGTGCCTGCAGTATTCCCTCTGCGCTTTCATCACAAAATGGTCTTCATCAAGGTGAGAAAGACATCGCTGTTGTCGGGCAGAAACTCTCATCTCCATTGTTTTTGTTGTTGTAAATTAACCCATTCTGAACTGGAACCCGTTTTGGTGTTAGCACTATGTTGTGCTTTAGCTATTGAAAAATAGCAGATCTACAAGCTCATAGCGCGCCACCGAGTGGCGCGCTAAGAGCTTGTAGGTCTGCTATTTTTGAAAAATCGAAGAACGACTGACATTTTTAGAATCTGATCTCAGGTCAGAATGGGTTAATCAGACCAGTGTGTGTCCAGTGGAAACCTCGCATGAATCTGATCTCAGGTCAGAATGGGTTAACGCTGTATAGTGTATACTTGATCATACTGCAGCATCACACAAAAGCCTCAGAAGTATCACATCCACAAGCCCATCTTCTACTTGTGCTGTTTTTGAATTTGAATCCTGATAAGTAACAGTTTTGGTCTTATATGAGGTTTCCAGACAAAAATAAATGATGAAGAGAGGGTAAAAAAGCAGAGACGGATTGATAAGTTGACGGTTTAGATAAGCCTTTCTTTATCCCCAGTGGGGAATTCAGCTGTCATCGCAGCAACAGCAGTAAGAGTGAAACACAGGGGATAGGGATACTGAGTAAGATTCAAGAATCAAGGTTTGAATAAATAAAGTAAAACAGATTGATGTACAGACTATCAACAGTGAATGTGAGAATGAATACTGTCAACAGGCCTTCAACAGACAGTATATATAATTGGGATGTGTACGTCATCATTTACACCATTTACCATTTGTCCTTTTGGGAAATGGTGCTCCACAATCATCATCACACACCGGTATACAAATAGAGTCCCAAATTGGCCAGCACTACTGAACAGCTACTGTTGAGGGAGCGAAGTGTTAGCCTGAAAACCACACTAATCTGCCGCAGGAAAACAAATAATCCCTGGGGAGATTGTTCTGGCATTTCAAATGTGCCAGAACAGAATAGATCGGCTATTTTCAAATAGCCAAAAGGTTTATAGGGCTGAAGTGTTTAATGTTTGTTTTGTAATAATAATCAAACTCTTCAAAGTAACTAGTAACTACAGTTTTCAAATTATTTTAGTGGAGTAAAAGTATAATATTTGCCTCTGAGATGTAGTGGAGTAGAAGTAAAAGTGCTGGAAACTGGAAATACTCCAATATCATACAAATGAAATACCTCAAAATTGTACTTAATTACAGTACTTTAAAAAATCATTCCCTTTTATTTAACCAGGTGAGTCCCATTGAGATGGTTATATTCTCTTTTACAACGGAACCCTGGCCAAGAAAGTGAACATGCACATATTACAACGTAAAATACAATAAGATGCACAGCAAAAACTCTAATTATACATTGATCATACTGAAGCAAAACAGCTGCAGGCATCAGTTTTTTCTTCTTCTTTTTTTTTTTACTTTTAAAATCACTCAAAGGGATTAAGGACGGTTTCCAGTAATACAGTGATTCTCAAACATTTTCATGTTAAGGAACCCCAAATGAATGTATTTGGCCACAGACCCCCTCTGTACATTCATTTTGCCAAGGACTCCAATACAAGATTTTTGTTGATTAAAATGTTAAAAAAATGTTAAAATGTCAAAATAGATCTTCACATTTCACTTTTATTTTTAATAGAAGATCTACAAGCTTGTGAATGCGTTGCGTTGTGAGCTTGTAGGTCGTCTATTTTCTAATAGCCAATGTACAGTATAGGGTTTACGGCTGATTTTGATGCTATATATTAATACATTCTTTGCTGACCCCACTTTGAGAATCACTGCAGTAATACTGTACACAAAAGGAAACTGCTGATTGGTCCGTGCTTGTCTGTTATTCTTCACCAGACTTTTCCAGGCGTAGTTGACCCTGGTGATGTGGCTGATCTCCTCGAAGGTAAGCCGTCTCCTGAGGTTTGATTCCTCATCGCTCATTCCCGAATCATCTGCTGTTTTATGCTCATAGGCTATTTGTTGTGATACTGATCATTAGCTTACAGGATGTTTGTGCTTTCTCTCCGCTTAGCTGACACTACATCTTTTGAGCTGATTCAGCTGGTACCTCCAGGTATGCTTTCGGATGATGCCATATGGGCATGTTCTGTTCTGAGTTTGTCAAAACAGTGCAAAAATAGGAGCTCAACTTTATTTGCGTGCTTATGTACGTGCGTGCATGTGTGGTTTCAGTGGGCGAGATTCTGGCCACAGTGGAGGAGTGCACTAGAGACTTCCTGTACCCTGGACCCAGGCTCAGTTCCAAAGACGGGGCTCTAGAGAGAGAAATGCTGATGAAGAGGTCCTCTACCTTCCCGGTAGGTTTCCAATGAATGTTCCCTTCATTTCCGTCAGCCTTTTCTGTCCATATTCTCTTGAGTTCAACTGACTTCTTCAGTCGTACTCTTCCTCTCCCCATCTCGCCTACACCTCTCTCCATGTCTCCTTCCCCTTCATCAATTTCTCTTTCTCTCCTTCCTGCCTCATCTGTCCATCTGTCCCTGCAGATTTCTTTTCCATCACATCCTGAAGCCCCAACAATAATCTCGTTTAGACATCTATGAACACTTGTCGCGCTTTCGTGTTTGTATTCAAGGCTTGCATAGCAATTTAGATGCCTCTATTCATTCACACTGCCAGATAATTTAAACATCACTCAAGCCTTTCTTGTTTGTGCCAATTTGTTGTTCTCGCACAGGCGTAGAGTGACGATTTACGGTTGTAAATCTCATCTTCCTGGCCATGTTGTTTATGTGTGCTTGTGTGCGTTGGTCTCCATCCTTGTGTAAATGCATGTTTGTTCCTAATTCTGTCTTTCACCAGGGAATCTCCCCCAAAGTGGAGTTTTTTACCTCTTCTGTCATTGAGGAGAGTGGCGGAAAGGACAGCGGGGCCGTCTCACCGGTAAGTGTGTCTCGTATCAGAGAGTGTGTACACGCGCACTCACACGCACACACTCCTAGCCAAACAAAACATACGTTAATTTTTGAGACATTTTTGAGACATTTTAGCTTTTGTTTTTTTTATCAATATTATAAACAGGAACTAGAGTAGCATATAACTGCAATGTAGCAAACTGTAATATTTGTTTCTAGATCAGTGGTTCTGAAAGTGAGGTTCCGGGACCCCACGGGGTCCCCAGCTAAGTTATTGATAGTTAGGGACCAATGGACCAGAGATGAAGAGTTCTTATGATTGTCACGGGGGGTTTTGTTGGGTACTTTCATTTACAGTTTGGTAATAAACACAGTGGTATGATTTCAGTTCACAACGAACAAATGATTCACTCATGACTTGTTTCAGCACCATGTTTCAGCACCATAACAGTTACAGTAGTAATGGATGATCAAAAGATGAGTTACAAATTCTTCACAGGGGCCCAAGCCCCTCAGCACCCACATACAGTACATGACGTCACAGAAATGGACCCTTAAAGTTCTGTAACACAGAGTGTACGTACCAGGGAGCCAAATGTACCCTTAGAGATCTCAGATCTGTAACTCAGAGAGTGCAAATCCACTTGGTTCCATTTGCACACTCTCTTAGGTCACATTGCCACCTAATACTTCGGTAGACTCGATGCGAATGGGCGGAAATTGGGATTCTTGCATATTTAATTTGCTGCGGTTTGCCTTCACACTGTCATCCGCAGAAATTGGAAACGCAGCAACTTCATCAATGTGTTCCATTCACAAACTAGCATACACAGTGAAATCTATGGTGATAAAATTATACTCATAACGTGCATGTGTCGTGTCGTGCCGTCTGGGATTGGACCCAGACAGCAGCGCAAAATGTTTACATGTTTATCGAGATGAAAGTCCCTACTCCCCAGTCCCCACACAGTGACAGCACTCCATTACGGCACGCACAGACAGACAGACAGAATATTCTGTAGGCTCACTGCAGTGTTTTTATGTGTTTCCTTGTACTCGTCCTCATTTCGATCAGGGTTAAAGTCTCCTCACACCTGCCAAACGAAGCGAACTTTCTGACAATGTGCAGCAGGATTCGTTTTAATCGCAGTAAAGCTTTCTGGTGTGAATGACACCTTAGTTATGGGGGTTCATGGAATAATGCATACCAAATATGGGGGGTCTTTGAAATAAAACAAAGTTTGAGAAGTTAAGAACCACTGTTCTAGATCATTCTGATGAGCAGCATCACTCTCAATCATTTGAGTCCGTTTCCACCATATAGACCTACCTTCTATTGTTGCCATGGCTACTGCCATCTATCTATCCCTGTAGTGTTTCAAGGGTATCTGTTCTCTCCTTGTGAATGTAATTACAGAGAGACAGATCTGTGGTTCCGATAGCAGGGCCCTTGCACTGTTCCTGCTACTACACAGCAAAAAACCCTGAGTGTTCCTTTGTTTACCTCTGAGACTGTACTCTCAGAGTTAAAGGAAATGCTGTGTAGCAAGTAGGGCTGCAGCTTCCAATTATTTTCATAGTGATTATTATTCATACTGACATCGATTACTATTTTGATTAATTGGATAATCGAGAAGCGTTTATTTGCAATTTTGAATAGATTAACCAGTTAACCAAAAGTTGCTCAAAATTGGGATAGATTATTAATAGATAATTTTACGAAATCATTGATTATTAATGATTTTCTTGATGGCTATTCAGATGATTTAGTTTTTCTTTTTTGCACCCCTATAGTAGCAAGGTCTTCATACAGTTAAGGAGATCCAGTCAGGCAGTTGGTTACTCAAATTCACATCCTTCTCTCACCTGCATCTCTTCCTTTTTGCATTGAAAGGGCAACCTGTGCTCAGCTGCATAAAATCACCATTTTACCTCGCAAAGGAGGTGGATTTCATTCTCTCTGGTCCCCTCGCTCTCTCTATCTGGCCCTCTATCTTTATTTCTCTCCTCCAGTCTCTCCAGAATTTATGGCGTATAAGGCACTTCCATCTATTCTCTTCAATATAATCTTCGTGTGTGTGTGTGTGTGTGTGTGTGTGTGTGTGTGTGTGTGTGTGTGTGTGTGTGTGTGTGTGTGTGTGTGTGTGTGTGTGTGTGTGTGTGTGTGTGTGTGTGTGTGTGTGTGTGTGTGTGTGTGTGTGTGTGTGTGTGTGTGTGTGTGTGTGTGTGTGTGTGTGTGTGTGTGTGTGTGTGTGTGTGTGTGTGTGTGTGTGTGCGTGCGTGCACGCACGTGGAGGACGGCAGGAGAGCTCTGTCTATTTTCTCTGAGAGAATGTAAGGTACCTTTTGCTGCAGCCCACCGAAAAAAGAAACAATTGTTTTGTTTTTGGAGGGGGGATAAAAGGAAAGACAATCCTTGTAACAGCTTGGCAGTCCTGTTAGTACCTTATGATCTATCGCATATGGGTTGGTGCAGAGCCATATATTTTCCAGGTGCACTAACACAAGCGGAGGCTGTTTGGTTAAATGGGATGTCATTGACACCAAGGCAAATTGTCAATGTGTTCTCCTGGCCCCTTAGGGAGACATGCGGATCAGGGCCCAGCCGTGGCTGTCACACTGTAGAATTTCTCCATTCTCACGGACCTAATGGCGCTTCAACATGGGCGTGCCAATTCGTCCCAAGTGTCGTGTTTTATTATGGATCACAGAATGAAAGCACCTGCTTACAGAAATCTCTATATCTGTAATGGTGGGAAATATACATTCCATCTCTCACAAAGTATCTCTCCTTTCCTTGGTCACTCTTTCATACTCATCTTCCCTATACTGCTTTTCTCTCACCGCTCTAAATGGTCTTTCTGTATCTTCTCTGTATCCTGTTCCATAGACATCTGTCTAGTATGCTTTCGCTCATGTCAATCTTGCTGTGTTTCCCCGTCCATGTGCCTCTCGTAAAAAAATAAACCCTTTTTTTAAAGGCCATCCGCCACTGTTCTCTCTCTTAAATGGTGCTTCTTTATTCCTATCAAAATAATTTGCATGGATAAGAAATTATTTATAAGATAATACGTTTGTATTGATCCCTGGAGGGAAATTTAGGTGTCATAGCAGCAGGCAGTGAGAATTAAACACAGCAGAGGTACAGGTAAGAGTCAACCAATAAATTATAAAATTAAATAAAGTAAAATACTTAGCTGTAATCTATCAATAAATATAAATGTACAGTGAATTTATAAATTAATCTAAATCTATTTCTTTACATATATCAACAATGAATATATGAATAAATATAAATGTATTGCTATACATCTATCAACAGTGAATGAACATATAAATTAAATTAATATTATTACAGTCTCAAATTAAAGGTTCTTAACAGGCATCTGTCAACATTTGGCAATGTACCTGTATATCTTAGTAGTCCATGTGGAAGTGTCAGTGTGCCAGAGTCCATGCAGGAGTCAGTCATTCAAAAGAACAGACAGTGCCAGAGTCAAAGCAAGAGTCAGTAATCCCAAAGAACGGAACACACAATACAAGTTGGGGTGCCTGATGGCTACTGGCACAAAGAACGGGCCAAGGCACTTTGTGGCGTGCTGAGGAGGGCTGTAGCTGAACGTGCTCCTGGTCCTTGTCAGTTCATCATAGAGGGGATGAGAGGGGTTCTTCAGGCTAGCGTTCAGCTTCTCATCCTCCTCCGCCAGGAAGACTAGTTGTGCTTCAGGGCACAGCTAATGGGGATCACGACAAGCAAACAAAAATCCTCCTCCGCTACCACCTCCAGATTGTCCAGTTCAACTACAACTACAGAGCTAGCCTAGTTTGTTGGCGTCCCTTGTGCTGATGTCACCCGTCACCACCCACCCGTACCAACATACCACAGCAACGAAGAAGACGCTATAGCTACTACAATCTGGTAGGACATCTGCAAGCAGCTTGTTGCAAACATTGAAGGATCATGAGCCTCCTCAGTCTCTTCCTGTATAGGGCCTCGGCACAGTTTATTGCTCACGTGTACTCCTAGGACCTTGTAGGTGTCCACCATGTGCACATCGTCTCTTCTTGCTCCACTGTTATGGCCTATTCATAGTCTGGCTTTTCGGTGGTGAGATGACCACCAGAGCTGTAATAACGTGGAGCGGTGGTGAGTAAAAACGGAGAGAAGGGCTGGGGTTGCTCTTCACCGACCCTCGTGTGGTAGTTCGGTGGTCACCTCACCACCGTAAAAATCAGACTATGAATTACACTTTAGACCACCACCAGCTCCTTGGTCTGCTCAGCCTCTCCAGGTGGAGCAGGTAGATGATGGCATCATCCACACCAATGCTATGCCTTCTTAACATTGGCTTACAGCAGGTCCGGTCTTATACTCTCTTGTATTACAGGTCACATATTGGGTGAGGTTTGTCAGGATTTTAGATATATATTTTTTTTTGCTTTTTCTGCCTTTATTGATATGTTGAAAGTAGACTGACAGGAAATGGGGGAAGACACGCGGCAAAGGCCGTCGGGATCGGAAGTCGAACCCGCGGCACGCCGTCAATGGTGCTCAGACGGTTGAGCTAACCGTCTGGGCTGATTTTAAACATTTTAACATGGTTAAAATAGGCACTGACAGTTATGATTGTGCTGGGGTTCTTTATAATTCTGCGACAGTGGAGTGGATGATGTCACCCAGGTGCCCTGCCACAGAGATTTCTTGTGGTATTGAGGCTAGCTTCATTTTCTTGTTTGATAAGCAACTTGTAGCTCGTGCTTTATTGGCTCAAGGACAGAACCTCATATTTCACAATACCGTCAGCTGCATAGAAGCTAATCACTCAGCTTTGGACAGGAAAGAGGGACAGACCTTCACTGGCTCTCCACCAGCAAACGAACAACAGATGGAAGACGGAACAAAGAGGACAGAGAAGCCTAGATGTTTTGTCGTTAGCTTGTAAATCTATCATTTTCAGTGCGCAGCACCATCATGCAATGAAGCATAAACTAGGCTTGAGGCTAGAGTGTGAGCAGTGCACAGAGGAGGGCGGAGAAAAAAGGGGGAAACCTGACTTTGTTTAATTCCATTAAATCAATACACTCTGAAATGGCAACCTCAATCAGGATTTATTTATCATCCCCTTCCTTTAAAAAAAATGCGTTTCAATGCTCCATGATGTCTGTAATTAGCATTTAGATAATCTTTGTTTTACAGCCAAGTAATGCCTCTTATCTCATTAGACTGGAGATGGCCATCAAACACAATTAACATTTTTCCTTAACTTATTTATCTTGGCCCAGCACCGCCCGGAGGAAGCTGGATATTGCATCCGACAATGATGTTAGTGGCCATTAGAGTTATTGAAGTTATTCTGCAGAGGTGGTCTTAGCCACGAGGGCCGAGAGAGACCTATTGTTGTTGTTAACACTTATGCTGCATGAATTAGCTAATGGTTTAATGGTGTCATCGAAAGAAAACAAGTCTGTATAGAGGCTGAGAGCAATAATTGGCTTAATGGTTGACATATCTGCAGTCTACAGAAAACTGTAGACGTTGAGACTAAAAGCTGCATATTGTTAGCCTGGAAACCAGGTGAATCTGCCAGCTCAAATTTAATTTAATTTGCTTTTGTGTATTGGTCTGGCAATGTCAGCCCAGCATAATTGTCTCCGTGTATGCCTCCCAAATAACCTGAATCAGAGCACATCATGCTGACAAACTGGAAGAAAATGACGTTATTTATTTGTCTCATGCCAGCATTGTTGACGCTCTTTCGCTTTTCCTTTTGTCCATTTTTCTTTTCTCTTCAGCCTGACTGTCTCTCTCCAGTGAGGACATCTCCATCCCTGCCCAGGCGGAGCTCAGAAAAATGTCCACCATCACCCAATCTACCATGTCAACCTCCATTCAGCCAACAGCTTAGCAGAGAGCATGATGGCAACTGTAGTCCACAGGAAAGCAGCAAGAAAACTCTTACTAATACCGAGGCTAAAAAGACATGGTCGTGGTAGGGCTGGGCTTTATCAATATTATATCAATACTGTGATGTGAGACTAGATAATCGTCTGGGATTTTGCATAATATAATATAATATATTGTGATATGACAAGTGTTGTTTTTTCTGCCTTATATCTAAAATATGTATATTATATAAACCTAATTGTGAAAGTTGCCAACCTACAAGCTAAACAAACCATAGCCGACCAAGGAGCTTGTAGGTTTTATTGTCACAATATCGATATGAAGGTATTTGGATATATATCGTGCTCTTTGATTTTGTCCATAGCCCTAGGACGGGGTCTTCTACGGACTCTAGCTACCAGCAGCCAACAGTAGCCTCCAGGACACGAGCGCTGTCACCCTACACTCACCGCAGAATGTGTGAACTGTCAGAAGACGCCAGGCAAAGACTCAGACATCTCCAGCTGGGACCTCATCTCTTCAAGAAGGAGACAGAGAGCCAGACACCATTCCTGGTTGGTAAACGTTTAGCTCTGAATGACATTTTTCCGAGCTGTACAGCGATAACACTCTAAAACGCAAGAGTTCTTTCAAATCCGAAGAGAGCCTCTATATGCCAAAGAGTGTGTCACTGAAAGGAACCTGGCTGTGGGCATTCCCCTGTATTTTCAAACGGTATTATACAGTCCTAGTCCCTAAAGATTCCTCGAAGCTGTTGCACTTGTTCTGGTAAATGATAGAGAATTTTAAACTTGGATCTTATATTATAGAACCCTCGGGGGCTCCTGTCAACTATAGGTTTTAATTTATTTAATCTGTGACTGCACAGATGAAATTAGAAAGTGTTCACTCTTCGTTCACTGGCGAGCTGAATATACGTTGCATTTGAATGTGAATCCGATGGCAGCAAAGGATAGCCTTGAAATTAAATGTATCTACAGCAGTGATTCTAAAACTTAATTTTATTTCAAAGACCCCCATAACTCAGAGAGTGTACAAATGGAAATTGTACTGTCTCAGAGTTAAATACCTCTGAAACCCCCCAAAGGAACCATCGATGTCCCTGGACCTCTGATCTATAATATGATGCTCTATTTTACTTAATGGTGCTCTTCAAATTTAATCAAATCTGGATGTATGACTATCAAATCAATCCACCATGATGCACTTATTAAACAAACTGGTTGCGTAAAGGTGTGAGAAGTTTTCTATGTGATATACCTGTACATGGATCCCACTTACTATAGAATACAGCCGATAGAGCATGTCTTTGTCTAACCACCCCCCCTTCTGTTTTCCCTCGGGGATCCCTTAGCCACAACCTTGGTGATTAAGAGTGGAGCTGCAATTAATAAATTGTTACTTAATGGAGTAATTAAGTATTTCGGCCCGGTGTTCAAAGTGCGTTCAAGAGCCTTGCCTCTTCCCACATTAACTACATTTGGAACCCAGTCTCAACATAATATATTTTTGTAGTTATTTCTCTCCAACAATTGACTTTTTTATCATTGCGTTGTTGAATAATGTTTTGTAAGCATGCCAAATAACAATAACATATTTCCAAATAAAAACATGTTGACGTGACACACAACGTGGTACGTCAGGATTTAGGTGAAGAGGTGCCCACATAATTTAGGGTTGCCAACTACAATACCTGAAATTCAAATAAGGGACACCCACCCTGGCCCTGAAAATCTCTCTATACATGCACAGTTTTTGTATATTATTACAAGTTACAACCTGTATTATGCATGTGAGCTATTTGAAATTGTAAGCTGTGCGTCATTGATTGATTCCCTTATCATTTCAATGAGAGACACATCTTTTATTTTCCAACTAAGGGGCGATTCCTTATTTCAATAAGGCAACCGTACCACATATCCTGGGACTGTCAATCTACTTCTGTCATTCTTTCTCAAACTGGCTGAAGGGACTGTATGAGTATGATATACTGTACGTGTCATTGCAAGCTAAATAAGATGAATATAACATAATGTTTGTCTCTTGTATTAATATTTTTTCCTGATAGATTCATCTAATTATTGGGTGTTTTGGTGTTGACTTTGATTGATTGATTGATTGATTACCTGCCCCACCAGGTGTCTCTTTGCAGCAGTGTCTCTGTGACAGGGACTCCTTCCTCACAGCGTCTATGCACTCCTAAAACCAGTAGCCTGCGTCACAGTCCGTCCACTGGTGTCACAGCTGAATGCACAGGTAAGGCTTATCTGACACACACACACACACACTCTCACACACACACACACACACACACACACACACACACACACACACACACACACACACACAGATCTCCCAAGCATACACACATGGTCAGCCAATATAATATGTACTCCAGCAAAATGCAGTTTCTTCCACAGCCCAGTTTGTACAAGAAAATGAATATTTTATAAGCAAAAAGAATTGTTGCACTTCACAGTTCTCCAGTGCCTCTATCTCTCTCTCTTGTCTGTCCTCTTGTCTCTCCCAGATTCCTCTCTCCTGGGGACTTACAGACCAAGAATAGCTAAAGTGAGTTACAGTATTTAAATGTCAAGAGCCATTCTTGTCATGTTGTTGTCTCAAAACGTATTAAAGTGCTATCTATACCCTACCTACTGCATATTTCATGTACATTTAAAACTAGTTTATACAATGACAACCCGTCTTATCCCCTAACCCAGGTGTTCCCAAACTTTTTTGGACCAGGTACCCCTTTTGGGGTAGATATTTTTCCAGGTACCCCCTCATCCTCGCAACACGGATAACAATATATTTACAACCACAAGCAGTGTTTCCTGCAGGAAAAAGCTTTGGCATGGTGCTGGGCACAGGCCGCAATTTTGATTAATTAATTAATTAATTTGATTAATTAATTAATAAGATTAATACATTAAGATTAATTTGTATTATTGCTCTTGTATTGCTATTGGAGACACTGGGGGGACACTGGGGGACACTGGGCAGGCACTGAGGAGGCACTGGGGAGACACTCAGGGGCACACTAAATGTAGACGTCTAAATGTAGACGTCTAAATGTAGACGTCTAAATGTGTACGTCTTCTCTTATGGGGGTCCCTGGCATATCTTTTCAAATGGGGGTCCACACTAAGTAAAGTCAATTTGGGGGTCCTTGACATGAAAAAGTTTGGGAACCACTGCTTTAAACACTTTAGCACTTTATGAACATGAACAAAATAGATGGGTCCCCCCTGGAACTCCCTCAGGTACCCCTGGGGGTCCCGGGACCCTACTTTGGGAACCACTGGCATAGGAGATAAATGGATTTAGTCCCTTGTTTGTGCCGAATCTAAATGACGTCTAAATGTAGACGTCTAAATGTGTACGTCTTCTCTTATGGGGGTCCCTGGCATATCTTTTCAAATGGGGGTCCACACTAAGTAAAGTCAATTTGGGGGTCCTTGACATGAAAAAGTTTGGGAACCACTGCTTTAAACACTTAGCACTTTATGAACATGAACAAAATAAATGGGTCCCCCCTGGAACTCCCTCAGGTACCCCTGGGGGTCCCCGGACCCCACTTTGGGAACCACTGCCCTAACCTAACCATAACCGCAAGCATGGGAGCAGACGCTAGTCCATGCGGACGCATGTCGGACTAATGATCCGTCAGAATTACGTGCGGTCCCCATTAATGCATGCAGGTGTTTGCACATATTGTCAAGGAGAAAAGGGTCACATGGTGCTACAAATAACTGTTAAATGTTTGTTTTCAACTAGCATGGTGCACCTAATAGGTGGACGGGCTGTTGCTAGATAGTTTGCAGGAACATCATTATTTGAAAGAGATTATTTTCAAACAAGAAAGACATTTATTATACTGTTGTGAAAGACATCGCTTAACACCAGTGTTGATTTTGACAGCACATTTTGATTTAGTTTTAATCTTAAATATATTTTAGTCTTTTGAAAAAAAAAGTTAGTTTTAGTCAGATTTTCGTTGTGAGCTTGTAGATCGTCTATTTTAGATCATGACACACCGTAACCAAGCATAAGATGGCTTGTCTTTTAGTTCTACTGGTGCTACAATGTGGTAAAAATAGATCATATTTATTTACTTGCTAATAACCATTTGACCTCAGACTTGGTGGCTTTATAGTATTCTCAAAGTCCGCTCCCCAATTAGATGATTGATATTTAGGAACCAAGTGGATCTCTTGCGGGTCTGTAACTCTGAATGATAAATGGACTCTCTAAGACCCCTCCCAGAGTGTGCAAATTAATCCAAATGGACCTGTAACGTTCCATTTGCACGCTCTCAGAGTTATGGAGGTCTGCAGCCAGATGCTTGAAATCAAAACCACTGTACAGTAGTACAGCTCCAAATGTCTCACTTCTAATTGTTGTTTCAACCTGTTTTTCCAGTCAGGGCAAGGCTCCATGAGGACCCAGTCATCTCCGGGGAAGTCATCCAAGCACAAAGCTCCTATTAGAACCCCAGTGAGAGACACTTCTTTGGCCCTGTCCACGCCTGGGATGTCCAGTTCAACCCTCAGCAGCTTCTCTCTAAGGGAACGGTAAAGAACCAGGGATGCTGTCAGAGGGTCTATAGCAGTTCCCATTCACAATCTTTTCTGGATCAGGGCCCACTTGAAAACCTTGAAAGGGTTCCGAGGCCACCCATCTGACCACTTAACACGGCATTGCATTTCCAGAGCATGTTCATTTAAATGATCAATCAATTGTGTCCTGGCCTGTGCAAAGTGCAAAGTGTGGTTGCCGCAATCGCTTACATAGACCAAATTGCAACCGGGACTAACGCTCCGGTTCAGTTTCTATCCTTTTATTACTCTATGGTCATGACCCAAGGAATCCATGGAAAAGGACATTTTGATTTTACGACTTAAGGTTCAAGAGTTATAGGGAAAAATGCAAAGTGGGCTGTTATAGCGCCACCATGAGGCAGACTAATTCCTTTTCAATACATTTTCATAATTATTATGAACCTCCCCCCCAGTCTTGTAAATATGGCGCTTACGGTCTCCAAGGGAAAAAATACTTGAATTGGAGCCTTAATTAGTCTTCGATCTTCCCATTATAAGGGAGAACTAATTAATGAATATCAATTAAACTATACAACATATCTCTTAGCAAAATACGAGCACACGATTCCCAATGAAGCCAGTCGATTTGACATATTACGGCTCAAGTGCGTGCTACCAAAACTTTGGGACAAGTAGCGTGCCAAAGTATCGCTGATTTACAATAACAATAGTCTGTTTGTTTTTTTTCACAGTGCTAGACGTAGATTTAGATCAAGTCTAATCCAACGGTTAAGTGTGGCAATTTACACAGCCGTTGTTTACTTGCTTACTTTATTTGCACTGAAAAGACTGTGGCTGTTTTGAAAGAATTAATTAATTTTAATAACCGCTAGGCACGGCACCCAAATTATTTCCTCTAAAATCAATACTATTTCATACTGTAAGTAATGAGTGTAAAGTTGGACTTGAATTATTTTACTTAACGGGAGTTGGGAGCAAAAGTTCCTGTCTTTTCTGATCTGTGGTATAGGTATAGGTAGTCTGCACTCCATGCAGCTTAGATAAAAGGCAATGCCTGTAAAGTATAAATCAACGCATTTAATCTATCGGTGATCTCCTGAGCGCATCAATGGATGTGAACATCTGAAGAAGAGCATCACAGTTTGTTCTAGCTGTGAAATCCTCAGGTTCCATCTAAACTCAGGCCTAAGCCAAAAAACAAACCTTTTTTGGGGGGTGGAATTCACCTGGAATTTGTCCTCATCTGCCTGGGTAAACCATTTGTTTGTTCAAAAGATCTCAAAGGATTTGTGTGGTTTAAAAAAAAACATTATTTCTCAATGATTTTCCAATTATATATTGACAAATATGGCCCTGTCATCATGCGGTGCTAGCCATGCACTGTCGAGTGGGTGTGCATGTGCGTACACATACGCATACACCTCTAATCTTTAATGTTGATCACACTCGACAGGCACGATGAATTCCCAGCCACCTCTCAAATTATGGGAGCTGATGTCTTGTCATGTTTGTTCATTACTTAGAAAGGAGGGAAAAGAGAAGGGAAAACAAAGAGGAAAATGGTATTGATTTGTGCCGCAGTCTGAGCCCTGATGCATTTGACCCGACGCACACTTTAATACATTCTGAGAGACCTTGTCATCGATCGCGGCAGCTGCAAGTTGAACACACCGATGGGACCGATGTTCTGTTTTGTTTGTTTGTTTGCTCTACGCAGCCTCTACCCATTCCCCCTTTTTCTCAGTCCATAAGTAAACATTAAAATCAATAGACCATTTTAAAGTGGAAAGTAAATTGTAGGAAATTAATGATACTTCTTTCTCAATTGGAAACGCGACAGGAGTTGCGAGGTGGAAGATTAGAGCGACCCCAGTAGATTCCCTCAGACAGGGAGAGGGACACGTCTCACTGTGACTCTGGGATAGAAAAAGAAAATGACAGACGCCACAGCAACTTTTGCCCCATATGCCCCTGACGTCTCAGTCTATTCATGTAGCCAGATGATTTGTCTTTGACTATGTGAAGCAGGAAGTGAATTTATCTGATTATGGATGAAAAGCTTCCCTAACCCCCGACTCCATCCAAGCTGTGGCATCAGTCAGTCAGTCCACTCTGACCAAAATGGACGTGGACGAGAGGCAATCCTGGAATTTATTACTCCTTTACTTCTGTCTGTTTTTCATTGCCATCTTATATTTCATGAGTGCCCGCGGTCATCTTGCGGACAGAATACATTTATATTGTGCTGATGAAGGACGTTTCTGCCTCTATTTCAAACACATAGGCTATTGTGAAATTGTGCTTTTGTTTTCACACTCCATTTCGCATTCAAGAAGGCCAAAATTAAAAACAATTTTAGTTGAAGTAAGTGCTTGTGTTCCAAACTGCTTACATGTTTTGTTTGAGTTTTTTAATGCAGTGGATAGAAATGTGTCAAGTTGTACTTTAAGTTTGGTCATGACTCGTGGCACTCCCAGCTTTCCTTAGGTCACAGCACAGACTAGTGGACATCCTGTAAATCATCACCATGGGAAGGATAGCAATGCATGTGTACTTTGTAGAACTACACATGCACTAGAGAACTACACCAGAGAATTCATGTAAGATTGTTCAATGGTAATTACTTTCTCCACCTGATCTTAAGCCTGCATCATTTAAGTGGTTTATAAAACAGGAGCATAGAATCGGTCATTTGAGATTCTTACAGGTTTTCTAATGTTTTCTCCCTCTCTCTCTTTCTGTTGTGTAACTTGTTACACAACCCTCAGGTTCCAGCCCAGTCGGTCCAGTCCCTCCCAACAGATCCACAGCCGGGTCCAGAGGATCCTGCAGACCCACAGAACCCCCCAGAAACACCAAGTAAGAAACACCTGTCCTGCAGTTCCACGTGCATCACAAAGGCATTTTGCAGGCAAAACCAGTCACACTGCTACTTAATGTGCATAGTTCATTTTAGAGCGATGGACAGGAATGGAGTAAACACTTAAGTGGCATGCACTGCATTGCTTAACCTCAAGATTTTCATTGACTCAAAACATCTCTTCACCATGTTTGTTCCTGTAATGCTCTTTACATTCAAAACCTTCCTACGTACCTGCTGGGGCTCTGTTTGTCTTCTGTACACTTCAAAAAGCAGGGAATTTACAGAGGTTTGGGTTCAAAAGCACAGTAGCGCCAAACTACCACACCCACCCATCTGCAGGCCACTTGAAACATCCTGAATGGCGAAACGTTGTCTAATTACTCTAAAGCTGTGTGAAATCGGCTGTGGAATAAAGAGGCAGTAGTGTGTGTGTGTGTGTGTGTGTGTGTGTGTGTGTGTGTGTGTGTGTGTGTGTGTGTGTGTGTGTGTGTGTGTGTGTGTGTGTGTGTGTGTGTGTGTGTGTGTGTGTGTGTGTGTGTGTGTGTGTGTGTGTGTGTGTGTGTGTGTGTGTGTGTGTGTGTGTGTGTGTGTGTGTGTGTGTGTGTGTGTGGGAAGGAGATGTAAGGTGTAAGCTGCAGCTGTTGAGGACTCGTCTCTCCAACACAAAGACAAACAACGAGGTAGCCAAGTGCCACCGTTGGGAGCCACCAGCTACAAGAGGCTGAGGCAAAGATTTGAGAGAAAGAAAGAGAGATTAAGAAAATCTTTAATCCTGAATGAAAGAGCAGGAGAGACTGGGGGGAGTTAAGTCTGAAAGGAAATTAAGTCAATTATTGACTCCCATAGGGTTCGGACTGAAATAGCTTTGATACAGACAATCCAAACAATTTTGTGTGTATGTCAGTACACATGAAGGACAAACGTCGTTAGGACAGAGGTGATATATTTCATTCTAGTTCAGAGCATGCACTATGAAATGGAATGAAAACAGCTCTCAGCCTGCAAGTTGAATGTGTTAATTCTTCTTATTATGGCTTACAATAATGCGTAGATCACAGAAAATATAAAGATATGAGACTCTGTACTGTGTTTTCATGTGGATAAAGGATGATCAGAAAAGCTCTGGATTATTGCCCGGGTCCGTACCTTTCCCCTCTACACCAAAGCTCACAATGTGTTGGGACACGACTTGTTGTGAGCTTGTAGATCTGCTTGCTTAATTGACTCCCATGGGAATCCATAATAAACATCGTTTCCCTGCCGCAGTTTTTCACTAACCTTTGAAGAATCACCCCGTCGCTATTGTACCTGAGAATCGAGCGTCAGTGGGGTTCTTTTTCCGGTAACGTGATCCAAACGCGTGACGTCACCAGGTTGTCCGACGGAAACCATGTATGTCTTATCAAAAAACTGCAAATTAAACATGTAAAACAAAAGTCGGTTTAGTGTGTTCCGCAGGGAAAGTGTATATACCAGTCTCCGAAGCTACTGTACTTGTGTTATCCAATGATAAGGTTTTGTCATTACATGTTGATAAACAAGATGTTTAAGGGGATCTGGAACAGTGACATGATATTCAAAGAAAAACCTTTATTTAACACCAGTTAACTGATTCGGAATGCTGTCACATCATGCTGTGTGAACCAAGCATGAAAGTATATGCTTGGTTGGCGACATGGAACTGACTTATTCCAAGGATGGCGTAGAGGAAATGCCCTCACCTTGAGAGACTCCATTATTTCTTCCTCTCCTCTCTTCCACTTGATCAACCTTGATAAGTTATCTCTAGCATCTCTGTAATGGCAGTTGTTTGTCTCTATCTCTTTTATCTTGTGCAGTAACGTGATGACTTGCCTCTGTCTATGTGATAGTGATCGCTATGGTTGCCTGTACTGTCTGCAGCACCAGCTCCCATATGCTCTTTATATCCAACACACTAAAGCCACATTTGCCACGTTTCTACAGAAACCTGTTTGGAAAGTGTCATGTCCCAACAGCAGCAGCATGGTGTGTATCCGGAATCTGTTGCCAAAGAATAACCTGTGACTCATACTCCTCAATTTTGTCCAGACAATATATCTGGATCACTATAGCAAGAATGTATGGTGCCCTGGGAGCACAAATGAACACTGTTTAAAACAGTTCTTCAGTTCTAATTACTTTGGTGGGGAGGGCAGTGGCATTGGCCACAATGTCTGTCTCAAACACTTCTCCCTGTCTCGTCACTATGGACAAAAACATGGCTGTTCCCCACCACACTTTATCACTCAGTGACCAATTGGATTCATCCGCCTCCCTGAATTAAATGTTTTGAGGTTTGATTTGTTGTTCTTGTAGAATAAGGTTATGTGTTGTACCCTATCTGTGGTCTCTGTCATTTGTTGCCTGTGATGCTTTGGACCAGTATGTTAATATCTGTTAGTAGTACTCTCTAACAGTATGATGTGTTTGTGTGTTGTTTCACATAAGGGTCAGGAGGAAAGTACAGCGGATCGGTGTGACATCTCTAGTGACAGCCTGGACCACTGCACCAGGTAAAATACTGTCCCTTTCAACATGATGACCACCCATAGAGAAGATTTCTCAATTACCTCCTTTTATATAGCCTCACATCCAATCATTTCTGCACTAATAGGCTATACAGTATAATCATGGTTAGGACTGACAATGGCACTTTACCTAATAATGGACTGACATACAATTTCATTCTAGACAAAAGATGGTAGTCATTTCCAATAGTTCATATTTCTTTCCCACACTAATGTTAATTGTATGTGTTATAATTAAAAAAATAATAGTCTGCACATTTATTGCTTTTTCAACATTTTGATCATAATGTGTATAATATAGAAGACCAATGATGGAACTATCTTAATTACTTGAAGGTGAAGTGAAGGTCTTACAAACGGTGTATTTGAATCAATTACCTTCACAATCTCTGCTTTTCAAGTGCTTTATTTTAGCCACTGTACCACCACTTGTATTAAGGGTTTGTTTTGTTTTTGTCTTAGCTCCAGAGGTGGTGTGAGGGAGACGTCTGTCCAAGTGGACAACGGGTCCCTTTACAGCAGCAAGCCCCATAGAGCTGTGTTTGAGGACAGTCTGGGAGAAATCTACAAGGACATGTACAGGAAGGCCTCTAGCTCCAACTAAGATCTTATTCTACACAGTATATTGAATTGTAAAGCATTGCAAATGCAAAGGGACCAAGACAATTCCTGGTCCAGGCATTAATTTACGTGGCTGTCCACTTTGCAGAAGGAAACTGGGTGGACCGGTGACTGTTCATCATCTATTGTAACTTTGTAAAGCAGTAGTGTCTATTGTGCCAGTTAACAGCCATGGCATTGTAGGTGATCACATTTTGAGGCGTTGTGAACTTGTAGATCACAGTATGCAGTGTCGGCATATAGACACTACATATCTATATTTGCACAATTAACAGGCCTGGGTTAAATATTCAACATATACTAAAAGTGCAACTAAATATTTCACTACTGTCACAGATCTATTATTTTGTATTAACTTAATGACTGTACTCGAATTTAATACACAGGACCGAGCTCTGAGAGCTTATCTGCGTTATGCTTTTAGTATTATTTTGTATAAATCTGTTAAAGTATTCAATCAATCAATTCAATATAAACTAATGGGATAAACAGTCCAGTTTATCAGTGGATGTAATGACTTACTGAATACACATACAGGACAAATATTTGCTCTTAGCAAAATGAGTGCCATGATCTGACAATAGCTTTACCTGCATCATAACCTGTTTAATAAGTACTGAAAACATCGGAAACACGTTTGAAATTTTGAACATATGTACGCCAAAATGAATATTGAAATTTGACCACAAAATCACATAGATCTATACATGTGGGATCTTGTACAAGGGGAGTACTATAGGCGGCTGCCATACTGTGTTGTAGGCTCAATATGGGTCTGAGCACACCTTAGATTCCGCATGCGCGGACAGAATAAGCTGTCTTTTGTGTCATTTCCGGGTTTTTAGACAGCTGGTGGATGGGAAAGGAGCTCCACCAATGTGGCAGGTTGCCGCGTCGGCCAGATTCCCGGAAAAGCTTTCCCCAGCGGCATTCTGCCGCATGGGTGGAGCTTTATTTCCATCCACCAGCTGTCCAAAAACCTGGAGATGACGCAAAGGACATCTTCCTTTGGCCGCACAAGTTCAAGTGTGCCCAGGCTGTATGTCAGTTTGTCACCACCAGTTTGTCCTACTAGACCTGGGGTCTAGTAGGACTATAGTAAATAAAATAAAATCAAACCAGTGTGAAGTGAGTGGTGCAACTCCGTGTGGGGGTCCCCGGAAGTTCCAGAACCACAGGACCACGGCCAGGGTGCCGGCCCAGTTCCGGCGAGCCGCCCCACGTCCGAAACGGTAGAGAAAGGAGAGTTACCATGTGGGGGTCCATCTACTGTACCCTACTGTACTGTAGCCGACTGTCACTATACTGTACTGGCACAACCAAAATCATCATACAGTTAATATGTGCATGTAATGCAATGCAAATGAAAGACATATACTGTGTATCCCTATTCCCTGACATAATTTTATAGCTAAACGGACAGAATTCTATTTTATTTGAATGATGAAACCCAGCTGCCATTGATAGTTGGAAATGGAAATGGAAATTGCGGAAATGGAAATTGCGGAAATTGAAATTGTGGAAATGGAAATTGCGGAAATGCGGAAATGGAAATTGCGGAAATGGTAATTGCAGAAATTGCGGAAATGTAAATTGTGGAAATTGCGGAAATGGTAATTGCGGAAATTGCTCTTCACTTATAGCTATCTATTTTCAGGTAGATTGTTTTATTTTACTCAGTCAGCCATATCACTACTCATTCTTTTTCATGAAAAAGGTCATAGCTGGGTAATATATTTTCAGGCAAATTGTGTTTATTGTATTTTATTTTACTCAGCCATAACAATACATTTTCTGTTAACCAACTTGCTGGCTGGCAGGCAGGCAGACAGCTACTCATAGACAGGCAGACAGACAGACAGCTACTCATGGAGAATTGGACAGGCAGGCAGTCAGACAGCTACTCATAGACAGGCAGACAGACAGCTACTCATGGACAATTGGACAGGCAGGAAGGCAGACAGCTACTCATAGACAGACAGACAGCTACTCATGGACAATTGGACAGGCAGGAAGGCAGACAGCTACTCATAGACAGACAGACAGACAGCTACTCATGGACAATTAGGCAGGCAGGCAGACAGCTACTTATAGACAGGCAGACAGACAGACAGCTACTCATAGACAATTGGGCAGGCAGGCAGACAGCTACTCATAGACAGACAGACAGCTACTCATGGACAATTGGACAGGCAGGAAGGCAGACAGCTACTCATAGACAGGCAGACAGACAGCTACTCATGGACAATTAGGCAGGCAGACAGCTACTTATAGACAGGCAGACAGACAGACAGCTACTCATGGACAATTAGGCAGGCAGGCAGACAGCTACTCAGACAGGCAGACAGACAGCTACTCATGGACAATTGGACAGGCAGGCAGACAGACAGCTACTCATAGACAGGCAGGCAGACAGCTACTCATAGACAGGCAGACAGTAAGACAGCTACTCATTGACAGACAGACAAATAACTACTCATGGACAGACAGACAGACAGGCAGGCAGGCAAAGAGCTACTCATGTTATGTTATGTTATTATAACAGCTACTCATGTTATGTGCAATAATTTGTGCAGTTATGGAAACAGCTCTTTGTGTTTATGCAAGAAAATGTAACACATTTATTTATTTACATATTGTGTGCATGCTGTCATAACCCGGCCCGTTGGGCCATGACAAATAGAGGAGGACACAGAGCAGTGTTCAAAATAACAATAATTTATTCATAAGAGATAACTATAACCCATCGTTTTTGTCATTTCGTCATTTTTTTAAAATCCTCAAAAATGATGAAAAACGGCGCGCTATAGTATGCCGTACGATATGGGCTATAGCCCATGGTCCAAAATGATGAGAAACGAGGCTAACTTTTTTTTTTGAAATTTCAAAAAACATGGGCTATAACCCATCGTTTTTGTCATTTCGTAATTTTTTTCAAATCCTCAAAAATGATGAAAAACGGCGCGCTATAGTATGCCGTACGATATGGGTTATAGCCCATGGTCCAAAATTATGAGAAACGAGGCTAACTTTTTTTTTCAAAATTTCAAAAAACATGGGCTATAACCCATCGTTTTTGTCATTTCGTCATTTTTTAAAAAATCCTCAAAAATGATGAAAAACGGCGCGCTATAGTATGCCGTACGATATGGGCTATAGCCCATGGTCCAAAATGATGAGAAACGAGGCTAACTTTTTTTTTCAAAATTTCAAAAAACATGGGCTATAACCCATCGTTTTTGTCATTTCGTCATTTTTTTCAAATCCTCAAAAATGATGAAAAACGGCGCGCTATAGTATGCCGTACGATATGGGCTATAGCCCATGGTCCAAAATGATGAGAAACGAGGCTAACTTTCTTTTTTCAAAATTTCAAAAAACATGGGCTATAACCCATAGTTTTTGTCATTTCGTAATTTTTTTCAAATCCTCAAAAATGATGAAAAACGGCGCGCTATAGTATGCCGTACGATATGGGCTATAGCCCATGGTCCAAAATGATGAGAAACGAGGCTAACTTTTTTTTTTGAAATTTCAAAAAACATGGGCTATAACCCATCGTTTTTGTCATTTCGTCATTTTTTTCAAATCCTCAAAAATGATGAAAAACGGCACGCTATAGTATGCCGTACGATATGGGCTATAGCCCATGGTCCAAAATGATGAGAAACGAGGCTAACTTTTTTTTTCAAAATTTCAAAAAACATGGGCTATAACCCATCCTTTTTTGTCATTTCGTCATTTTTTTTAAATCCTCAAAAATGATGAAAAACGGCGCGCTATAGTATGCCGTACGATATGGGCTATAGCCCATGGTCCAAAATGATGAGAAACGACGCTAACTTTTTTTTTCAAAATTTCAAAAAACATGGGCTATAACCCATCGTTTTTGTCATTTCGTCATTTTTTTCAAATCCTCAAAAATGATGAAACACGGCGCGGTATAGTATGCCGTACGATATGGGCTATAGCCCATGGTCCAAAATGATGAGAAACGAGGCTAACTTTTTTTTTCAAAATTTCAAAAAACATGGGCTATAACCCATCGTTTTTGTCATTTCGTCCTCAAAAATGATGAAACACGGCGCGCTATAGTATGCCGTACGATATGGGCTATAGCCCATGGTCCAAAATGATGAGAAACGAGGCTAACTTTTTTTTTCAAAATTTCAAAAAACATGGGCTATAACCCATCGTTTTTGTCATTTCGTCATTTTTTTCAAATCCTCAAAAATGATGAAAAACGGCGCGCTATAGTATGCCGTACGATATGGGCTATAGCCCATGGTCCAAAATGATGAGAAACGAGGCTAACTTTTTTTTTCGAAATTTCAAAAAACATGGGCTATAACCCATCGTTTTTGTCATTTCGTCATTTTTTTCAAATCCTCAAAAATGATGAAAAACGGCGCGCTATAGTATGCCGTACGATATGGGCTATAGCCCATGGTCCAAAATGATGAGAAACGAGGCTAACTTTTTTTTTCAAAATTTCAAAAAACATGGGCTATAACCCATCGTTTTTGTCATTTCGTCATTTTTTTAAAAATCCTCAAAAATGATGAAAAACGGCGCGCTATAGTATGCCGTACGATATGGGCTATAGCCCATGGTCCAAAATGATGAGAAACGAGGCTAACTTTTTTTTTCAAAATTTCAAAAAACATGGGCTATAACCCATCGTTTTTGTCATTTCGTAATTTTTTTCAAATCCTCAAAAATGATGAAAAACGGCGCGCTATAGTATGCCGTACGATATGGGCTATAGCCCATGGTCCAAAATGATGAGAAACGAGGCTAACTTTCTTTTTTCAAAATTTCAAAAAACATGGGCTATAACCCATAGTTTTTGTCATTTCGTAATTTTTTTCAAATCCTCAAAAATGATGAAAAACGGCGCGCTATAGTATGCCGTACGATATGGGCTATAGCCCATGGTCCAAAATGATGAGAAACGAGGCTAACTTTTTTTTTTGAAATTTCAAAAAACATGGGCTATAACCCATCGTTTTTGTCATTTCGTCATTTTTTTCAAATCCTCAAAAATGATGAAAAACGGCACGCTATAGTATGCCGTACGATATGGGCTATAGCCCATGGTCCAAAATGATGAGAAACGAGGCTAACTTTTTTTTTCAAAATTTCAAAAAACATGGGCTATAACCCATCCTTTTTTGTAATTTCGTCATTTTTTAAAAATCCTCAAAAATGATGAAAAACGGCGCGCTATAGTATGCCGTACGATATGGGCTATAGCCCATGGTCCAAAATGATGAGAAACGACGCTAACTTTTTTTTTCAAAATTTCAAAAAACATGGGCTTAACCCATCGTTTTTGTCATTTCGTCATTTTTTTCAAATCCTCAAAAATGATGAAACACGGCGCGGTATAGTATGCCGTACGATATGGGCTATAGCCCATGGTCCAAAATGATGAGAAACGAGGCTAACTTATTTTTTCAAAATTTCAAAAAACATGGGCTATAACCCATCGTTTTTGTCATTTCGTCATTTTTTTCAAATCCTCAAAAATGATGAAAAACGGCGCGCTATAGTATGCCGTACGATATGGGCTATAGCCCATGGTCCAAAATGATGAGAAACGAGGCTAACTTTTTTTTTTGAAATTTAAAAAAACATGGGCTATAACCCATCGTTTTTGTCATTTCGTCATTTTTTTCAAATCCTCAAAAATGATGAAAAACGGCGCGCTATAGTATGCCGTACGATATGGGCTATAGCCCATGGTCCAAAATGATGAGAAACGAGGCTAACTTTTTTTTTCAAAATTTCACAAAACATGGGCTATAACCCATCGTTTTTGTCATTTCGTCCTCAAAAATGATGAAACACGGCGCGCTATAGTATGCCGTACGATATGGGCTATAGCCCATGGTCCAAAATGATGAGAAACGAGGCTAACTTTTTTTTTCAAAATTTCAAAAAACATGGGCTATAACCCATCGTTTTTGTCATTTCGTCATTTTTTTCAAATCCTCAAAAATGATGAAAAACGGCGCGCTATAGTATGCCGTACGATATGGGCTATAGCCCATGGTCCAAAATGATGAGAAACGAGGCTAACTTTTTTTTTCGAAATTTCAAAAAACATGGGCTATAACCCATCGTTTTTGTCATTTCGTCATTTTTTTCAAATCCTCAAAAATGATGAAAAACGGCGCGCTATAGTATGCCGTACGATATGGGCTATAGCCCATGGTCCAAAATGATGAGAAACGAGGCTAACTTTTTTTTTCAAATTTCAAAAAACATGGGCTATAACCCATAGTTTTTGTCATTTCGTCATTTTTTTCAAATCCTCAAAAATGATGAAAAACGGCGCGCTATAGTATGCCGTACGATATGGGCTATAGCCCATGGTCCAAAATGATGAGAAACGAGGCTAACTTTTTTTTTCAAAATTTCAAAAAACATGGGCTATAACCCATCGTTTTTGTCATTTCGTCATTTTTTTCAAATCCTCAAAAATGATGAAAAACGGCGCGCTATAGTATGCCGTACGATATGGGCTATAGCCCATGGTCAAAATGATGAGAAACGAGGCTAACTTTCTTTTTTCAAAATTTCAAAAAACATGGGCTATAAGCCTATAACCCATCGTTTTTGTCATTTTGTCATTTTTTTCAAATCCTCAAAAATGATGAAAAACGGCGCGCTATAGTATGCCGTACGATATGGGCTATAGCCCATGGTCCAAAATGATGAGAAACGAGGCTAACTTTTTTTTTCAAAATTTCACAAAACATGGGCTATAACCCATCGTTTTTGTCATTTCGTCCTCAAAAATGATGAAACACGGCGCGCTATAGTTTGCCGTACGATATGGGCTATAGCCCATGGTCCAAAATGATGAGAAACGAGGCTAACTTTTTTTTTCGAAATTTCAAAAAACATGGGCTATAACCCATCGTTTTTGTCATTTCGTCATTTTTTTCAAATCCTCAAAAATGATGAAAAACGGCGCGCTATAGTATGCCGTACGATATGGGCTATAGCCCATGGTCCAAAATGATGAGAAACGAGGCTAACTTTTTTTTTCAAATTTCAAAAAACATGGGCTATAACCCATAGTTTTTGTCATTTCGTCATTTTTTTCAAATCCTCAAAAATGATGAAAAACGGCGCGCTATAGTATGCCGTACGAAAATGATGAGAAACGAGGCTAACTTTTTTTTTCAAAATTTCAAAAAACATGGGCTATAACCCATCGTTTTTGTCATTTCGTAATTTTTTTCAAATCCTCAAAAATGATGAAAAACGGCGCGCTATAGTATGCCGTACGATATGGGCTATAGCCCATGGTCCAAAATGATGAGAAACGAGGCTAACTTTTTTTTTTGAAATTTCAAAAAACATGGGCTATAACCCATCGTTTTTGTCATTTCGTCATTTTTTTCAAATCCTCAAAAATGATGAAAAACGGCACGCTATAGTATGCCGTACGATATGGGCTATAGCCCATGGTCCAAAATGATGAGAAACGAGGCTAACTTTTTTTTTCAAAATTTCAAAAAACATGGGCTATAACCCATCCTTTTTTGTAATTTCGTCATTTTTTAAAAATCCTCAAAAATGATGAAAAACGGCGCGCTATAGTATGCCGTACGATATGGGCTATAGCCCATGGTCCAAAATGATGAGAAACGACGCTAACTTTTTTTTTCAAAATTTCAAAAAACATGGGCTTAACCCATCGTTTTTGTCATTTCGTCATTTTTTTCAAATCCTCAAAAATGATGAAACACGGCGCGGTATAGTATGCCGTACGATATGGGCTATAGCCCATGGTCCAAAATGATGAGAAACGAGGCTAACTTATTTTTTCAAAATTTCAAAAAACATGGGCTATAACCCATCGTTTTTGTCATTTCGTCATTTTTTTCAAATCCTCAAAAATGATGAAAAACGGCGCGCTATAGTATGCCGTACGATATGGGCTATAGCCCATGGTCCAAAATGATGAGAAACGAGGCTAACTTTTTTTTTTGAAATTTAAAAAAACATGGGCTATAACCCATCGTTTTTGTCATTTCGTCATTTTTTTCAAATCCTCAAAAATGATGAAAAACGGCGCGCTATAGTATGCCGTACGATATGGGCTATAGCCCATGGTCCAAAATGATGAGAAACGAGGCTAACTTTTTTTTTCAAAATTTCACAAAACATGGGCTATAACCCATCGTTTTTGTCATTTCGTCCTCAAAAATGATGAAACACGGCGCGCTATAGTATGCCGTACGATATGGGCTATAGCCCATGGTCCAAAATGATGAGAAACGAGGCTAACTTTTTTTTTCAAAATTTCAAAAAACATGGGCTATAACCCATCGTTTTTGTCATTTCGTCATTTTTTTCAAATCCTCAAAAATGATGAAAAACGGCGCGCTATAGTATGCCGTACGATATGGGCTATAGCCCATGGTCCAAAATGATGAGAAACGAGGCTAACTTTTTTTTTCGAAATTTCAAAAAACATGGGCTATAACCCATCGTTTTTGTCATTTCGTCATTTTTTTCAAATCCTCAAAAATGATGAAAAACGGCGCGCTATAGTATGCCGTACGATATGGGCTATAGCCCATGGTCCAAAATGATGAGAAACGAGGCTAACTTTTTTTTTCAAATTTCAAAAAACATGGGCTATAACCCATAGTTTTTGTCATTTCGTCATTTTTTTCAAATCCTCAAAAATGATGAAAAACGGCGCGCTATAGTATGCCGTACGATATGGGCTATAGCCCATGGTCCAAAATGATGAGAAACGAGGCTAACTTTTTTTTTCAAAATTTCAAAAAACATGGGCTATAACCCATCGTTTTTGTCATTTCGTCATTTTTTTCAAATCCTCAAAAATGATGAAAAACGGCGCGCTATAGTATGCCGTACGATATGGGCTATAGCCCATGGTCAAAATGATGAGAAACGAGGCTAACTTTCTTTTTTCAAAATTTCAAAAAACATGGGCTATAAGCCTATAACCCATCGTTTTTGTCATTTTGTCATTTTTTTCAAATCCTCAAAAATGATGAAAAACGGCGCGCTATAGTATGCCGTACGATATGGGCTATAGCCCATGGTCCAAAATGATGAGAAACGAGGCTAACTTTTTTTTTCAAAATTTCACAAAACATGGGCTATAACCCATCGTTTTTGTCATTTCGTCCTCAAAAATGATGAAACACGGCGCGCTATAGTTTGCCGTACGATATGGGCTATAGCCCATGGTCCAAAATGATGAGAAACGAGGCTAACTTTTTTTTTCAAATTTCAAAAAACATGGGCTATAACCCATAGTTTTTGTCATTTCGTCATTTTTTTCAAATCCTCAAAAATGATGAAAAACGGCGCGCTATAGTATGCCGTACGAAAATGATGAGAAACGAGGCTAACTTTTTTTTTCAAAATTTCAAAAAACATGGGCTATAACCCATCGTTTTTGTCATTTCGTCATTTTTTTCAAATCCTCAAAAATGATGAAAAACGGCGCGCTATAGTATGCCGTACGATATGGGCTATAGCCCATGGTCCAAAATGATGAGAAACGAGGCTAACTTTCTTTTTTCAAAATTTCAAAAAACATGGGCTATAAGCCTATAACCCATAGTTTTTGTCATTTCGTCATTTTTTTCAAATCCTCAAAAATGATGAAAAACGGCGCGCTATAGTATGCCGTACGATATGGGCTATAGCCCATGGTCCAAAATGATGAGAAACGAGGCTAACTTTTTTTTTTGAAATTTCAAAAAACATGGGCTATAACCCATCGTTTTTGTCATTTCGTCATTTTTTTCAAATCCTCAAAAATGATGAAAAACGGCGCGCTATAGTATGCCGTACGATATGGGCTATAGCCCATGGTCCAAAATGATGAGAAACGAGGCTAACTTTTTTTTTCAAAATTTCAAAAAACATGGGCTATAACCCATCGTTTTTGTCATTTCGTCATTTTTTTTAAATCCTCAAAAATGATGAAAAACGGCGCGCTATAGTATGCCGTACGATATGGGCTATAGCCCATGGTCCAAAATGATGAGAAACGAGGCTAACTTTTTTTTTCGAAATTTCAAAAAACATGGGCTATAACCCATCGTTTTTGTCATTTCGTCATTTTTTTCAAATCCTCAAAAATGATGAAAAACGGCGCGCTATAGTATGCCGTACGATATGGGCTATAGCCCATGGTCCAAAATGATGAGAAACGAGGCTAACTTTTTTTTTCAAATTTCAAAAAACATGGGCTATAACCCATAGTTTTTGTCATTTCGTCATTTTTTTCAAATCCTCAAAAATGATGAAAAACGGCGCGCTATAGTATGCCGTACGATATGGGCTATAGCCCATGGTCCAAAATGATGAGAAACGAGGCTAACTTTTTTTTTCCAAATTTCAAAAAACATGGGCTATAACCCATCGTTTTTGTCATTTCGTCATTTTTTTCAAATCCTCAAAAATGATGAAAAACGGCGCGCTATAGTATGCCGTACGATATGGGCTATAGCCCATGGTCCAAAATGATGAGAAACGAGGCTAACTTTCTTTTTTCAAAATTTCAAAAAACATGGGCTATAAGCCTATAACCCATAGTTTTTGTCATTTCGTCATTTTTTTCAAATCCTCAAAAATGATGAAAAACGGCGCGCTATAGTATGCCGTACGATATGGGCTATAGCCCATGGTCCAAAATGATGAGAAACGAGGCTAACTTTTTTTTTTGAAATTTCAAAAAACATGGGCTATAACCCATCGTTTTTGTCATTTCGTCATTTTTTTTAAATCCTCAAAAATGATGAAAAACGGCGCGCTATAGTATGCCGTACGATATGGGCTATAGCCCATGGTCCAAAATGATGAGAAACGAGGCTAACTTTTTTTTTCAAAATTTCAAAAAACATGGGCTATAACCCATCGTTTTTGTCATTTCGTCATTTTTTTCAAATCCTCAAAAATGATGAAAAACGGCGCGCTATAGTATGCCGTACGATATGGGCTATAGCCCATGGTCCAAAATGATGAGAAACGAGGCTAACTTTTTTTTTCAAAATTTCAAAAAACATGGGCTATAACCCATCGTTTTTGTCATTTCGTCATTTTTTTCAAATCCTCAAAAATGATGAAAAACGGCACGCTATAGTATGCCGTACGATATGGGCTATAGCCCATGGTCCAAAATGATGAGAAACGAGGCTAACTTTCTTTTTTCAAAATTTCAAAAAACATGGGCTATAACCCATAGTTTTTGTCATTTCGTCATTTTTTTCAAATCCTCAAAAATGATGCAAAACGGCGCGCTATAGTATGCCGTACGATATGGGCTATAGCCCATGGTCCAAAATGATGAGAAACGAGGCTAACTTTTTTTTTCAAAATTTCAAAAAACATGGGCTATAACCCATCGTTTTTGTCATTTCGTCATTTTTTTTAAATCCTCAAAAATGATGAAAAACGGCGCGCTATAGTATGCCGTACGATATGGGCTATAGCCCATGGTCCAAAATGATGAGAAACGAGGCTAACTTTTTTTTTTTTAATTTCAAAAAACATGGGCTATAACCCATCGTTTTTGTCATTTCGTCATTTTTTTCAAATCCTCAAAAATGATGAAAAACGGCGCGCTATAGTATGCCGTACGATATGGGCTATAGCCCATGGTCCAAAATGATGAGAAACGAGGCTAACTTTTTTTTTTTTAATTTAAAAAAACATGGGCTATAACCCATCGTTTTTGTCATTTCGTCATTTTTTTCAAATCCTCAAAAATGATGAAAAACGGCGCGCTATAGTATGCCGTACGATATTGGCTATAGCCCATGGTCCAAAATGCTGAGAAACGAGGCTAACTTTTTTTTTCAAAATTTCAAAAAACATGGGCTATAACCCATCGTTTTTGTCATTTCGTCCTCAAAAATGATGAAACACGGCGCGCTATAGTATGCCGTACGATATGGGCTATAGCCCATGGTCCAAAATGATGAGAAACGAGGCTAACTTTTTTTTTCAAAATTTCACAAAACATGGGCTATAACCCATCGTTTTTGTCATTTCCTCCTCAAAAATGATGAAACACGGCGCGCTATAGTATGCCGTACGATATGGGCTATAGCCCATGGTCCAAAATGATGAGAAACGAGGCTAACTTTTTTTTTCAAAATTTCAAAAAACATGGGCTATAACCCATCGTTTTTGTCATTTCGTCATTTTTTTCAAATCCTCAAAAATGATGAAAAACGGCGCGCTATAGTATGCCGTACGATATGGGCTATAGCCCATGGTCCAAAATGATGAGAAACGAGGCTAACTTTTTTTTTCGAAATTTCAAAAAACATGGGCTATAACCCATCGTTTTTGTCATTTCGTCATTTTTTTCAAATCCTCAAAAATGATGAAAAACGGCGCGCTATAGTATGCCGTACGATATGGGCTATAGCCCATGGTCCAAAATGATGAGAAACGAGGCTAACTTTTTTTTTCAAATTTCAAAAAACATGGGCTATAACCCATGGTTTTTGTCATTTCGTCATTTTTTTCAAATCCTCAAAAATGATGAAAAACGGCGCGCTATAGTATGCCGTACGATATGGGCTATAGCCCATGGTCCAAAATGATGAGAAACGAGGCTAACTTTTTTTTTCAAAATTTCAAAAAACATGGGCTATAACCCATCGTTTTTGTCATTTCGTCATTTTTTTCAAATCCTCAAAAATGATGAAAAACGGCGCGCTATAGTATGCCGTACGATATGGGCTATAGCCCATGGTCCAAAATGATGAGAAACGAGGCTAACTTTTTTTTTCAAAATTTCAAAAAACATGGGCTATAACCCATCGTTTTTGTCATTTCGTCATTTTTTTCAAATCCTCAAAAATGATGAAAAACGGCGCGTTATAGTATGCCGTACGATATGGGCTATAGCCCATGGTCCAAAATGATGAGAAACGAGGCTAACTTTTTTTTTCAAAATTTCACAAAACATGGGCTATAACCCATCGTTTTTGTCATTTCGTCCTCAAAAATGATGAAACACGGCGCGCTATAGTATGCCGTACGATATGGGCTATAGCCCATGGTCCAAAATGATGAGAAACGAGGCTAACTTTTTTTTTCAAAATTTCAAAAAACATGGGCTATAACCCATCGTTTTTGTCATTTCGTCATTTTTTTCAAATCCTCAAAAATGATGAAAAACGGCGCGCTATAGTATGCCGTACGATATGGGCTATAGCCCATGGTCCAAAATGATGAGAAACGAGGCTAACTTTTTTTTTCGAAATTTCAAAAAACATGGGCTATAACCCATCGTTTTTGTCATTTCGTCATTTTTTTCAAATCCTCAAAAATGATGAAAAACGGCGCGCTATAGTATGCCGTACGATATGGGCTATAGCCCATGGTCCAAAATGATGAGAAACGAGGCTAACTTTTTTTTTCAAATTTCAAAAAACATGGGCTATAACCCATAGTTTTTGTCATTTCGTCATTTTTTTCAAATCCTCAAAAATGATGAAAAACGGCGCGCTATAGTATGCCGTACGATATGGGCTATAGCCCATGGTCCAAAATGATGAGAAACGAGGCTAACTTTTTTTTTCAAAATTTCAAAAAACATGGGCTATAACCCATCGTTTTTGTCATTTCGTCATTTTTTTCAAATCCTCAAAAATGATGAAAAACGGCGCGCTATAGTATGCCGTACGATATGGGCTATAGCCCATGGTCCAAAATGATGAGAAACGAGGCTAACTTTCTTTTTTCAAAATTTCAAAAAACATGGGCTATAAGCCTATAACCCATAGTTTTTGTCATTTCGTCATTTTTTTCAAATCCTCAAAAATGATGAAAAACGGCGCGCTATAGTATGCCGTACGGGCTATAGCCCATGGTCCAAAATGATGAGAAACGAGGCTAACTTTTTTTTTTGAAATTTCAAAAAACATGGGCTATAACCCATCGTTTTTGTCATTTCGTCATTTTTTTCAAATCCTCAAAAATGATGAAAAACGGCGCGCTATAGTATGCCGTACGATATGGGCTATAGCCCATGGTCCAAAATGATGAGAAACGAGGCTAACTTTTTTTTTCAAAATTTCAAAAAACATGGGCTATAACCCATCGTTTTTGTCATTTCGTAATTTTTTTCAAATCCTCAAAAATGATGAAAAACGGCGCGCTATAGTATACCGTACGATATGGGCTATAGCCCATGGTCCAAAATGATGAGAAACGAGGCTAACTTTTTTTTTCAAAATTTCAAAAAACATGGGCTATAACCTATCGTTTTTGTCATTTCGTCATTTTTTTCAAATCCTCAAAAATGATGAAAAACGGCGCGCTATAGTATGCCGTACGATATGGGCTATATCCCATGGTCCAAAATGATGAGAAACGAGGCTAACTTTTTTTTTCAAAATTTCAAAAAACATGGGCTATAACCCATCGTTTTTGTCATTTCGTAATTTTTTTCAAATCCTCAAAAATGATGAAAAACGGCGCGCTATAGTATGCCGTACGATATGGGCTATAGCCCATGGTCCAAAATGATGAGAAACGAGGCTAACTTTTTTTTTCAAAATTTCAAAAAACATGGGCTATAACCCATCGTTTTTGTCATTTCGTCATTTTTTTCAAATCCTCAAAAATGATGAAAAACGGCGCGCTATAGTATGCCGTACGATATGGGCTATAGCCCATGGTCCAAAATGATGAGAAACGAGGCTAACTTTTTTTTTCAAAATTTCAAAAACATGGGCTATAACCCATCGTTTTTGTCATTTCGTCATTTTTTAAAAATCCTCAAAAATGATGAAAAACGGCGCGCTATAGTATGCCGTACGATATGGGCTATAGCCCATGGTCCAAAATGATGAGAAACGAGGCTAACTTTTTTTTTCAAAATTTCAAAAAACATGGGCTATAACCCATCGTTTTTGTCATTTTGTCATTTTTTTTTTTATCCTCAAAAATGATGAAAAACGGCGCGCTATAGTATGCCGTACGATATGGGCTATATCCCATGGTCCAAAATGATGAGAAACGAGGCTAACTTTTTTTTTCAAAATTTAAAAAAACATGGGCTATAAGTTACTTAATATAAATGATAACGCTTACAAAAAGTATGAGATGTGGTAGTCAGTAAGATCAGTGGTGTCAGTGTGGATGTGTGGTTAATATGGTGAAGGTGTGTTGTAGTGTGCAAATCAAACGGCAATTACCATTTTCGCAATTTCCGCAATTCCGCCCATGTTTTTTGAAATTTTGAAAAAAATAGTTATCCTCGTTTCTCATCATTTTGGACGGCATACTATAGCGCGCCGTTTTTCATCATTTTTGAGGATTTGAAAAAAATGACGAAATGACAAAAACGATAGGTTATAGCCCATGTTTTTTGAAATTTTGAAAAAAAAAGTTAGCCTCGTTTCTCATCATTTTGGACCGTGGGCTATAGCCCATATCGTACGGCATACTATAGCGCGCCGTTTTTCATCATTTTTGAGGATTTGAAAAAAATGACGAAATGACAAAAACGATGGGTTATAGCCCATGTTTTTTGAAATTTTGAAAAAAAAAGTTAGCCTCGTTTCTCATCATTTTGGACCGTGGGCTATAGCCCATATCGTACGGCATACTATAGCGCGCCGTTTTTCATCATTTTTGAGGATTTGAAAAAAATGACGAAATGACAAAAACGATGGGTTATAGCCCATGTTTTTTGAAATTTTGAAAAAAAAAGTTATCCTCGTTTCTCATCATTTTGGACCATGGGCTATAGCCCATATCGTACGGCATACTATAGCGCGCCGTTTTTCATCATTTTTGAGGATTTGAAAAAAATGACGAAATGACAAAAACGATGGGTTATAGCCCATGTTTTTTGAAATTTTGAAAAAAAAAGTTAGCCTCGTTTCTCATCATTTTGCACCGTGGGCTATAGCCCATATCGTACGGCATACTATAGCGCGCAATTTTTCATCATTTTTGAAGATTTGAAAAAAATGACGAAATGACAAAAACGATGGGTTATAGCCCATGTTTTTTGAAATTTTGAAAAAAAAAGTTAGCCTCGTTTCTCATCATTTTGGACCATGGGCTATAGCCCATATCGTACGGCATACTATAGCGCGCCGTTTTTCATCATTTTTGAGGATTTGAAAAAAATGACGAAATGACAAAAACGATGGGTTTTGAAATTTTGACAATGACAAAATGACAAAAACGATGTTTTTTGAAATTTTGAAAAAAAAAGTTAGCCTCGTTTCTCATCATTTTGGACCGTGGGCTATAGCCCATATCGTACGGCATACTATAGCGCGCCGTTTTTCATCATTTTTGAGGATTTGAAAAAAATGACGAAATGACAAAAACGATGGGTAATAGCCCATGTTTTTTTTAATTTTGAAAAAAAAAGTTAGCCTCGTTTCTCATCATTTTGGACCATGGGCTATAGCCCATATCGTACGGCATACTATAGCGCGCCGTTTTTCATCATTTTTGAGGATTTGAAAAAAATGACGAAATGACAAAAACGATGGGTTATAGCCCATGTTTTTTGAAATTTTGAAAAAAAAAGTTAGCCTCGTTTCTCATCATTTTGGACCGTGGGCTATAGCCCATATCGTACGGCATACTATAGCGTGCAGTTTTTCATCATTTTTGAAGATTTGAAAAAAATGACGAAATGACAAAAACGATGGGTTATAGCCCATGTTTTTTGAAATTTTGAAAAAAAAAGTTATCCTCGTTTCTCATCATTTTGGACCATGGGCTATAGCCCATATCGTACGGCATACTATAGCGCGCCGTTATTCATCATTTTTGAGGATTTGAAAAAAATGACGAAATGACAAAAACGATGGGTTATATCCCATGTTTTTTGAAATTTTGAAAAAAAAAGTTAGCCTCGTTTCTCATCATTTTGGACCGTGGGCTATAGCCCATATCGTACGGCATACTATAGCGCGCAGTTTTTCATCATTTTTGAAGATTTGAAAAAAATGACGAAATGACAAAAACGATGGGTTATAGCCCATGTTTTTTGAAATTTTGAAAAAAAAAGTTAGCCTCGTTTCTCATCATTTTGGACCATGGGCTATAGCCCATATCGTACGGCATACTATAGCGCGCCGTTTTTCATCATTTTTGAGGATTTGAAAAAAATGACGAAATGACAAAAACGATGGGTTATAGCCCATGTTTTTTGAAATTTTGGAAAAAAAAGTTAGCCTTGTTTCTCATCATTTTGGACCATGGGCTAGCCCATATCGTACGGCATACTATAGCGCGCCGTTTTTCATCATTTTTGAGGATTTGAAAAAAATGACGAAATGACAAAAACGATGGGTTATAGCCCATGTTTTTTGAAATTTTGAAAAAAAAAGTTAGCCTCGTTTCTCATCATTTTGGACCGTGGGCTATAGCCCATATCGTACGGCATACTATAGCGCGCCGTTTTTCATCATTTTTGAGGATTTGAAAAAAATGACGAAATGACAAAAACGATGGGTTATAGCCCATGTTTTTTGAAATTTTGAAAAAAAAAGTTATCCTCGTTTCTCATCATTTTGGACCATGGGCTATAGCCCATATCGTACGGCATACTATAGCGCGCCGTTTTTCATCATTTTTGAGGATTTGAAAAAAATGACGAAATGACAAAAACGATGGGTTATAGCCCATGTTTTTTGAAATTTTGAAAAAAAAAGTTAGCCTCGTTTCTCATCATTTTGCACCGTGGGCTATAGCCCATATCGTACGGCATACTATAGCGCGCAATTTTTCGTCATTTTTGAAGATTTGAAAAAAATGACGAAATGACAAAAACGATGGGTTATAGCCCATGTTTTTTGAAATTTTGAAAAAAAAAGTTAGCCTCGTTTCTCATCATTTTGGACCATGGGCTATAGCCCATATCGTACGGCATACTATAGCGCGCCGTTTTTCATCATTTTTGAGGATTTGAAAAAAATGACGAAATGACAAAAACGATGGGTTATAGCCCATGTTTTTTGAAATTTTGAAAAAAAAAGTTAGCCTCGTTTCTCATCATTTTGGACCGTGGGCTATAGCCCATATCGTACGGCATACTATAGCGCGCCGTTTTTCATCATTTTTGAGGATTTGAAAAAAATGACGAAATGACAAAAACGATGGGTAATAGCCCATGTTTTTTTTAATTTTGAAAAAAAAGTTAGCCTCGTTTCTCATCATTTTGGACCATGGGCTATAGCCCATATCGTACGGCATACTATAGCGCGCCGTTTTTCATCATTTTTGAGGATTTGAAAAAAATGACGAAATGACAAAAACGATGGGTTATAGCCCATGTTTTTTGAAATTTTGAAAAAAAAAGTTAGCCTCGTTTCTCATCATTTTGGACCGTGGGCTATAGCCCATATCGTACGGCATACTATAGCGTGCAGTTTTTCATCATTTTTGAAGATTTGAAAAAAATGACGAAATGACAAAAACGATGGGTTATAGCCCATGTTTTTTGAAATTTTGAAAAAAAAAGTTATCCTCGTTTCTCATCATTTTGGACCATGGGCTATAGCCCATATCGTACGGCATACTATAGCGCGCCGTTATTCATCATTTTTGAGGATTTGAAAAAAATGACGAAATGACAAAAACGATGGGTTATATCCCATGTTTTTTGAAATTTTGGAAAAAAAAGTTAGCCTCGTTTCTCATCATTTTGGACCGTGGGCTATAGCCCATATCGTACGGCATACTATAGCGCGCAGTTTTTCATCATTTTTGAAGATTTGAAAAAAATGACGAAATGACAAAAACGATGGGTTATAGCCCATGTTTTTTGAAATTTTGAAAAAAAAAGTTAGCCTCGTTTCTCATCATTTTGGACCATGGGCTATAGCCCATATCGTACGGCATACTATAGCGCGCCGTTTTTCATCATTTTTGAGGATTTAAAAAAAATGACGAAATGACAAAAACGATGGGTTATAGCCCATGTTTTTTGAAATTTTGGAAAAAAAAGTTAGCCTTGTTTCTCATCATTTTGGACCATGGGCTATAGCCCATATCGTACGGCATACTATAGCGCGCAGTTTTTCATCATTTTTGAGGATTTGAAAAAAATGACGAAATGACAAAAACGATGGGTTATAGCCCATGTTTTTTGAAATTTTGGAAAAAAAAGTTAGCCTTGTTTCTCATCATTTTGGACCATGGGCTATAGCCCATATCGTACGGCATACTATAGCGCGCCGTTTTTCATCATTTTTGAGGATTTGAAAAAAATTACGAAATGACAAAAACGATGGGTTATAGCCCATGTTTTTTGAAATTTTGAAAAAAAAAGTTAGCCTCGTTTCTCATCATTTTGGACCATGGGCTATAGCCCATATCGTACGGCATACTATAGCGCGCCGTTTTTCATCATTTTTGAGGATTTGAAAAAAATGACGAAATGACAAAAACGATGGGTTATAGCCCATGTTTTTTGAAATTTTGAAAAAAAAAGTTAGCCTCGTTTCTCATCATTTTGCACCGTGGGCTATAGCCCATATCGTACGGCATACTATAGCGCGCAATTTTTCATCATTTTTGAAGATTTGAAAAAAATGACGAAATGACAAAAACGATGGGTTATAGCCCATGTTTTTTGAAATTTTGAAAAAAAAAGTTAGCCTCGTTTCTCATCATTTTGGACCATGGGCTATAGCCCATATCGTACGGCATACTATAGCGCGCCGTTTTTCATCATTTTTGAGGATTTGAAAAAAATGACGAAATGACAAAAACGATGGGTTATAGCCCATGTTTTTTGAAATTTTGAAAAAAAAAGTTAGCCTCGTTTCTCATCATTTTGGACCGTGGGCTATAGCCCATATCGTACGGCATACTATAGCGCGCCGTTTTTCATCATTTTTGAGGATTTGAAAAAAATGACGAAATGACAAAAACGATGGGTAATAGCCCATGTTTTTTTTAATTTTGAAAAAAAAAGTTAGCCTCGTTTCTCATCATTTTGGACCATGGGCTATAGCCCATATCGTACGGCATACTATAGCGCGCCGTTTTTCATCATTTTTGAGGATTTGAAAAAAATGACGAAATGACAAAAACGATGGGTTATAGCCCATGTTTTTAGAAAATTTTGAAAAAAAAAGTTAGCCTCGTTTCTCATCATTTTGGACCGTGGGCTATAGCCCATATCGTACGGCATACTATAGCGTGCAGTTTTTCATCATTTTTGAAGATTTGAAAAAAATGACGAAATGACAAAAACGATGGGTTATAGCCCATGTTTTTTGAAATTTTGAAAAAAAAAGTTATCCTCGTTTCTCATCATTTTGGACCATGGGCTATAGCCCATATCGTACGGCATACTATAGCGCGCCGTTATTCATCATTTTTGAGGATTTGAAAAAAATGACGAAATGACAAAAACGATGGGTTATATCCCATGTTTTTTGAAATTTTGAAAAAAAAAGTTAGCCTCGTTTCTCATCATTTTGGACCGTGGGCTATAGCCCATATCGTACGGCATACTATAGCGCGCAGTTTTTCATCATTTTTGAAGATTTGAAAAAAATGACGAAATGACAAAAACGATGGGTTATAGCCCATGTTTTTTGAAATTTTGAAAAAAAAAGTTAGCCTCGTTTCTCATCATTTTGGACCATGGGCTATAGCCCATATCGTACGGCATACTATAGCGCGCCGTTTTTCATCATTTTTGAGGATTTGAAAAAAATGACGAAATGACAAAAACGATGGGTTATGGCCCATGTTTTTTGAAATTTTGGAAAAAAAAGTTAGCCTCGTTTCTCATCATTTTGGACCATGGGCTATAGCCCATATCGTACGGCATACTATAGCGCGCCGTTTTTCATCATTTTTGAGGATTTGAAAAAAATGACGAAATGACAAAAACGATGGGTTATAGCCCATGTTTTTTGAAATTTTGGAAAAAAAAGTTAGCCTCGTTTCTCATCATTTTGGACCGTGGGCTATAGCCCATATCGTACGGCATACTATAGCGCGCCGTTTTTCATCATTTTTGAGGATTTGAAAAAAATGACGAAATGACAAAAACGATGGGTTATAGCCCATGTTTTTTGAAATTTTGAAAAAAAAAGTTAGCCTCGTTTCTCATCATTTTGGACCATGGGCTATAGCCCATATCGTACGGCATACTATAGCGCGCCGTTTTTCATCATTTTTGAGGATTTGAAAAAAATGACGAAATGACAAAAACGATGGGTTATAGCCCATGTTTTTTGAAATTTTGGAAAAAAAAGTTAGCCTCGTTTCTCATCATTTTGGACCGTGGGCTATAGCCCATATCGTACGGCATACTATAGCGCGCAGTATTTCATCATTTTTGAAGATTTTAAAAAAATGACGAAATGACAAAAACGATGGGTTATAGCCCATGTTTTTTGAAATTTTGAAAAAAAAAGTTATCCTCGTTTCTCATCATTTTGGACCATGGGCTATAGCCCATATCGTACGGCATACTATAGCGCGCCGTTTTTCATCATTTTTGAGGATTTGAAAAAAATGACGAAATGACAAAAACGATGGGTTATAGCCCATGTTTTTTGAAATTTTGAAAAAAAAAGTTAGCCTCGTTTCTCATCATTTTGGACCGTGGGCTATAGCCCATATCGTACGGCATACTATAGCGCGCCGTTTTTCATCATTTTTGAGGATTTGAAAAAAATGACGAAATGACAAAAACGATGGGTTATAGCCCATGTTTTTTGAAATTTTGAAAAAAAAAGTTAGCCTCGTTTCTCATCATTTTGGACCATGGGCTATAGCCCATATCGTACGGCATACTATAGCGCGCCGTTTTTCATCATTTTTGAGGATTTGAAAAAAATGACGAAATGACAAAAACGATGGGTTATAGCCCATGTTTTTTGAAATTTTGGAAAAAAAAGTTAGCCTCGTTTCTCATCATTTTGGACCGTGGGCTATAGCCCATATCGTACGGCATACTATAGCGCGCCGTTTTTCATCATTTTTGAGGATTTGAAAAAAATGACGAAATGACAAAAACGATGGGTTATAGCCCATGTTTTTTGAAATTTTGAAAAAAAAAGTTAGCCTCGTTTCTCATCATTTTGGACCGTGGGCTATAGCCCATATCGTACGGCATACTATAGCGCGCAGTTTTTCATCATTTTTGAAGATTTTAAAAAAATGACGAAATGACAAAAACGATGGGTTATAGCCCATGTTTTTTGAAATTTTGAAAAAAAAAGTTATCCTCGTTTCTCATCATTTTGGACCATGGGCTATAGCCCATATCGTACGGCATACTATAGCGCGCCGTTTTTCATCATTTTTGAGGATTTGAAAAAAATGACGAAATGACAAAAACGATGGGTTATAGCCCATGTTTTTTGAAATTTTGAAAAAAAAAGTTAGCCTCGTTTCTCATCATTTTGGACCGTGGGCTATAGCCCATATCGTACGGCATACTATAGCGCGCCGTTTTTCATCATTTTTGAGGATTTGAAAAAAATTACGAAATGACAAAAACGATGGGTTATAGCCTATGTTTTTTAAAATTTTGAAAAAAAAAGTTAGCCTCGTTTCTCATCATTTTGGACCATGGGCTATAGCCCATATCGTACGGCATACTATAGCGCGCCGTTTTTCATCATTTTTGAGGATTTGAAAAAAATGACAAAATGACAAAAACGATGGGTTATAGCCCATGTTTTTTGAAATTTTGAAAAAAAAGGTTAGCCTCGTTTCTCATCATTTTGGACCATGGGCTATAGCCCATATCGTACGGCATACTATAGCGCGCCGTTTTTCATCATTTTTGAGGATTTGAAAAAAATGACGAAATGACAAAAACGATGGGTTATAGCCCATGTTTTTTGAAATTTTGAAAAAAAAAGTTAGCCTCGTTTCTCATCATTTTGGACCATGGGCTATAGCCCATATCGTACGGCATACTATAGCGCGCCGTTTTTCATCATTTTTGAGGATTTGAAAAAAATGACGAAATGACAAAAACGATGGGTTATAGCCCATGTTTTTTGAAATTTTGAAAAAAAAAGTTAGCCTCGTTTCTCATCATTTTGGACCATGGGCTATAGCCCATATCGTACGGCATACTATAGTATAGCGCGCCGTTTTTCATCATTTTTGAGGATTTGAAAAAAATGACAAAATGACAAAAACGATGGGTTATATCCCATGTTTTTTGAAATTTTGAAAAAAAAAAGTTAGCCTCGTTTCTCATCATTTTGGACCATGGGCTATAGCCCATATCGTACGGCATACTATAGCGCGCCGTTTTTCATCATTTTTGAGGATTTGAAAAAAATGACGAAATGACAAAAACGATGGGTTATAGCCCATGTTTTTTGAAATTTTGAAAAAAAAAGTTAGCCTCGTTTCTCATCATTTTGGACCATGGGCTATAGCCCATATCGTACGGCATACTATAGCGCGCCGTTTTTCATCATTTTTGAGGATTTGAAAAAAATGACGAAATGACAAAAACGATGGGTTATAGCCCATGTTTTTTGAAATTTTGAAAAAAAAAAGTTAGCCTCGTTTCTCATCATTTTGGACCGTGGGCTATAGCCCATATCGTACGGCATACTATAGCGCGCAGTTTTTCATCATTTTTGAAGATTTGAAAAAAATGACGAAATGACAAAAACGATGGGTTATAGCCCATGTTTTTTGAAATTTTGAAAAAAAAAGTTATCGTCGTTTCTCATCACTTTGGACCATGGGCTATAGCCCATATCGTACGGCATACTATAGCGCGCCGTTTTTCATCATTTTTGAGGATTTGAAAAAAATGACAAAATGACAAAAACGATGGGTTATAGCCCATGTTTTTTGAAATTTTGGAAAAAAAAGTTAGCCTCGTTTCTCATCATTTTGGACCGTGGGCTATAGCCCATATCGTACGGCATACTATAGCGCGCAGTTTTTCATCATTTTTGAAGATTTGAAAAAAATGACGAAATGACAAAAACGATGGGTTATATTATAGCCCATGTTTTTTGAAATTTTGAAAAAAAAAGTTAGCCTCGTTTCTCATCATTTTGGACCATGGGCTATAGCCCATATCGTACGGCATACTATAGCGCGCCGTTTTTCGTCATTTTTGAGGATTTGAAAAAAATGACGAAATGACAAAAACGATGGGTTATAGCCCATGTTTTTTGAAATTTTGAAAAAAAAAGTTAGCCTCGTTTCTCATCATTTTGGACCATGGGCTATAGCCCATATCGTACAGCATACTATAGCGCGCCGTTTTTTATAATTTTTGAGGATTTGAAAAAAATGACGAAATGACAAAAACGATGGGTTATATTATAGCCCATGTTTTTTGAAATTTTGAAAAAAAAAGTTAGCCTCGTTTCTCATCATTTTGGACCATGGGCTATAGCCCATATCGTACGGCATACTATAGCGCGCCGTTTTTCATCATTTTTGAGGATTTGAAAAAAATGACGAAATGACAAAAACGATGGGTTATAGCCCATGTTTTTTGAAATTTTGAAAAAAAAAGTTAGCCTTGTTTCTCATCATTTTGGACCATGGGCTATAGCCCATATCGTACGGCATACTATAGCGCGCCGTTTTTCATCATTTTTGAGGATTTGAAAAAAATGACGAAATGACAAAAACGATGGGTTATAGCCCATGTTTTTTGAAATTTTGGAAAAAAAAGTTAGCCTCGTTTCTCATCATTTTGGACCATGGGCTATAGCCCATATCGTACGGCATACTATAGCGCGCCGTTTTTCATCATTTTTGAGGATTTGAAAAAAATGACGAAATGACAAAAACGATGGGTTATAGCCCATGTTTTTTGAAATTTTGAAAAAAAAAGTTAGCCTCGTTTCTCATCATTTTGGACCGTGGGCTATAGCCCATATCGTACGGCATACTATAGCGCGCCGTTTTTCATCATTTTTGAGGATTTGAAAAAAATGACGAAATGACAAAAACGATGGGTTATAGCCCATGTTTTTTGAAATTTTGAAAAAAAAAGTTAGCCTCGTTTCTCATCATTTTGCACCGTGGGCTATAGCCCATATCGTACGGCATACTATAGCGCGCAATTTTTCGTCATTTTTGAAGATTTGAAAAAAATGACGAAATGACAAAAACGATGGGTTATAGCCCATGTTTTTTGAAATTTTGAAAAAAAAAGTTAGCCTCGTTTCTCATCATTTTGGACCATGGGCTATAGCCCATATCGTACGGCATACTATAGCGCGCCGTTTTTCATCATTTTTGAGGATTTGAAAAAAATGACGAAATGACAAAAACGATGGGTTATAGCCCATGTTTTTTGAAATTTTGAAAAAAAAAGTTAGCCTCGTTTCTCATCATTTTGGACCGTGGGCTATAGCCCATATCGTACGGCATACTATAGCGCGCCGTTTTTCATCATTTTTGAGGATTTGAAAAAAATGACGAAATGACAAAAACGATGGGTTATAGCCCATGTTTTTTGAAATTTTGAAAAAAAAAGTTAGCCTCGTTTCTCATCATTTTGGACCATGGGCTATAGCCCATATCGTACAGCATACTATAGCGCGCCGTTTTTTATAATTTTTGAGGATTTGAAAAAAATGACGAAATGACAAAAACGATGGGTTATATTATAGCCCATGTTTTTTGAAATTTTGAAAAAAAAAGTTAGCCTCGTTTCTCATCATTTTGGACCATGGGCTATAGCCCATATCGTACGGCATACTATAGCGCGCCGTTTTTCATCATTTTTGAGGATTTGAAAAAAATGACGAAATGACAAAAACGATGGGTTATAGCCCATGTTTTTTGAAATTTTGAAAAAAAAAGTTAGCCTTGTTTCTCATCATTTTGGACCATGGGCTATAGCCCATATCGTACGGCATACTATAGCGCGCCGTTTTTCATCATTTTTGAGGATTTGAAAAAAATGACGAAATGACAAAAACGATGGGTTATAGCCCATGTTTTTTGAAATTTTGGAAAAAAAAGTTAGCCTCGTTTCTCATCATTTTGGACCATGGGCTATAGCCCATATCGTACGGCATACTATAGCGCGCCGTTTTTCATCATTTTTGAGGATTTGAAAAAAATGACGAAATGACAAAAACGATGGGTTATAGCCCATGTTTTTTGAAATTTTGAAAAAAAAAGTTAGCCTCGTTTCTCATCATTTTGGACCGTGGGCTATAGCCCATATCGTACGGCATACTATAGCGCGCCGTTTTTCATCATTTTTGAGGATTTGAAAAAAATGACGAAATGACAAAAACGATGGGTTATAGCCCATGTTTTTTGAAATTTTGAAAAAAAAAGTTAGCCTCGTTTCTCATCATTTTGGACCATGGGCTATAGCCCATATCGTACAGCATACTATAGCGCGCCGTTTTTTATAATTTTTGAGGATTTGAAAAAAATGACGAAATGACAAAAACGATGGGTTATAGCCCATGTTTTTTGAAATTTTGAAAAAAAAAGTTATCCTCGTTTCTCATCATTTTGGACCATGGGCTATAGCCCATATCGTACGGCATACTATAGCGCGCCGTTTTTCATCATTTTTGAGGATTTGAAAAAAATGACGAAATGACAAAAACGATGGGTTATTGCCCATGTTTTTTGAAATTTTGGAAAAAAAAGTTAGCCTCGTTTCTCATCATTTTGGACCGTGGGCTATAGCCCATATCGTACGGCATACTATAGCGCGCCGTTTTTCATCATTTTTGAGGATTTGAAAAAAATGACGAAATGACAAAAACGATGGGTTATAGCCCATGTTTTTTGAAATTTTGAAAAAAAAAGTTAGCCTCGTTTCTCATCATTTTGGACCGTGGGCTATAGCCCATATCGTACGGCATACTATAGCGCGCCGTTTTTCATCATTTTTGAGGATTTGAAAAAAATGACGAAATGACAAAAACGATGGGTTATAGCCCATGTTTTTTGAAATTTTGAAAAAAAAAGTTAGCCTCGTTTCTCATCATTTTGGACCATGGGCTATAGCCCATATCGTACAGCATACTATAGCGCGCCGTTTTTTATAATTTTTGAGGATTTGAAAAAAATGACGAAATGACAAAAACGATGGGTTATAGCCCATGTTTTTTGAAATTTTGAAAAAAAAAGTTAGCCTCGTTTCTCATCATTTTGGACCATGGGCTATAGCCCATATCGTACGGCATACTATAGCGCGCCGTTTTTCATCATTTTTGAGGATTTGAAAAAAATGACGAAATGACAAAAACGATGGGTAATAGCCCATGTTTTTTTTTATTTTGAAAAAAAAAGTTAGCCTCGTTTCTCATCATTTTGGACCATGGGCTATAGCCCATATCGTACGGCATACTATAGCGCGCCGTTTTTCATCATTTTTGAGGATTTGAAAAAAATGACGAAATGACAAAAACGATGGGTTATAGCCCATGTTTTTTGAAATTTTGAAAAAAAAAGTTAGCCTCGTTTCTCATCATTTTGGACCATGGGCTATAGCCCATATCGTACGGCATACTATAGCGCACCGTTTTTCATCATTTTTGAGGATTTGAAAAAAATGACGAAATGACAAAAACGATGGGTTATAGCCCATGTTTTTTGAAATTTTGAAAAAAAAAGTTAGCCTCGTTTCTCATCATTTTGGACCGTGGGCTATAGCCCATATCGTACGGCATACTATAGCGCGCAGTTTTTCATCATTTTTGAAGATTTGAAAAAAATGACGAAATGACAAAAACGATGGGTTATAGCCCATGTTTTTTGAAATTTTGAAAAAAAAAGTTAGCCTCGTTTCTCATCATTTTGGACCATGGGCTATAGCCCATATCGTACGGCATACTATAGCGCGCCGTTTTTCATCATTTTTGAGGATTTGAAAAAAATGACGAAATGACAAAAACGATGGGTTATAGCCCATGTTTTTTTAAATTTTGAAAAAAAAAAGTTAGCCTCGTTTCTCATCATTTTGGACCGTGGGCTATAGCCCATATCGTACGGCATACTATAGCGCGCAGTTTTTCATCATTTTTGAAGATTTGAAAAAAATGACGAAATGACAAAAACGATGGGTTATAGCCCATGTTTTTTGAAATTTTGAAAAAAAAAGTTATCGTCGTTTCTCATCACTTTGGACCATGGGCTATAGCCCATATCGTACGGCATACTATAGCGCGCCGTTTTTCATCATTTTTGAGGATTTGAAAAAAATGACAAAATGACAAAAACGATGGGTTATAGCCCATGTTTTTTGAAATTTTGGAAAAAAAAGTTAGCCTCGTTTCTCATCATTTTGGACCGTGGGCTATAGCCCATATCGTACGGCATACTATAGCGCGCAGTTTTTCATCATTTTTGAAGATTTGAAAAAAATGACGAAATGACAAAAACGATGGGTTATATTATAGCCCATGTTTTTTGAAATTTTGAAAAAAAAAGTTAGCCTCGTTTCTCATCATTTTGGACCATGGGCTATAGCCCATATCGTACGGCATACTATAGCGCGCCGTTTTTCATCATTTTTGAGGATTTGAAAAAAATGACGAAATGACAAAAACGATGGGTTATAGCCCATGTTTTTTGAAATTTTGAAAAAAAAAGTTAGCCTCGTTTCTCATCATTTTGGACCATGGGCTATAGCCCATATCGTACGGCATACTATAGCGCGCCGTTTTTCATCATTTTTGAGGATTTGAAAAAAATGACGAAATGACAAAAACGATGGGTTATAGCCCATGTTTTTTGAAATTTTGGAAAAAAAAGTTAGCCTCGTTTCTCATCATTTTGGACCATGGGCTATAGCCCATATCGTACGGCATACTATAGCGCGCCGTTTTTCATCATTTTTGAGGATTTGAAAAAAATGACGAAATGACAAAAACGATGGGTTATAGCCCATGTTTTTTGAAATTTTGAAAAAAAAAGTTAGCCTCGTTTCTCATCATTTTGGACCGTGGGCTATAGCCCATATCGTACGGCATACTATAGCGCGCCGTTTTTCATCATTTTTGAGGATTTGAAAAAAATGACGAAATGACAAAAACGATGGGTTATAGCCCATGTTTTTTGAAATTTTGAAAAAAAAAGTTAGCCTCGTTTCTCATCATTTTGGACCATGGGCTATAGCCCATATCGTACAGCATACTATAGCGCGCCGTTTTTTATAATTTTTGAGGATTTGAAAAAAATGACGAAATGACAAAAACGATGGGTTATATTATAGCCCATGTTTTTTGAAATTTTGAAAAAAAAAGTTAGCCTCGTTTCTCATCATTTTGGACCATGGGCTATAGCCCATATCGTACGGCATACTATAGCGCGCCGTTTTTCATCATTTTTGAGGATTTGAAAAAAATGACGAAATGACAAAAACGATGGGTTATAGCCCATGTTTTTTGAAATTTTGAAAAAAAAAGTTAGCCTCGTTTCTCATCATTTTGGACCATGGGCTATAGCCCATATCGTACGGCATACTATAGCGCGCCGTTTTTCATCATTTTTGAGGATTTGAAAAAAATGACGAAATGACAAAAACGATGGGTTATAGCCCATGTTTTTTGAAATTTTGGAAAAAAAAGTTAGCCTCGTTTCTCATCATTTTGGACCATGGGCTATAGCCCATATCGTACGGCATACTATAGCGCGCCGTTTTTCATCATTTTTGAGGATTTGAAAAAAATGACGAAATGACAAAAACGATGGGTTATAGCCCATGTTTTTTGAAATTTTGAAAAAAAAAGTTAGCCTCGTTTCTCATCATTTTGGACCGTGGGCTATAGCCCATATCGTACGGCATACTATAGCGCGCCGTTTTTCATCATTTTTGAGGATTTGAAAAAAATGACGAAATGACAAAAACGATGGGTTATAGCCCATGTTTTTTGAAATTTTGAAAAAAAAAGTTAGCCTCGTTTCTCATCATTTTGGACCATGGGCTATAGCCCATATCGTACAGCATACTATAGCGCGCCGTTTTTTATAATTTTTGAGGATTTGAAAAAAATGACGAAATGACAAAAACGATGGGTTATAGCCCATGTTTTTTGAAATTTTGAAAAAAAAAGTTATCCTCGTTTCTCATCATTTTGGACCATGGGCTATAGCCCATATCGTACGGCATACTATAGCGCGCCGTTTTTCATCATTTTTGAGGATTTGAAAAAAATGACGAAATGACAAAAACGATGGGTTATTGCCCATGTTTTTTGAAATTTTGGAAAAAAAAGTTAGCCTCGTTTCTCATCATTTTGGACCGTGGGCTATAGCCCATATCGTACGGCATACTATAGCGCGCCGTTTTTCATCATTTTTGAGGATTTGAAAAAAATGACGAAATGACAAAAACGATGGGTTATAGCCCATGTTTTTTGAAATTTTGAAAAAAAAAGTTAGCCTCGTTTCTCATCATTTTGGACCGTGGGCTATAGCCCATATCGTACGGCATACTATAGCGCGCCGTTTTTCATCATTTTTGAGGATTTGAAAAAAATGACGAAATGACAAAAACGATGGGTTATAGCCCATGTTTTTTGAAATTTTGAAAAAAAAAGTTAGCCTCGTTTCTCATCATTTTGGACCATGGGCTATAGCCCATATCGTACAGCATACTATAGCGCGCCGTTTTTTATAATTTTTGAGGATTTGAAAAAAATGACGAAATGACAAAAACGATGGGTTATAGCCCATGTTTTTTGAAATTTTGAAAAAAAAAGTTAGCCTCGTTTCTCATCATTTTGGACCATGGGCTATAGCCCATATCGTACGGCATACTATAGCGCGCCGTTTTTCATCATTTTTGAGGATTTGAAAAAAATGACGAAATGACAAAAACGATGGGTTATAGCCCATGTTTTTTTTTTTTTTGAAAAAAAAAGTTAGCCTCGTTTCTCATCATTTTGGACCATGGGCTATAGCCCATATCGTACGGCATACTATAGCGCGCCGTTTTTCATCATTTTTGAGGATTTGAAAAAAATGACGAAATGACAAAAACGATGGGTTATAGCCCATGTTTTTTGAAATTTTGGAAAAAAAAGTTAGCCTCGTTTCTCATCATTTTGGACCATGGGCTATAGCCCATATCGTACGGCATACTATAGCGCGCCGTTTTTCATCATTTTTGAGGATTTGAAAAAAATGACGAAATGACAAAAACGATGGGTTATAGCCCATGTTTTTTGAAATTTTGAAAAAAAAAGTTAGCCTCGTTTCTCATCATTTTGGACCGTGGGCTATAGCCCATATCGTACGGCATACTATAGCGCGCCGTTTTTCATCATTTTTGAGGATTTGAAAAAAATGACGAAATGACAAAAACGAAGAGGTTTCTTTAGAAACCAAGGTTTTGTAAGTAGAGTGAGCGAAATACTTCACTCTATGGGATGTTTCCCTTGCGGAGCAAAGGGCAGAAACTTCAGTCATGAACTCCCACAGCACATATAGCTCCTAAATATGTACTGTGGGTTTAAGAGCGATGACGTAGACGCCCTGCTTCTCGAAGCGTCTAGTCTGCGTCTACGTCATGCGCGCTCATTCGTACACCTTTCTTCTGCCGGGCCAAGACAGAAGGGTGTTTCGAGTGAAGTATTTCGCTCACTCTACTTACAAAACCTTGGTTTCTAAAGAAACCTCTTCGTTTTGTTAAGTATTCGTTCACGAAATACTTCACTCTATGGGACCTTATGAACTCCCGTGTCTTGAATTTAGTCAAGTGTGTTCAGGGCTATATGGTAACCTAAAAGAGGGCTGGAGAACCTCTGGTTGATAGCCCGGTCCCGGTGGAGAATGGTAGTAGCCTCGGGCTGACCTATACATTCCCAGTGTAGATGCTTAATGTAGGCCTGGTATATCCAGGGCATCTAGACTTATGTGATTACACATGGTTTAATGGCCTAATAGGTCCATTATGGAGCGGCAGCTCCCAACACTGCGTGCGCCACAGAGGGCGCTGCCACGTCTAGGTTATAGTATGTGGCAAATGTTGAGGGAGAGGACCAGCTCGCTGCGGTACAGACCTCTTGGATTGGGACTCCCTTGCAGAGTGCCCATGATGCTGCCATGCCTCTTGTGGAGTGAGCTCTCAGCGCTTGTGGGGGCTCCACTCCCTGACTAGTATAAGCCAGGCGGATGGTTTGCACTATCCAATTGGAGATACTGACCGTTGTGACGGGCTTTCCTTTGGTCCTGGTACCCCAGGATACGCTAGAGATAGCGACTTTGGTGACAGGTTTTCCCCTGGTTCTTTCACCCCAGGATATGAACAGTTGATGACCTATCCTGTAGGGGCCTGTCCTGTCCATGTAGGCGCGGAGCGCTCTCACTGGACAAAGGCGGTTCAGCCTCCTGTCCTCTTCCGTGGCGAAGGGGGGAGGGTGGAAAAACTGTAGGTCCACCGGTACGCAGACCGAGAAAGCGTTCTTTGGTAAGAAGGCTGGGTTTGCTTTGATGGTGACCTTGGTTGACCTGTCGTCGAATCTCATGCACTCTGGAGTGGTCGAAAGTGCATGTAGATCGCTGACCCTCTTAGCGGTCGTCAGAGCGACTAGGAGGGCTGTCTTAAGAGTAAGAAACTTTAGGTCAGCCGTCTGCAGTGGCTTGAAGGGCTCATTGGTTAGAGCCCTGAGTACTATAGGGACAGATCCCAGGAGGGGACCAGGGGCCTGTTGACCCTACAGTCCCTGCGTACGCCTTTCACAAACTGTCTTACTAGCGGAGAATGACTGGTGGTGAAGTTGCATTACCTGATGAAAAGGTTACATATCATTGTGAAGTCATTGTGAAGTCAAATGCCCATATAATGATGTGGGCATTTGTCACTTTACTCTTGCAAATCGAAGAGGTTTCTTTAGAAACCAAGGTTTTGTAAGTAGAGTGAGCGAAATACTTCACTCTATGATACCGTCTGGTTGTCAATGCCCACGTGGCAAGCCGAGATGGCTGACAGGTGGGTTTTCACTGAGGAGATGCCTAGACCTCTGTCCGGGAACTCCTGCAGGAATGTCAGAATGTCGACTATTGAAGCTTGGAAAGGGATAACCTGGTTAGGTCGTTCTAAGCACCACTGCTCGAACACACTCCAGGCTGTGTCGTAGTGTAACGCTGTTGACTGGGCTCTGGCCCTCTGAATTGTTGCAACAACATTCAGAGGGAGGCCGGTTTCAGTCAGCATTGCCCTCTCACAGGCCAGACCCATAGGTCTAGGTCCTTGGGGAAAGGGTGGAAGATCTCTCCTCTTGCTTGCGTGAGGGGGTCCGCTCGTAGAGGGAGCTGCCATGGTTGTCTGTAGAGGAGGGGAGCTATCTCCGACCTCCAGACGCCCCAGGCTGGTGCTACTAGGAGTAGCGTCAGACCCTGAGTACTCACTCTGTCCAGAGTGTGAAGAATGAGACTCAGTGGAGGGAAGGCGTAGAGAAGGGACCTGGGCCATTGGTGAGCTAGAGCGTCTAGTCCCAATGTTGATGGTCCTCTCATGGCGAAGAAGAGGACACTTCGTGTCCTGCTCTGAGGCGAACAGGTCTACCTCGGGTGCTCCGAACCTGCACCAGATCTGGTTCGCTACCTGGGGGTGTATAGTGACCAGTCTGCGTATCAGAGGTCTCCCCTGGACAGCAGGTCCGCCCCTGTGTTTAGAACACCCGGGACGTGGCACGCTGTAATGGACAAGAGACGAGTGTTGCACCACAACGTGCGTTTCTGAGCCAGTTGGTGCAAGCGGGGGAACCTGAGTCCCCCTTGCTTGTTGATGTAGCACATCGTTGTCATGTTGTCTGTCCTGACCAGGACGTGACAACCTTGGGCGCGCGGTTCGAAGCTCCTCAGTGCGAGGAACACCGCCATCAGCTCCAGATAATTGATGTGGCAGGACCGTAGTTGTCCTGTCCACAGCCCTCTGGCTGTAGCGCCCTCCAATGTGGCTCCCCAGCCAGACATGCTGGCGTCTGTGGTGACGACTTTCCTGGTCAGAGGTCTGCCCATAGGGACGCCCTCTGAGAGGGCTCGTCTGTCCGCCCACCATTTCAGTGCTAGCACGCATTGTGACGTCACTGTTACCCTCTAGCGGCGACGGTGCATGGGTATGCATAAAGCATTCATCCACCGTTGAAAAGGTTTCACATTTAGCCTGGCTAGGCGGACTATGTGAACCCCTGGGGCCATAAGCCCCGCCCTCCGGAGGCATGCATGAAAAAGAATCGAACGATCCCTCTTGAATGATGCCGTGGACTTTATTATCAACGGTTCATGGGTATGCGTACAGCATTTACCCACCGTTGAAAAGGTCTCATATTCAGCCTGTTTAGGCGGAATATGTGAGCCACTGAGGCTAAAAGCCTCGCCATCCGGAGGCGTGCATGAAGAGTAATCGTGCGATACCTCTTGAATGATGCCTCGGACTGTATTATCGCCTCTATCCCCTCTTGGCTCGGGTGAGTCGTGGGAGAGATTGAGTCTGGCGTTATACCGATGGAGTCTATAGACTTTTCTTTCGGGCTATAGACTGTTTCGGAGTTAGCACGCTCTTCTCCTGGTTTACTTGAAACCTGAGAGTGGAGGTGGTTGAGCACTCCTGTTGAGTGTGCAGTGGCGCCTCCTGTGGCGAGTCTGCTCACAGGGGCCATTCGTCTAATGTTGCTAGGCGAATGTCCTGTTGTCATAGTGGAGCTTATAGCCATGGCTGTAACCTTCACAGAGACTCTCGGACTCAGGGACAGTCCGAACGTGCGCCAGTCCCCTTCGCGGAGTAAGCTTAGTAGGACTGGCGGTGTCAGCATTTTGGAGCCAAAGTCATCAAAATCGATTCGGGGCTCTGAGGTTTGAATGGGCGAAGCCCGCCCCCTGTCTTTTCACCAGAAAATAGCGGGGAACCCGTTGAGAGACTGGTTGACAGGGACCTCTCTGAGATGGCATCTTTCTGCAGGAAGGAATTGATTTCCTCCATTAGAATGTGCCTCGCCTCTCCGTCTGCTCTCGAGAAGATGATTCCTTCGAGAGTGGGCGGTTTTATTTAGGCGAATTGGAGCCTTTAGCCCTCTGCTATAGTGCGCATGATCATGGGGAGTTCCCAGTATCTAGCACTGAGCTTGATGACGTAACAGGGAGCCCCTTCTGTTCCAGGGGATTCTGTCCGTGAGGCTTTGGTGCCCTCTAGCGATTTGAGCGCATGGGGACAAGTGTTTCTCTTCCTTTAGATGAGAAAATGAGAGATAGTTGCTTTAAACAGTGCTGTCTGTGGCGACTATCTCTGAGGCATTGTGGTGCACTCTAGTGGCCTAGGCGCGTAGAGGCATTACCTGCTAGAGACAAGCGCCGTTATTCTTTCATTGTAGGTGAGAAAATAATTGGGCGTAGAGTACGCGGCCTGTGACAGTATAATACTGTCACAGAGCGTGGTTATTCCCCACGTATGGCCCACGTATGGTCTTCAGGTCGTTTCAAGTCGTATTAGTGTTTTTTGTTTCATTGTATAATTTTATTTTATAAAAAAAATACAGAGAATACACATTAACAACAAATGCAGAAAAGGGTACAGAGGCTAGTAGCATGCACCATTTTCGGCTTTGAAACGTCTTTTAGAGTCTGTGGTTTGAGGGTGAAGTCCGTGACCACTACCCTCTAACTCGGACCCCTGAAGGGAGGAGAGAAGAGAAGCCCACGTTCTAGGGGAAGGTTCTGTCTGTGAGGCTCTGGTGCACTCTAGTGGCCTAGGCGTGTAGAGGCATTAGATATCATTGACAGCCCGTTCATTTTTCAATCAATTGAAAAAATAATTGGGCGTGACCTCCCGGGCCTGGGACAGTAAAATACTGTCCCAGAGGCGGGTTATAGTCCCCACAATGGGCTTGTGCCCTTCTTCAGGTCGTCAAGTTTCAAGTTGTTCCTGTGTTTTTGTTTTTGTGTTACTCTTTGAAGTAAAAACATACACATTGTGACATAATTATGCACATTCTAACAACATTTGAGGGTTTTGTACAGTGGCAGCACTGCATGTACATTCCCTCTGAAACGTTTGTAGGGCGGAGAGCAGCGGCCAGCGGTCCCGGGGCGTCCTCTGTGTCCGTCGTCCACCCTGAAAGCAGCCTAACTAGAATGCTAAACAAGCTAGGATGGCAGCGACCATCCAACGAGGTTGTTAATCCCGACCTCTTTTAATTGTTAGCTAAACAGCTAAACAAACCTAGCTTCACAATGTACATACCTTGTAATGTTGGGGGAAGCAGTGGGTAGAGTGAGATTTTCGTGTTACTTTTTTATTGAGGTAAAAAACATACACATTTGTGACATAATCATGCACATTCACCATGTTTGAGGGGTTTGTACAGGGGCAGAAGTGCTTGTACATTCCCACTGAAACGTTTGGCTTGTGGTTCGAGACCACTACTCTCGGGGAGTGGGTTGACCCGTTTCTTTGTTAGCAACGTTAGCTATAAGCTAGTAGAGCCGTGGGTGTTAGGTCCGTTGACTCTACGCAGCGAAAGCTAGTTAGCTCCCCGCTAGCGCGCGCGGCACAGGCCTCTCATGGTTTAGCCGAGCTAGCACGCGGCACCTTATGGGGTGGTACGTGTTAGCTACGGCCAGTGTTGTTGCCGCATCCCGCCACGGCGCACCACTTCTGAGGCTTTTCTTTCTCTTTTCTGGGGTAGAGAAGCCTCTTCGGCGGCGTCTCGCTGCTGCTGCGGTCTCCTTCCCCGGGGAATTTCCGTGGAGAAGGGGACCGCGAGTTAGCTGGCTTCGTGTGAGGGCTAATAGCCGGAACGTGAAGGAAGCTGGAATTAGCTGACTCTGTGAAAAGGCCTACTAGCCGCGAACGTAGAGAAAGCTAATTTACTTAGTTGGCTTATTGGCCGCGTAGTTTTAGTTGAAGCTGAACTAGCGAAAACTGGCTTAGAGGCCTAGTCAACACCAGCTAGCTAACGTGAAGGTAGACTAGCGAACAAAGGGCTGTATGGGCCTCGGTGAACACTAGCTAACTTCTGAGGCTTTTCTTTCTCCTTTTCTGGGGTAGAGAGGCCTCTTCAGCGGCGTATCGCTGCTGCTGCCTCCTTCCCCGGGGAATTTCCGTGGAGAAGGGGACCGCGAGTTAGCTGGCTTCGTGTGAGGGCTAATAGCCGGAACGTGAAGGAAGCTGGAATTAGCTGACTCTGTGAAAGGGCCTACTAGCCGCGAACGTAGAGAAAGCTAATTTACTAGTTGGCTTATTGGCCGTGTAGTTTTAGTTGAAGCTGAACTAGCGAAAACTGGCTTACAGGCCTAGTCAACACCAACTAGCTAACGTGAAGGTAGACTAGCGAACAAAGGGCTGTATGGGCCTCGGTGAACACTAGCTAACTTGACGTGGAGTCTCTATGTGAAAACTAGGCTGGCGAAAACGGGCTTAGGGGCCCCGTAAAACACCGCCTAGTTTTAACGCTGAAGGTGCTATGCTAGCGCTGGCTAGTAAACCGAGCGAGCTAGGAAGATAGCACCTTAGTGAGACTCGAGCTATGCTAACTGTAGATAGCTATCAATAGGAAGTTAGTGCCTTGCTAAGCTAATGCTAAGCGGCGCTAGCTGTAAGCTAACGCCAACGGCGCTAGCTGTAGTTGATGTTAGCTTCCTATTCTGAAAAGGGCGGTCTTTTCGAATTGTTTTATTTTAGAACTTAGGTTTTAACCGTTCTAGGAGCTTTGTTTCTGCAGAGTTTCTTTGCGAAGAATTCTGTCTGAAGAAAGTTCAAGTATCAGGGAACCTCACGGTACTCGAGTTGCACTCTTGTCCGATTTTCAAGGTATAAATTGCCCTAAACACTTGACTCTATTAACAGAAGTCTGTCCTTACAGCTCGGCAGAAGAAAGCGAATGAGCGCGCATGACGTAGACGCAGACTAGACGCTTCGAGAAGCAGGGCGTCTACGTCATCGCTCTTAAACCCACAGTACATATTTAGGAGCTATATGTGCTGTGGGAGTTCATGACTGAAGTTTCTGCCCTTTGCTCCGCAAGGGAAACATCCCATAGAGTGAAGTATTTCGTGAACGAATACTTAACAAAACGATGGGTTATAGCCCATGTTTTTTGAAATTTTGAAAAAAAAAGTTAGCCTCGTTTCTCATCATTTTGGACCATGGGCTATAGCCCATATCGTACAGCATACTATAGCGCGCCGTTTTTTATAATTTTTGAGGATTTGAAAAAAATGACGAAATGACAAAAACGATGGGTTATATTATAGCCCATGTTTTTTGAAATTTTGAAAAAAAAAGTTAGCCTCGTTTCTCATCATTTTGGACCATGGGCTATAGCCCATATCGTACGGCATACTATAGCGCGCCGTTTTTCATCATTTTTGAGGATTTGAAAAAAATGACGAAATGACAAAAACGATGGGTTATTGCCCATGTTTTTTGAAATTTTGAAAAAAAAAGTTAGCCTCGTTTCTCATCATTTTGGACCATGGGCTATAGCCCATATCGTACGGCATACTATAGCGCGCCGTTTTTCATCATTTTTGAGGATTTGAAAAAAATGACGAAATGACAAAAACGATGGGTTATAGCCCATGTTTTTTGAAATTTTGGAAAAAAAAGTTAGCCTCGTTTCTCATCATTTTGGACCATGGGCTATAGCCCATATCGTACGGCATACTATAGCGCGCCGTTTTTCATCATTTTTGAGGATTTGAAAAAAATGACGAAATGACAAAAACGATGGGTTATAGCCCATGTTTTTTGAAATTTTGAAAAAAAAAGTTAGCCTCGTTTCTCATCATTTTGGACCGTGGGCTATAGCCCATATCGTACGGCATACTATAGCGCGCCGTTTTTCATCATTTTTGAGGATTTGAAAAAAATGACGAAATGACAAAAACGATGGGTTATAGCCCATGTTTTTTGAAATTTTGAAAAAAAAAGTTAGCCTCGTTTCTCATCATTTTGGACCATGGGCTATAGCCCATATCGTACAGCATACTATAGCGCGCCGTTTTTTATAATTTTTGAGGATTTGAAAAAAATGACGAAATGACAAAAACGATGGGTTATAGCCCATGTTTTTTGAAATTTTGAAAAAAAAAGTTATCCTCGTTTCTCATCATTTTGGACCATGGGCTATAGCCCATATCGTACGGCATACTATAGCGCGCCGTTTTTCATCATTTTTGAGGATTTGAAAAAAATGACGAAATGACAAAAACGATGGGTTATTGCCCATGTTTTTTGAAATTTTGGAAAAAAAAGTTAGCCTCGTTTCTCATCATTTTGGACCGTGGGCTATAGCCCATATCGTACGGCATACTATAGCGCGCCGTTTTTCATCATTTTTGAGGATTTGAAAAAAATGACGAAATGACAAAAACGATGGGTTATAGCCCATGTTTTTTGAAATTTTGAAAAAAAAAGTTAGCCTCGTTTCTCATCATTTTGGACCGTGGGCTATAGCCCATATCGTACGGCATACTATAGCGCGCCGTTTTTCATCATTTTTGAGGATTTGAAAAAAATGACGAAATGACAAAAACGATGGGTTATAGCCCATGTTTTTTGAAATTTTGAAAAAAAAAGTTAGCCTCGTTTCTCATCATTTTGGACCATGGGCTATAGCCCATATCGTACAGCATACTATAGCGCGCCGTTTTTTATAATTTTTGAGGATTTGAAAAAAATGACGAAATGACAAAAACGATGGGTTATAGCCCATGTTTTTTGAAATTTTGAAAAAAAAAGTTAGCCTCGTTTCTCATCATTTTGGACCATGGGCTATAGCCCATATCGTACGGCATACTATAGCGCGCCGTTTTTCATCATTTTTGAGGATTTGAAAAAAATGACGAAATGACAAAAACGATGGGTAATAGCCCATGTTTTTTTTTATTTTGAAAAAAAAAGTTAGCCTCGTTTCTCATCATTTTGGACCATGGGCTATAGCCCATATCGTACGGCATACTATAGCGCGCCGTTTTTCATCATTTTTGAGGATTTGAAAAAAATGACGAAATGACAAAAACGATGGGTTATAGCCCATGTTTTTTGAAATTTTGAAAAAAAAAGTTAGCCTCGTTTCTCATCATTTTGGACCATGGGCTATAGCCCATATCGTACGGCATACTATAGCGCACCGTTTTTCATCATTTTTGAGGATTTGAAAAAAATGACGAAATGACAAAAACGATGGGTTATAGCCCATGTTTTTTGAAATTTTGAAAAAAAAAGTTAGCCTCGTTTCTCATCATTTTGGACCGTGGGCTATAGCCCATATCGTACGGCATACTATAGCGCGCAGTTTTTCATCATTTTTGAAGATTTGAAAAAAATGACGAAATGACAAAAACGATGGGTTATAGCCCATGTTTTTTGAAATTTTGAAAAAAAAAGTTAGCCTCGTTTCTCATCATTTTGGACCATGGGCTATAGCCCATATCGTACGGCATACTATAGCGCGCCGTTTTTCATCATTTTTGAGGATTTGAAAAAAATGACGAAATGACAAAAACGATGGGTTATAGCCCATGTTTTTTGAAATTTTGAAAAAAAAAGTTAGCCTCGTTTCTCATCATTTTGGACCATGGGCTATAGCCCATATCGTACGGCATACTATAGCGCGCCGTTTTTCATCATTTTTGAGGATTTGAAAAAAATGACAAAATGACAAAAACGATGGGTTTTAGCCCATGTTTTTTGAAATTTTGAAAAAAAAAGTTAGCCTCGTTTCTCATCATTTTGGACCGTGGGCTATAGCCCATATCGTACGGCATACTATAGCGCGCAGTTTTTCATCATTTTTGAAGATTTGAAAAAAATGACGAAATGACAAAAACGATGGGTTATAGCCCATGTTTTTTGAAATTTTGAAAAAAAAAGTTAGCCTCGTTTCTCATCATTTTGGACCATGGGCTATAGCCCATATCGTACGGCATACTATAGCGCGCCGTTTTTCATCATTTTTGAGGATTTGAAAAAAATGACAAAATGACAAAAACGATGGGTTATAGCCAAGGGGCCAGCTATGCACTCCAATGTTGAAGCGCTGATCCCTAGTGGCCAAGTTTGGGACTGCAGGCGGATGAAATTCATGCACGAGCACAAGAAAGCGCGCCGCTGGTTTGCTTAGTGGACGCGCACAGGGCAGTTTGTGTTTACATTCTGTTTTCTGGAGGATAAAGCAGCCTTTTTGTTAACCACGAGTGCTCGCATCATGTACCACATCTCAAAACATAACTGATTTATTATATTACAGATAAGAAGCCCACCGTAAACCGGAGTTTGCATGGTTTGGTTTACCAGCTAATAGTACTAAAACTGACACGTTGCTGTGTTGTGGGAGCTCGTGTTTTTCTGACTCTCGTCATGAATAATGACGCAATTAAGGCTAGTTCTATAATCTATACATTCCTTTTTATATTATGTTCTTAATTGTAACTGCTGTAATATGTGCGTCTTCCAAATTACTGTCACCAAAGCGAGACGTTTTAAATAGTAGCAACAGTAAACTTAACCATTTTATATGGTTCTATGGTATATAATCACACCCCAATGTAACTCCCACTGTTCCTTCGACAGGCAGCCTGTGTAGACATTTTTAAAGCACAGCTCAAGACCCACTTGTACAACATTGCTTTTAATTGATCTTTTTTGTTGTTTTTTTTATGTCTTTGGCTTGCTTTTTTTTCCTTTTTCTCCATTGCTCTGTAAAGCACTTTGAGCTGCATTTCATGTCATGAAAGGTGCTATACAAATAACGTTTTATTATTATTATTATTATTATTATTGGGAAAATAAGCCATATACCGGTAGTCCTTTCTTGGGTTCAATCCTTTTAGCATTGTATTTGTATTAAACTGTAGGCCTACTTTCTGTGCAACCACTCCTGTAGGGTAGGTAATTAAAGAAAAGTAATGTATAGCCTATTTTCTGATGGGAACGATATTTTCCTGGGATCACTACATGGTGTTTTTTTAAAACTACCGTAATTGTATAATTTTCCCACATTGAGTTTGTTGATTGTGTTGCAATTTACACAACTGGTGAGGTACTGAGTTTAAAAAACAGAAGATGTTCAAAGATTGTGGTTTTAATTTAGTCTGTAATTTATGAATTCATACACAGTAAATGTCTTTTAGTGTTAATCTAATTCAAGTCAGTGTACAATGGAACCAAATGCACCCATCATGTCATGTGTACAGTACACTGTAACATTAAACATTGCCCAGATGGAACTGTTTTTATTATATTGATACATTTTAGGGGTAAAATAGACCACCTAGTTGCTAAGTCTTTACTAACATTTCGATATAAATCCCTAGATAATGTCAGAATTCTCAAGTTTCTGGTTCAGCGCCTGTGCGCTATGTAAACAGACGAAAATCTATGTATTGTTTTTTCTTTTTTGTCTTTGCTCGTACTCGACACGGAGCGCGTTCATGAATGGATTCAGGCTTCAGGCGCGTTCACATGGCGTTCACGGCCGAGGTGCACTCTGGGTGCACTTCCGCATTTGGACACCAAATTTTGGTGTCCAAATGCGGAAGTGCACCCAGAGTGCACCTCGGTGAAATGCTGAATCAGCGAAAAGACGGTACTTCCGGCAGCCTTCCGGGTGCTTCAAAACGCCACTGAGCAACTTCCACTGACATGAATAGCAGAGGGGGCGGAGCTTCGCGTTAGTTTAGTCTCTATCCTTTTAATACTCTATGGTTATAGCCCATGTTTTTTGAAATTTTGAAAAAAAAAGTTAGCCTCGTTTCTCATCATTTTGGACCATGGGCTATAGCCCATATCGTACGGCATACTATAGCGCGCCGTTTTTCATCATTTTTGAGGATTTGAAAAAAATGACGAAATGACAAAAACGATGGGTTATAGCCCATGTTTTTTGAAATTTTGAAAAAAAAAGTTAGCCTCGTTTCTCATCATTTTGGACCATGGGCTATAGCCCATATCGTACGGCATACTATAGCGCGCCGTTTTTCATCATTTTTGAGGATTTGAAAAAAATGACGAAATGACAAAAACGATGGGTTATAGCCCATGTTTTTTGAAATTTTGAAAAAAAAAGTTAGCCTCGTTTCTCATCATTTTGGACCGTGGGCTATAGCCCATATCGTACGGCATACTATAGCGCGCAGTTTTTCATCATTTTTGAAGATTTGAAAAAAATGACGAAATGACAAAAACGATGGGTTATAGCCCATGTTTTTTGAAATTTTGAAAAAAAAAGTTAGCCTCGTTTCTCATAATTTTGGACCATGGGCTATAGCCCATATCGTACGGCATACTATAGCGCGCCGTTTTTCATCATTTTTGAGGATTTGAAAAAAATGACGAAATGACAAAAACGATGGGTTATAGCCCATGTTTTTTGAAATTTTGAAAAAAAAAGTTAGCCTCGTTTCTCATCATTTTGGACCATGGGCTATAGCCCATATCGTACGGCATACTATAGCGCGCTGTTTTTCATCATTTTTGAGGATTTGAAAAAAATGACGAAATGACAAAAACGATGGGTTATAGCCCATGTTTTTTGAAATTTTGAAAAAAAAAGTTAGCCTCGTTTCTCATCATTTTGGACCGTGGGCTATAGCCCATATCGTACGGCATACTATAGCGCGCAGTTTTTCATCATTTTTGAAGATTTGAAAAAAATGACGAAATGACAAAAACGATGGGTTATAGCCCATGTTTTTTGAAATTTTGAAAAAAAAAGTTAGCCTCGTTTCTCATCATTTTGGACCATGGGCTATAGCCCATATCGTACGGCATACTATAGCGCGCCGTTTTTCATCATTTTTGAGGATTTGAAAAAAATGACGAAATGACAAAAACGATGGGTTATAGCCCATGTTTTTTGAAATTTTGAAAAAAAAAGTTAGCCTCGTTTCTCATCATTTTGGACCATGGGCTATAGCCCATATCGTACGGCATACTATAGCGCGCCGTTTTTCATCATTTTTGAGGATTTGAAAAAAATGACGAAATGACAAAAACGATGGGTTATAGCCCATGTTTTTTGAGATTTTGAAAAAAAAAGTTAGCCTCGTTTCTCATCATTTTGGACCGTGGGCTATAGCCCATATCGTACGGCATACTATAGCGCGCAGTTTTTCATCATTTTTGAGGATTTGAAAAAAATGACGAAATGACAAAAACGATGGGTTATAGCCCATGTTTTATGAAATTTTGGAAAAAAAAGTTAGCCTCGTTTCTCATCATTTTGGACCATGGGCTATAGCCCATATCGTACGGCATACTATAGCGCGCCGTTTTTCATCATTTTTGAGGATTTGAAAAAAATGACGAAATGACAAAAACGATGGGTTATAGCCCATGTTTTTTGAAATTTTGAAAAAAAAAGTTAGCCTCGTTTCTCATCATTTTGGACCATGGGCTATAGCCCATATCGTACGGCATACTATAGCGCGCCGTTTTTCATCATTTTTGAGGATTTGAAAAAAATGACGAAATGACAAAAACGATGGGTTATAGCCCATGTTTTTTGAAATTTTGAAAAAAAAAGTTAGCCTCGTTTCTCATCATTTTGGACCGTGGGCTATAGCCCATATCGTACGGCATACTATAGCGCGCAGTTTTTCATCATTTTTGAAGATTTGAAAAAAATGACGAAATGACAAAAACGATGGGTTATAGCCCATGTTTTTTGAAATTTTGAAAAAAAAAGTTATCCTCGTTTCTCATCATTTTGGACCATGGGCTATAACCCATATCGTACGGCATACTATAGCGCGCCGTTTTTCATCATTTTTGAAGATTTGAAAAAAATGAGGAAATGACAAAAACGATGGGTTATAGCCCATGTTTTTTGAAATTTTGGAAAAAAAAAAGTTAGCCTCGTTTCTCATCATTTTGGACCGTGGGCTATAGCCCATATCGTACGGCATACTATAGCGCGCCGTTTTTCATCATTTTTGAGGATTTGAAAAAAATGACGAAATGACAAAAACGATGGGTTATAGCCCATGTTTTTTGAAATTTTGAAAAAAAAAGTTAGCCTCGTTTCTCATCATTTTGGACCATGGGCTATAGCCCATATCGTACGGCATACTATAGCGCGCCGTTTTTCATCATTTTTGAGGATTTGAAAAAAATGACGAAATGACAAAAACGATGGGTTATAGCCCATGTTTTTTGAAATTTTGAAAAAAAAAGTTAGCCTCGTTTCTCATCATTTTGGACCGTGGGCTATAGCCCATATCGTACGGCATACTATAGCGCGCAGTTTTTCATCATTTTTGAAGATTTGAAAAAAATGACGAAATGACAAAAACGATGGGTTATAGCCCATGTTTTTTGAAATTTTGAAAAAAAAAGTTATCGTCGTTTCTCATCATTTTGGACCATGGGCTATAGCCCATATCGTACGGCATACTATAGCGCGCCGTTTTTCATCATTTTTGAGGATTTGAAAAAAATGACGAAATGACAAAAACGATGGGTTATAGCCCATGTTTTTTGAAATTTTGAAAAAAAAAGTTAGCCTCATTTCTCATCATTTTGGACCGTGGGCTATAGCCCATATCGTACGGCATACTATAGCGCGCAGTTTTTCATCATTTTTGAAGATTTGAAAAAAATGACGAAATGACAAAAACGATGGGTTATAGCCCATGTTTTTTGAAATTTTGAAAAAAAAAGTTATCGTCGTTTCTCATCATTTTGGACCATGGGCTATAGCCCATATCGTACGGCATACTATAGCGCGCCGTTTTTCATCATTTTTGAGGATTTGAAAAAAATGACGAAATTCCAAAAACGATGGGTTATAGCCCATGTTTTTTTTGAAATTTTGAAAAAAAAAGTTAGCCTCGTTTCTCATCATTTTGGACCGTGGGCTATAGCCCATATCGTACGGCATACTATAGCGCGCAGTTTTTCATCATTTTTGAAGATTTGAAAAAAATGACGAAATGACAAAAACGATGGGTTATAGCCCATGTTTTTTGAAATTTTGAAAAAAAAGAGTTATCCTCGTTTCTCATCATTTTGGACCATGGGCTATAGCCCATATCGTACGGCATACTATAGCGCGCCGTTTTTCATCATTTTTGAAGATTTGAAAAAAATGACGAAATGACAAAAACGATGGGTTATAGCCCATGTTTTTTGAAATTTTGAAAAAAAATGTTATCCTCGTTTCTCATCATTTTGGACCATGGGCTATAGCCCATATCGTACGGCATACTATAGCGCACCGTTTTTCATCATTTTTGAGGATTTGAAAAAAATGACGAAATGACAAAAACGATGGGTTATAGCCCATGTTTTTTGAAATTTTGGAAAAAAAAGTTAGCCTCGTTTCTCATCATTTTGGACCGTGGGCTATAGCCCATATCGTACGGCATACTATAGCGCGCCGTTTTTCATCATTTTTGAGGATTTGAAAAAAATGACGAAATGACAAAAACGATGGGTTATAGCCCATGTTTTTTGAAAATTTGGAAAAAAAAGTTATCCTCGTTTCTCATCATTTTGGACCATGGGCTATAGCCCATATCGTACGGCATACTATAGCGCGCAGTTTTTCATCATTTTTGAAGATTTGAAAAAAATGACAAAATGACGAAACGATGGGTTATAGCCCATGTTTTTTGAAATTTTGAAAAAAAAAGTTAGCCTCGTTTCTCATCATTTTGGACCATGGGCTATAGCCCATATCGTACGGCATACTATAGCGCGCCGTTTTTCATCATTTTTGAGGATTTGAAAAAAATGACGAAATGACAAAAACGATGGGTTATAGCCCATGTTTTTTGAAAATTTGGAAAAAAAAGTTATCCTCGTTTCTCATCATTTTGGACCATGGGCTATAGCCCATATCGTACGGCATACTATAGCGCGCAGTTTTTCATCATTTTTGAAGATTTGAAAAAAATGACAAAATGACGAAACGATGGGTTATAGCCCATGTTTTTTGAAATTTTGAAAAAAAAAGTTAGCCTCGTTTCTCATCATTTTGGACCATGGGCTATAGCCCATATCGTACGGCATACTATAGCGTGCCGTTTTTCATAATTTTTGAGGATTTGAAAAAAATGACGAAATGACAAAAACGATGGGTTATAGCCCATGTTTTTTGAAATTTTGAAAAAAAAGTTAGCCTCGTTTCTCATCATTTTGGACCATGGGCTATAGCCCATATCGTACGGCATACTATAGCGCGCCGTTTTTCATCATTTTTGAGGATTTGAAAAAAATTACGAAATGACGAAAATTATGGGTTATAGCCCATGTTTTTTGAAATTTTGAAAAAAAAAAGTTAGCCTCGTTTCTCATTATTTTGGACCATGGGCTATAGCCCATATCGTACGGCATACTATAGCATGCCGTTTTTCATCATTTTTGAAATTTTGAAAAAGAAAAAGTTATCCTCGTTTGAAACCTATAGCTATAGCACATGGTCCAAAATGATGAAAAACGAAACGAGGCCAATTAAAGAATTAGAAAGTAGATAAAAACGGCACTTTTTTTGTTATTTTTGTATGTTTGTTTTTCTTCTTTGTAATTATTTGTTTGGTCCAAAATATTGTGTGTATGTTGTCACGACAAGAGTTGGCTTCGTACAACGCTTAAAAGGTCTTTAAATAAATACATTTTGAAATGCCCATGGGAAAATTAATTTCCTGGGCCACTCGTCGTTCTGAAAGGGGGAGGGACTGCGACACTCTATAGTCCATGGTGTCGGAGGGCATACTATAGTATGTCGTTTTTTACCATTTCGGAGGATTTAAAAAAAGGTGAAAATCGCGGAAAAGCGAAAGGCTATAGTCCATGGTGTCGGAGGGCATACTGGTCAAGGTCATTCATACTGGTTACGGTCATTTATACTGGTCAAGGTCATTTTTACTGGTGAAGGTAATTTATACTGGTCAAGGTCATATATACTTGTTAAGGTCATTTATACTGGTCAAGGTCATTTATACTTGTCAAGGTCATTTACTAGTCTTATGAAGGTCATTTATACTGCTCAAGGTCATTGATATTGGTCAAGGTCATTTAGCGGCGCGCTATATTGCGCGATTCTTCATCATTGTTGAGGATTTGAAAAAAGGTGAAAATCTTGGAAAAGCGAAAGGCTATAGTCCATGGTCACAGAACGCATACTGGTAAAGGTCATTTATACTGGTCAAGGTCATTTATACTGGTCAAGGTCATTTACTAGTCTTATATAATTTAAATAAACCATGTAAATACAACAAATTGAGCAGAGCACTGCAGGGACTTGAACCCCGTTCTGGTAAACCAGGAGTACCACACCAGTGCCTGTTTGTTTTGTTTTAATTTACAGGTCCATTATTTTCATCTTGTTCTCAAATCCTGCAAAATCATGAAAAACGTCATGCAGTCCGAAACCATGGACTATAGTATACCTTTTTTTTCGTGATTCATCTTTTTTGAAATCCTTCAAAATCTTGAAAAGTGCTGCAACTCTGTTGGGTTGCACCACAGCATACTATAGATAGAGCGTCGCAGTCCCGCCCCCTCGAGAGACCCCGAAAATAAATCCCCGTTCATTTTCCTTAGACTTTTCAGAAAGTATTTATTTAAAGAAGTTTACGCCGCGGACAAAGCCAACTCTTGTTGTGACAAATCATGACAATAAACACAATGTTTTGGGCCAAACAAATTAGAATGTCAGGTACATACAAGACTTTGTTTTTCTTCTTCGTTTGGTCCAAAATAGTGTTTGTTGTCATGATTTGTCACGACTCGGCTTCGTACAACGCTTAAAATGTCTTTAAATACTTTTTGAAATGTCTATGGGAAAAATGCATTGGGATTCATTTCCTGGGACTGGCATAGTCATGAAAGGGGGCATAATTTTCTTTTTCAAATCCTCTTAAGCTTGTAGATCAGATTTTTTTTGCTAATGTTCCCCTCAGAATAGTGATTCTAGGGTTAATGTAATTAATGTAGTAAATACATGGATGGAAATTGGAAATTGGATTTAATTATTACATTAACGATATGAACGAATGAATGAATATTAAATGAAAAAAGTTGCAAGCAAAGATTTGGAACTCCTCTGTAGTAACGAGGAATCCCTATACTATATGGGTCAGAGAACCATGTGATCAGAACCATCACTGGCCCCTCTACACTGGGTCCTGGTTAAATACAGAATAGAGGTCAAAATCCTCACCTATAAAGCTCTCAATGGTCAGGCACCACAATATCTCAAAGAACTCATCGATCCCTACAATCTTATAACAGAACAGTGTGTTCATAGTTTACAAAAATGTTTAGTCCCGAATATCAAAAGTTACAATAGGAGGCAGAGCGTTTAAGTCCGGGCACCGTCTCTCGGCATCTGTCCTCGGGGGTGACACGCTCTGCACAGTCAAGACTATATTAAAAACCTCTATGACAAAAGGTGACCCGACAGAGTAAAAAGGGTGAGAAGAGAACCCCTCCACCCAACCCCTCGGCGTGGTCACGCCGCCAGGGCCAGTTAATTGCACAACCAAACACTGTTGTATATTGTGTACACGTAATAGAGGTGGCTAGTATTTTATAGAGAAAGGTTTTATTATGTGAAGGGAGTTTAATTGCGTTTAAGTGCTTTGCTATATATGAAATGTCTTGTCGTAGTTTACAGTTTTGCCTCATTTTATAACCCACTGAGTATTTACTTTAATAAAGATTGTTATACATTTAAAACCCTTGTCTGCGGTCCTTCCAGGTTCGGACAGGACTACAGTTTGTATAGTAAACAGTCTTTTACTTAATTTTCATATAGAAATGTTTAGGCATTTTGAGCAAAGATCCCAGGAGGAGAGAGATACAAAAGTCAGAATACGAAAGTGAGGCAAGAGGAGACACATGGGTAGGGATGGAGATCATTAATTTATATCGATAGCGATCAGGCTTATCGAGCCGGGTTCTTAACGAGCAATTTATATTATTTTGTGGAAAGACAGGAGACAATAAAATCTGAACAGAACCAGTATCTTATACTAGGGCAATTGACCTTTTTACGAATAAATATTAAAGGTATATTCAGTGATTTCACTCAAAAAAACCCTAGGTTTCATTTTTGGATGGGACCCAATAAGGCCTTTCGTCCAATCAGGATAGAGAGTCAAAATCGAAACCTAAGGTTTTTTGACCCACAGGGGTTAACTGGGGACAGGGAGGAACTCCTTATATGGTCAGCACACTCTAATAGAGGATTATCACAACAAAACAAAGAAAGTGATATTTGAATCAAGTGAAATCACTGAATATACCTTTAAATAAACTGTTAACAGGTTAATATATGTTCCACCACTTTAAAAGCGTAATTGTGTTTACCCGGACAGCGCTGGTTGGCATCTATTGATCCACCTCTCGTCTTGATTATTTAAACATGACCCGGGGCCACTATGCTAAACAAGCCCAAAGCTTATTGATAACGGGTACTCAATACGTTTAAGGATTTTTTTTCGGGTATCAAGCTCCATCCCTACACATGGGTATCAATGTTTTATTGCTCACGGTCAAGCGGTTCATGAGCTATGCCCGTTTTAAAGTTTGAATTTTCAGTTGAGTGCTATAGCGCCACCCATTGGACAATGGTTGTGGGCTTCGCATCCACAGTTTGGCATTGCCCTCTAGGGTTGTCCCGATCGGATGGGGTGATCGGAAATCAGGGCCAATAGTCATTTTCAAATGATTGGAATTGAGCCCAAAAAAAAAAAAAAAGAAAAAAAAAAAAAAAATAGGTAGAGGGCTACCATATTGCCAAGTTTGACGAAAACCCGACAGCACAGTTCAGCCAGAACTGAAATTTTTGGTGGAAGGAGAAGAGAATAATAAGGGACCAAGAGTCCCTTTGGGCTTGGTCCCTAAATGGACTTGTGACCCAACTGTAGGGCGTACAAACACAGTAAAGAACCTGGGGGTTATCATCTATGAAAAGGCAACACAATGAGCAGAAAATGAACCATGTAAATACAACAAATTGAGGGCACCGCAGGGAGTTGAACCCCGTTCTGGTAAACCAGGAGTACCACACCAGTGCCTTAGTTTTATAATTTACAGGTCCAAATCAGTCATTAGTTGCAATTTTGGAAAAGACGTTTTAAACGTACCGTACTCTTGCGGCCAGATAATTAAAAAAAAAAGAGAGAGCCTACACACTCAATTTGAATCATGACTATAAATGATATCCATGATTATGTCATTATACAATTGAAAACCGGAAGACTCACTCCACAAATACCTTAAGGAAAACTCCTCAGACATAAACTAAGAATCTTATTTTGTCATGCTCATAAAGTGCTGCCAAGTGCTAAAAGTGAAAAGTGCAGCAGAAAACGTTTGAGTCATAGGCCCATCGTCAATGCCTGGATGAAGTTTTAGCTGCAAATGGCAGCATAAATAAATCACATCAATACACACCACATAATGTGATGTTAACTGACGCGATGAAGCTTGCACGTTATAAGACATACATCACATCAACCAACATCACATACCTAGCCCTACCCTAACCCTAAGTTCATTATGTGATGTGGGATGACATGATGAAGCCTTATTCACAAATGTGAAATAAGACAAGACATAAACACACATCACATACCGGGCCTGTGTTCATAGGTGATGTGGGCTTACGTAATTAAGCTTTACTCACAAATTAGATCTGATAATATAGCACCGACAATGGTCTTATGACCTAGATGTTTGCTACTGCACTTTTCACTCTAAGCACTTGGAGCGCTTTATGAACATGAACAAAATAGATTTTCTTGGTCTCTGCCCAAGCAGTTGGCCTTTAGGTTTTCGTGGTGCAAGTATTTTTCGATCTAGTTGTCCCATGTAGGAAACATGGGGCAAGACTGTACAATTTATGCCATGTGTGGACGATTGACATAAATTATACGAGGTAGCAGCATTCTATGCGCCCCAGTATTTTTCAGCAATACTATGAACACAATAATACACAACATACAACAGCAATAAACACAATTTGAATGGCGTGAATGACGAGCTATCCGCAATTGCTGTGAAAAATCACCTTTAAAAAACCCACAAATGCACATCACATATCGGCCTGTGTTCATATCTGATGTGAACTGACGTGATGACGCTTTACTGGTAAATTACATGAAACAGCTCCAAATGAGAAACTGTACGCGAGACACGACCCGAGTCACACATACACTAGTGAAAAACTAGTGTCATAGATGGGAAAGAAAGAAATAAGAAATTACAATAAAAATTAAAGCAAAATGCGATTAAAAACTCTGAGACCACAAAAATAAATAACTTTATTAAAGCAAAGAATAGAAGAGAGAAAAGATGAAGGTTGGGTAGAAACCTTGTACGTCCAAAACGGTTACTTTTCTGGACCAAAAACAACTGATCCATATTATTAATATAATAATCTGTGTTCCAATGTTATTATTTAGTCACAAGCTCTTGCTGATACTTCACTGGTTCGATATATTAGAAAAACAGAATACTACGTATTGTATGTTAAATATTAATTGATTATCTTTGCCTCGTGAGATTGGCCATTTGCTACTTGTGTGTGACACTGTAGCATGACCAAGTAAGGAAATTAATTTACTAAAAGGTTGAACTATGGAGATACAAGGTTTCTGCCCAACAGTCAAGGATAATAAACTACTCACTTACCTTCAATATCAGCACTAAACAAAACACACACACCAACCAAGGAAGCAAATGACACAGCGGCCATCATTTGCTTCCTCTTGTTAGTTCAGACCTACAGCATAGTAAGCTGTAAACACAGTGTTAAGGGGCTACATGCTACCATAATGACACAAGACATAAAGCACACACCTCCACATCACATTTGTACACACATAAAACACTAGTGAAGAACTAGGGCAATAGATAGGCAAGAAGAAAGACATTACTTAAATATAATAAAGCAAAATGCGATTAAAAACTATGACAAGAAAAAATAAATAACTTTATTAAATCCAAAGAATAGAAGAGAAAGGAGATCTTACATATGTGATGTGGATGTGGACAGACTTTACCCGTAAATTATGTTAAACGATAAATAAATCACATGCCTCCACAAACATCATATAACGGTGATGTGGACTGGCATTATACACACACAAATTAAGTGAAACTATACATGTCACAAAAGACAACCTACGGTATGGTAGCATGTAACCCACTTAAACAAGCAGCAGGAATCAGACGGTTAACTAACCTTCACTGATAACAGCAGCCAGCAGTGGCAACAGCATAGAGTTCACCCAGCAGTGGCAACAGCATAGAGTTCACCCAGCAGTCAGCTTCACTTTCTGAAATGGCAGGGGAAAAGAAAATTAGTTGTCGGCCTACAGGATGACATTTTGGAAGTCATAACAGTCACTGACAAGGCTGTGTCACACACATTCTAGGGCTATAATGTGCCTTGTGCAACCATTTATTTTATGACGCCTAAAAGCTAAAAAGGAAACTTCGTATTCATATGTTCAACAGCAAACACAATTGTTAATCGCAGTCCTTTGTATGACAATGAATGGTCAACTTAACATGTTGTAATGTAATGACACAGCCCTAGTTTCTACTACAGCCACATGTAATCCAGTTACGTACCGTGTTGGGCCTTCCGTCGCTCGGTTGAAGATGGCCGGTATTAATAGAGCCGCGTAGGTTGTATGGCACAATACGTCCCGAGCACCGTACGCCTCGTAATCTCAGGGAGCGTTCGTTGACACCGTTATTCGTTTCAGCTCACCCGAGTAGACACTCTATTATCAATACCAGCCATCTCCTGAAGACTGCAGCCAAGGTCACCGCATGATACCAAGGTCACATGATCAACCTGTAAGACACAAACATACGCCAACATTACTCTTTATCCAGATTTTATACATTGTAGAAAATACATCTTTAGGAAATTCTTGCTTTTCTCTTTTGCATCCAGATCTTATTTGAATGATGTTTGAGACAAAAAAAAGAAAAAAACTTTCCTGGGGTTTAGATATTTCAGTATTTCAAAGAGTCCATGATGTCATGGACACTGGGCTCACTTCCTTCCTGGACTACATTTTGTCTCAGTAAGACAGCCCTCCCCCTATCCACAAGGAGGAGCAGTGGACCAAAGCATTGTGGGAATAGTAGTTCAGGAAGGAAGTGAGCCCGGTGTCCATGACATCATGGATTCCATGGACACTTTGAAATACTAAAATATCTTAAAAACACATAAAAACCCCAGGAAAGTGTGTCTCAAAAATCATTCAAAGAAGATCTGGTTGCAAAAGGGGTAGAAATGGGCTTGTAGATCTGATACATTTGAGTTTTCCATCAACAGAGAGACATTTAGTTTAATCTTATGAATGTGTCTGAGCCAGTTACAACTTGTTACCATTATGTACTAAAGTGAAAGGGTATGGCATTAAAATGCACTTAAAAATTACCAAATGTAGCTCATTGTGCAGAAATGTCCCATTTCAAATGTTTGAAAGGAAAAAAAAATCTGAAAAATAGCTACAAATCTACAATTAGCTGATCTACAATCTCACAATAGATTGCATCACAATGCATTGTGAGATTGTAGATCAGCTACTTCCAAATGGACAAAATGTGGTTTTAGCCCAGTGGTAAATTGCAATGTAGCCAAAAGGATATATATTTAATAATCCAAATCTACAAAATAACTAGTAAAGTGTCCAAATAATAGAATATAAAAGTACAATATAGCCTATTGTCCACAGCACTTCAGTAGATGTAATTATTTACTTTCCACCTGTTTGTTTATTTGTTTGTGTCTCAAAAAGTACCAACACCTCATATTGTTGTCCTTTTAGAGTCACAATAAAAAACCAACAGTCCTTCTAACAACACTAACACTTTAAACAATAACAGAGTTAATGTTGGCTAACAACCATGCGGTTAACAAACAAATCTTACCTCTCAGCAGCAACGCCCCAAACACACTATGCACCGTGTGCGCCTCCATTTTAAAGCATAAGCCCCGCCTCCTGTATCCGGTTCTAGACCGTCGGTCATTGGTCCGTCAGAGTGAATGGATAACAGCTGTGTGGATTTACAAGCTGCACGCATGCGCGCGCGCACACGCGCACACGCGCACAGACAGACAGACAGACAGACAGACAGACAGACAGACAGACTGACTGACTGACTGACTGACTGACTGACTGACTGACTGACTGACTGACTGACAGACAGACAGACTGACAGACTGACTATATACCGGTAATATGAAAAGGTTTGTCGAGAACTGCTGCAGATCCATAATAATCTTCAGACACATGCAGTGTCTGCTGGTGAACACTAGATGGCAGCAAAACGGTTTCCCAGTCTGTCCATGACAAACTACTTTAAACATAGTTTCACCTGAAGATTTGAAAAAAAATGACGAAATGACAAAAACGATGGGTTATAGCCCATGTTTTTTGAAATTTTGAAAAAAAAAGTTATCCTCGTTTCTCATCATTTTGGACCATGGGCTATAGCCCATATCGTACGGCATACTATAGCGCGCCGTTTTTCATCATTTTTGAGGATTTGAAAAAAATGACGAAATGACAAAAACGATGGGTTATAGCCCATGTTTTTTGAAATTTTGAAAAAAAAAGTTAGCCTCGTTTCTCATCATTTTGGACCGTGGGCTATAGCCCATATCGTACGGCATACTATAGCGCGCCGTTTTTCGTCATTTTTGAGGATTTGAAAAAAATTACGAAATGACAAAAACGATGGGTTATAGCCCATGTTTTTTTAAATTTTGAAAAAAAAAGTTAGCCTCGTTTCTCATCATTTTGGACCATGGGCTATAGCCCATATCGTACGGCATACTATAGCGCGCCGTTTTTTATCATTTTTGAGGATTTGAAAAAAATGACGAAATGACAAAAACGATGGGTTATAGCCCATGTTTTTTGAAATTTTGAAAAAAAAAGTTAGCCTCGTTTCTCATCATTTTGGACCATGGGCTATAGCCCATATCGTACGGCATACTATAGCGCGCCGTTTTTCATCATTTTTGAGGATTTGAAAAAAATGACGAAATGACAAAAACGATGGGTTATAGCCCATGTTTTTTGAAATTTTGAAAAAAAAAGTTATCCTCGTTTCTCATCATTTTGGACCATGGGCTATAGCCCATATCGTACGGCATACTATAGTTTTTCATCATTTTTGAAGATTTGAAAAAAATGACGAAATGACAAAAACGATGGGTTATAGCCCATGTTTTTTGAAATTTTGAAAAAAAAAGTTAGCCTCGTTTCTCATCATTTTGGACCGTGGGCTATAGCCCATATCGTACGGCATACTATAGCGCGCAGTTTTTCATCATTTTTGAAGATTTGAAAAAAATGACGAAATGACAAAAACGATGGGTTATAGCCCATGTTTTTTGAAATTTTGAAAAAAAAAGTTATCCTCGTTTCTCATCATTTTGGACCATGGGCTATAGCCCATATCGTACGGCATACTATAGCGCGCCGTTTTTCATCATTTTTGAAGATTTGAAAAAAATGACGAAATGACAAAAACCATGGGTTATAGCCCATGTTTTTTGAAATTTTGAAAAAAAAAGTTAGCCTCGTTTCTCATCATTTTGGACCGTGGGCTATAGCCCATATCGTACGGCATACTATAGCGCGCAGTTTTTCATCATTTTTGAAGATTTGAAAAAAATGACGAAATTACAAAAACGATGGGTTATAGCCCATGTTTTTTGAAATTTTGAAAAAAAAAGTTATCCTCGTTTCTCATCATTTTGGACCATGGGCTATAGCCCATATCGTACGGCATACTATAGCGCGCCGTTTTTCATCATTTTTGAGGATTTGAAAAAAATGACGAAATGACAAAAACGATGGGTTATAGCCCATGTTTTTTGAAATTTTGAAAAAAAAAGTTAGCCTCGTTTCTCATCATTTTGGACCGTGGGCTATAGCCCATATCGTACGGCATACTATAGCGCGCAGTTTTTCATAATTTTTGAAGATTTGAAAAAAATGACGAAATGACAAAAACGATGGGTTATAGCCCATGTTTTTTGAAATTTTGAAAAAAAAAGTTATCCTCGTTTCTCATCATTTTGGACCATGGGCTATAGCTAACTATAGCACGCCGTTTTTCATCATTTTTGAGGATTTGAAAAAAATGAAAAAAACGATGGGTTATAGCCCATGTTTTTTGAATTTTTGAAAAAAAAAGTTATCCTCTTTTAGTTTTTTCTCATCATTTTGGACCATGGGCTATAGCCCATATCGTACAGTATACTATAGCACGCCGTTTTTCATCATTTTTGAGGATTTGAAAAAAAAAATCAAAAAACGATGGGTTATAGCCCATTTCTAATTTAAAAAAAAGAATTAATCCTCGTTTTTCATCATTTTGGACCATGGGCTATAGCCCATATCGTACGGAATATTTTATATTTCTAAAACTATGAAACATTTCAAAGATTCCTTTTCAGGCCACCGTAAGATGAACCTAAATAGGTTGGAATGAGGTTTCTAGGTGTAAGTATGTAGGACTAGTAGCATACCAAAGTTTGTGCTATTGCCATACACTGACACGAAAACGCGTATTCAGGGCGGAGTCACCACCCCCAGGGTAAGTTGTGATTTGCTCTCGTTCACTGCAATGCAATTTGCGGCATTTCCAAAACAATATTGCGCAGAGTAGCGATTATCAAACGTATTTGCAATGCCATACGTTGAAAGATCTGTTGCCCGTGGATAAGGCACGTTACCTCCGCAAGTTAGATATTATCTAACTTGCGGATAAAAAGTTCCAGCATGTGTGCCCTCAGTAAGCTTACTGTGGAGACACATGCTGGATTTTTTTACTTAAATGTTTTGTAGTTTCTGAGTTATTTAAATTAAATGCCCAATGCATTCTCTATGGCAACAGCACCTACAGATTAACCTAAATAGGCTAGAATGGTGTTGCTAGGTGTAAGTATGTAGGACTAGTAGCATGCCAAAGTTTGTGCTATTGCCATAGAAAATGCAATATTAAATTATATCTCTTCATGAGACAACACTGAACAAATTACACTTTGATACAATATAAAGTAGTCAGTGTACAGCTTGCCCCAGAGATGCTCAATAGGGTTTAGGTCTAGAGACATGCTTGGCCTTCACCTTTACTCTCAGCTTCTTTTGCAAGGCAGTGGTCATCTTGGAGGTGTGTTTGGGGTCATTAGAGTTCTCATCGGGCCCGAAATTTGAAGCCCGGCCCGGCCCGGCCCTAACTGGGTCAGCCCGAAGCCCGGCCCGGCCCTAAAATGTCGGGCCGGGCCGGGTCGGGTTCGGGCAGAAAATGAGAACTCTAGTCATTATCATGCTGGAATACTGCCCTGTGGTGAAGTTTCTGAAGGGAGGTGATCATGCTCAGCGTCATATCCAGAGGTTATCTTTGGGAAATAGACGTAGGAGTGCTGACAGCATTGCTGCAGAAGTTGAAGGGGTCCCCCCACCCCTCAGCCTGTCAGTGCTCAGACAATACGCAACACACTGCATCAAATTGGTCTCTATGGCTGTCATCCCAGAAGGAAGCCTCTTCTAAAGATGATGCACAAGAAAGGCTGCAAACAGTTTGCTGAAGACGGATTACTGGAACCATGTCCTGTGGTCTGATGAGACCAAGATAAATAAAATTGGTTCAGGTGGTGTCGAGCGTGTGTGGCAGCAGCCACGTGAGTACAAAGACAAGTGAGTCTTGCCTACAGTCAAGGTGGTGGGAGTGTCATGGTCTGGGGCTGTATGAGTTCTGCCGGCACTGGGAATCTAGTTCATCGAAGGAACCATGAATGCCAACATGATCAATGCCAGCAGAGCATGATCCCCTCCCTTCAGAAAATGGGCCACAGGGTAGTATTCCAACATAATGACCCCAAACACTCCATGATGACCACTGCCTTGCTAAAGAAGCTGAGTAAAGGTGATGGACTGGCCAAGCATATCTCCAGACCTAAACCCTATTGGGCATCTCTGGGGCATCCTCAAGCGGAAGGTGGAGGAGCGTAAGGCCTTTAACATCCACCAGCTCCGTGATGCCATCATGGAGTGGGAGATGATTCCAGTGGCAACCTGTGAAGCTCTGGTGAACTCATGCATAGGAGGGTGAAGGCAGTGCTGGAAAGTAATGGTGGCCACAAAATATTGACACTTGGGCCCAATTTGGACATTTTCACTTAACAGTGATTATAATTATAAGGCAACGATAAAAATTAACATACTGTAGGAAGTGTTACCAATAATTTGTGCTGCAAACCCTTTATTTAATCAACAGTTTATTACAAAATAATATATTTAATATATTTAAACTAAATAGTTTAACTAAAGTTTTAAGCTCATGTGATCCATTTTATTGTTACATAATCCATGTGACATAATGTACTGTAATTCTTTGTCTCACAATAAATGTCATGTAGGATTTCAGCAGAACTGTTTTATATTTAGCATCACACAGCAATATACTGATGGATCTCACAATTGTGATTCATGACTGTACTGTCAACAACATATCCAATATTTAAGTATCTGTCCAAAGACTATCCAACTCTGAGTTTGCACAAACGACTCACACCACAGATCACTTCTTGTTGAATTTTCCCTTTCTCTTCTTCCTTTGGCCGGCTGACAGTGCTGCTTTTTCTGCTATTACCTGCTGGTACCTCTTCTTGTTATTTCTGGAAAGAGTGAAAGAAAACGTTTGCGTGGTTAAAAGAAAATCACTATCTGTAGCTTCCCTTTCTTTGAAAAGATCTTAGAAGATCCTGGCAGAGCCTGGACTAACATGCAGACCAGCCTCATTGTTCCCTGTCTTGCAAGTAATACTTTTGTCTCCATTTTGTATGTTTGTAACCAACTCCAGAACAGGCTGACACGTACTGTCTGAACTCTGCATCAGCCAGCAGCTCCTCCACCATGGTTCTTTTCCTCCCCTTCTTGGGAACGCGGGAATGATAGAAGTCCACTGGGTTGTCCACCACGGTTGCCATCTACACCAGACAGCGCACACGCACGCACGCACACACACACACACACACACACATTCAGCTTGGTGGGTTGACGCCATTCACACAGCAGCTACTTTCCTCTTACATCATATGAAGTAAGAGAAAATGGCAGCCATGTGACTATGGTCAATTAGGAGCGGTCAAGCATCAAAGCGTCACTGATAATCAGTTTTGATTAACCTAGTAACATAAAAATAATAATAATAAAGTAACCAATTTTAAAAAATACCGAAAATAGCCACAAAGGTCGGCTTGATCTTGTAGATGGCCTATTTCTTTTAAACAACACCGTTGTACAACAAAGTATTAAATATGGCTCAAGTATTTAATCAGTCTAATCAATTTAGTTGATTAGTTGATTCATTTTTGAGGAGGGGCGCTACCTCCTATGCCCAGCTTTGTGTGCATGTGTACCCCATAGCGATGATTTGATTGTGGCCGGAATGTGATTATGTATGATGATAGGAGCGCCCTTCACTTCACACGAGTGTGATGTTTTATAATTATTTATTTAAAAAAATGATTTTTAATAGAATAATGGCCAAGAAGACGACACAATTCACTGACCTGGAAGTACTTGGGGAAGCCATCTCTGTCATTCTTCTTGTAGAACCTCTTGGGGTCCATGGCGCCTCTCATTTTCAGGACCTTGAGGTCTCCTTTCAACTCTTGAGTCAGCTCAGGGGCCTTCATGTTGAACCAACCATCCCCTGAGGTCTTCTCCCTCTCAGTCTAGGGAAGACAAAGGGACATAGAAACTTGTATTTTTCTTCTTTTTCCGTAAAGCCAGCTTTTGCCAAATATAACCCATCAATACTAGTCTGGTTTGTGTCAAGATATTTTAAGCTTTCCTCGCATTTAAACATTAGTTTACTCAAGAGATGTCATTATAGATAGAGGCCAAGAAGTCCCAAACTAAAATAAACCATGAAGGTACGTTTATAGCAATGGTTTGCTATGGCAAAATATTTTACACGCTTGGTTGGTTGAATGCTTGATTCCGATTGGTCAATTGCCAAATTCAGCGGTCTGTTATTTCTGGATAATGACCGCTCCGCTCTATAACAGACCGATGCCTAATCAAACCCTCGGAGCACCGCAGATTTACTGCTGTTTCCAGCATGACAGCCATGTAAACACACACAATGTAATTTACAGCTAAACATTGCTCTCAAAAATATTTTTGAAAACATTTGAGCGAGGAATAGACGATGCAGTACCCGAAAATGGATTCCATTTGATCAACTCACTTCCTTGTTTTCCGACTGTGCTGCAGCTGGGCAGACGCCTGCCAGCTTATGGAATACTTTCATTACCAAGCAAGGAAATACCTAGTTGTTGTGTTTTGAGTCAATTTATTAATTTATGTATTAAAGTAGAATACCACTTACTTACACAACACTTTAGGCAGTTAGCAGATGCTCTTAACCCAGAGTGACTTATAGTACACTACATTTGATGAGAAAATAGCATGGGAGCCATCTTTTAGCCAAGCTCGGCTCTCATTTTGACAACTTACTTTGCGTTTCAATTTAGAGGCCTGTTTGGATTCACTGTATGGAGGCACTGAATCCTTCTTTTCGAAGTCTGGACCAATCACACTCTTCTTCATCACCTAGGAGGGGAAACGGCATCACAAGACTGTAGGCTTAAGATTGAAGCACACCAACTCAGAGATACTGAACCAAAGTAAAAAAGGATTGGAGGCAAACTGCATGAAAAACACCATCTCGGGGGGTTATTGAATTTACCCAGACTTGCATAACTATCAAATTCATTACTTATTCTGCACCATAGATCACCTTCAAAAGAGGAAAATCAATAAAAGTTATTTACCTCGTCTTGGATCTTCTGTTCCTTCAGTTTTTTCAGCGAGCTGGAGACAGGTTTTGATTTGCTGCCATCAAAATTGATGTATAATCCCCCAAGCTCCTTCACTCTGATGCCCGGGTCAATACGACTGGACAACTCTTTCCTGAAACAAATTGGCACACAGCGAGAGAATACCTCAGGAGATGTAGTCATGTCTCATTTATCACGTATGCATTATAGATACTAAATATAATATAAATGAAGATGTGTATGAAGATTCAGGAAATATTATCTCTATGTGCCTTATACAATATCGGTCTAATAAAGATTCATAACACTGAAAGGAAAAAAAGGGATTTGCATTCCTCTGAATTAGGGTTACTGACACAATGGGAGCTTACAGAGCAAATAATTTGCCCGGCTTTCAGACGCTGAGACATCTTCCCTGAAGAAATGTATACAAAGAACTGGGCCATAATATTCTAGGGCTAAGCCTAGTGGAACTGATTATGCATACCATACAATTGTGTAGGTGTGCATGTTATCAAGACAAGTGTGTGAAGCACCCAATGCATACTTACACCTGAGCAGCATTTCTACTGAAGAAGAGGGCTGAATCTTCATCATCATCATCTCCTTCTTCATCCACAAACTCTTCATCAATGTTCTCCTCCTTTTCAGCCCCCTCGCCCTCATCTTTGTAGTACTGTTCATCGACCTCTTGACCAGTCCTTGTGTCAATCATAAACAATCCATCAACTGCCGCCGAAACACTCCCAGTCTTCTTGGATGGTCCTGCTCGCTCTTCAGCCTCTCCTTCCTCATCTCCAGAACATACAGCATCCTCCTCTTCCTCATCTCCAGAGCCTTTCCCCTCTCCTAAAGAATCCTCATCATCCTCTTCCTCATCCTCGCTACTCTCCAACAGGCTTATTTTCCCCTTCTTCTGTACAACAACTAAGGGTGTGGGTTCCTGTTCAGAGGCTGGCTCCAGTATTACACTCTCCAGTTGAGAGGTCACATGAATGGACTCGGCTAAGGCCTGATTGGGCTTTGAGGGGAGATGTGCTTCACTTAGGCTAACAGCCTGTTGAGTTGTTGCACTAGTCTCCACATTGTCCTCATCAGGCAGTTTCTCCACAACCACATCGTCCACATCAGGCAGTTTGTCCACAACCACATCGTCCTCATCAGGCAGTTTGTCCACATCCACATTGTCCTCATCAGGCAGTTTGTCCACAACCACATCCACATTTGAAGGTTCAGCTTCCAGGCTCTCTGGCTGTGATGGGTGGACATCTGTGTTGTTGCTCACTTCATCTACTTCCATGGCTTCGTCATTCTCTTTAGCCTCTTCTGTGACTTCAGAAGTATCAGCCATTTCACATGTTACAGTAAATGATTGGCAAGTGGGGAAATCTACCGTCTCTGTTGATGGCACCATTTCCTGCATCACTGCCATCTCAGAGTTGTCTCTATCCTTATCCTTAGCAGACAGCTCCATCTCCTGGTTCCCGACAGACACTGCAGGCTCAGTAGTCTCTGATGCTTCTTCAGTGTGAGCATCTGATGCTGTTAATGAACAGACAGCAACAGAATCTTCTGTGGTACTTGTCTCCTCAGCTTCCACAGGCATAATAGCAACTCCCTTTTCAGCCTCTGCCGTGTCTGTAAATTCTTCTGCTAGAACAGCAGAGGGTAATTTACTAATAGTATGAGATTCACTCAATTCCACATCCGCAGTCATGGTCACACACCCAGGATGTCCAACCTCAATCACCTCTGGTGCAACATCATTGGATGTGGGGTCAGAATGTGTCACCTCTTCAGTTTTCTCCTGCAGGGATTCATCTAGGATCATAGTGTGGTCTTCCACCACTGTGCAATCTGGGTCAGCAATGACTGTATTTTCGAACCTGGACTCATTCAATGCACTCTCCTCCCCTTCAGCTGGATTGGTCACAACCTCACCAGCTGGGGAGCTGAGATCTAGGGGCATCATTGCCTCTGGCTCCTCCTCATGTTCAGATAGTTTTCCTACTTTTAATTCAATTCTTCTTCCAAGAACCACACTGAAAGCTTTGGCTGATAGCCTAGTTGATAGTCTAGTGCCGTTTCCAGAACTTGTCCGGCTACTGGAGGGTGTCTCTTTGCCTTGTGAGGAGCAGGGGCTGCCTAGTGGCAGGTCAGTGAGGTCAGAGTCTGACTCCACAGCTGTGGGACCAGTGGTTTTGCCTCTGACTTTGCGCTGGCTGCGAGTTCTTTTCTGAGGAGTCATACTGGGTCCAGACTCGAACCCTTCAGAATCACAGGACTGAGACTCCGTAGTAACAACAGGTGCTGCCGTCTCCCCTCTTATAGCTCTGGTTCTTCTTCTCTGAGGTGTCAAAGTGGGTCCAGATTTTAACCCATCAGAATCACAGGACTGAGACTCGGTAACGACAACAGATTCTGCCGTCTTCCCTCTTATAGCTGTGGTTCTTCTGCCACTTCGCCCTGGGGACTGAGAACCCTCGGATAAGTCGTCCAGGTGCATTGGAATGGGCTGTGTGGTGGCCCCACGCCGTCTGGACCTAGTAGCTCTGCCTGTGGTGGAAGTAGAACCCTCAACTTCTAAGAGACTACAGCTGTCAGCATCTGACAGTTCCGAATCATCAGTCTGCTGAATAGCCGATGCCCTGGAGCGAGTACTCTTCCTCTGGCTTCTGGTGACTCTCTGAGATTCTGCTTCCAACTCAATGCTAGCTTCATCTTCCGGAATGTTCTTCTTTCTTGTGCTCCTACGGGTGCTCACACAGCCTTTCAATCCGGACACTGCTGAGGTGTGTGATTCTGCCTCAGATACCTCATCCTGACTTGCAAAGGTGGTCTGTCTCTTCTTCCGCTGTTTGTGTGTGATTGGCAGTTCCATGTCAGACACAGCTGAGCAGCAGGACTCTAGATCAGACACATCTGCCTCGTCGTGGGTGGAGCCCACAGGGGTGGATGGCTGCTCTGGACTGTGGAGTCTGGCAGCCCTGCTGCATCTCTTTACCCCGGAGCAGCTTGGGGTCGTAGGAGATAATGGGCCTTCTTCATCTTCCTGGACCACCTGGGCACAAGTCTCTTCTTTTTTTGCAGTCCCCCTGGTTCTCCGACCAGTAGATGGAGTGGCCTGGGTGATAATAATAATAATAATAAATTACATTCGTATAGCACTTCTTTAAAACAAAGATTCACAGCATCAAAAGCATATTAAGAGCATCAAAATTCGACCACAAAAAAGACTAATCGGGTATAGCCCTAGAACGGCTCTTGTTGTTACATACAGTATGCACAGTATTTCACATACATGAGCCATAGATCACATCCATGATTTCTTGTAGAACTTGTTTATGTGCGGCATAAATGTGATAAATGCTCCGTTTGTACTCACCCATTAAATAATTCCAAAGACGTGGTGTGAAAAATGGTCCTCTAGTTTTATATATGTGAAAGTTCTGGCACAAAACGCGTATTTAGTGAATTATCTCCACTTTTTCAAGAGATGCACACGGACGCCTTTCTCTCCGGCGAGGGGGGGCCGGAATGATCGATGAACTGATTTTACAAATACGTCCTGTTTACCGCAGACGTCATCACCAATTGACCAGGGAAACACAAAAGTTTGCGGTCACACAATTGGCAGGTGCTTTGCGATAGGTGCTGGGTAATTAATCACACCACCTGCCAATTGTGTGACTGCAAACTTTTGTGTTTCCCTGGTCAAAAAAAAAAGTCAATCAAAGAACAAGATTCCTCTACAGGATCTCCTCACTGGTCGACAAAAACACCTTGAAGACCTTAACAGGAGCCCTTGTACAAGGTTTCTTTGACTATGCATCCACCTCCTGGTACCACAGCACCTCAAAGGCCCTTAAAACAAGGCTCCAGACCTCCCAAAACAAACTGGTCAGGCTCCTACTTGGCCTCACCCCCCGAACCCACCTCACCCCTGCCCACTTTGACAGGCTGGGATGGCTTAGGGTCGACGACAGAGTACAGCATCTTGCAATGGGTCTGGTCCACAAGATTAGATACACCACCAAGATACCCATGTACCTGTCTAAATACTTCCTTAATGTAAACGAAGTCCACACCCACAACACCAGAGGGAGTGCAACAAACCATGTACAACCCAGATTCGGCACAAACAAGGGACTAAATTCTTTTCGCTCCTATGCGACCAAAATGTGGAACGCCCTACCAACAGTCATTAAGACATGTGAATCCCTTGGCTCCTTCAAAACTGCTCTCAAAGGGAACCTACGGATGGCTGCAATTCGAAACTGGCCTCTGTAAAAGCTGAATTTTTATCTGGATTGTACTATGTTTTTGTATGGACGTGGTGTTGGGTGCCTGCACATATGCACACATGGCATCAACGCATGGTGTTGTGTGCAGGCGCCCTACACTCTGTCTTTGTACTATGGATTGTACTATGTTTTTGTATGGACGTGGTGTTGGGTGCCTGCACATATGCACACATGGCATCAACGCATGGTGTTGTGTGCAGGCGCCCTACACTCTGTCTTTCGTTTTCTTTTCTTTTATCCCCCTGTTCCCCTCACTGTATATATATTTTTTCCCTTTTCGCTTCCTATATGATGAATTCCTGTTCTGTTCTTTAACTACATAGAAGTGTCTATTTGTTTGTCTCTAAATGTTTTGATGAATTGAACAATGTGGACCCTGTTGTAAACAAGTGTAAGGCTTAATTGGGTCGTCCACTCACAGTTAACAGTCTTTGTATTGAGTTTGTGCTTGAAATGTACTGTAATTCTGCAAACTGTTAATAAAGATTTCAATCAATCAATCAATCAATCAATTGGTGATGACGTCTGCGGTAAACAGGAAGTAAAATCAGTTCATCGATCTTTCCGCCCCCCCCCTCGCCGGAGAGAAAGGCGTCCGTGTGCATCTCTTGAAAAAGTGGAGATAATTCACTAAATACGCGTTTTGTGCCAGAACTTTCACATGGATATAAAACTAGAGGACCATATTTCACTCCACGTCTTTGGAATTATTTAATGGGTGAGTACAAACGGAGCATTTATCACATTTATGCCACACATGTTCATATCTATCAGGAAACGGTGCAAGCTATCTATGCCTATGATACATGAAAATATACGAAGTATAATTAAATGATCACAGGCATTCTAGGTCTAAATCGGGTAGTAAATGCAAGTCTATTCAAATGTGTTTTAAGACACGATAAAAAAGAGAATAATTTGCCATCCTGAATTCCTGATATCTTCAGGCAGGACTGGCAGGTCATTCCAAAGGAAATGCCAACATAGCGTGAAGCATTTCCAGGGTTTCTAAACTCCCATGATTTCAGTGTGATACTGGTTTAAAAGCTATCTTTCTGAAAGATCTCAATAGGTTATAGCTGACGGCTACACATCTGAGCACCACTCGACACAATCTACCACTCAGTCCTCCGGTTTATAACTGGAGATGGGTTCCTAACTTCCTCACCCATCACTGTAGGTTGTATGAAAAGGTCAGTTGGCTCATTGGCTAAGAGACGAGAACTGCACTGTTTTTAACTACAAAGCCTTACTTAAATAAATGCCTACATATCTTAGCAGACTATTACATCCCAAAACTGGCCAACATCACTTGAACGTTTTAAAAGACTTGTAAGGATCCATTTGAGATCTCGCTGTACTTATGTTATGTGTACTGTATAAATCAGGGCATGATTGAAAAAGAGAGCTTGCTCTCAACTGACAACCTGAATAAATAAAGGTTCTGTCAGGTTCTGTCTCATGGCCCAGTGAAACCATACAGAACTGCTCCCTGTTCCTTATTATCTATTAAAACTATAACTGAGAGTGACGGTCAGTATGTATGTGCGGTAGCCTAACATGGCCAGACTATTATGCAGAGGGATTTTTACTAGCTGCCTGGCAGATTCATCTGGTTTCTAGGCTAAGTATGTAGCAGTTATTGCCTTTTTGGTAGTCAATAAGTGAATACAAAAATGACTGGTTAACAACATGTTTACATTGTGTGTGCCAGTTGTTCTCAAAGTGGAAGTGTGACCAGGGGTCCTCGAGGGGGTTCCCATTCAACTATGAACAGTTTAAACATAAAACCCTATTTTATACTTTATAAAATGGAGATCTACAAGCTCGATGTATATATGGGCATGCAAGTGTTTGAGAACCACTGCACTGCATGGTGTGTGCAATCGCACGTCACTCAAGCATACAAATAGCAGCTACTGTATAAACATGTGATATAACAAGTTAACATTGATGCACGTTTACATTCTGAGACAGGGCGTTTATTTACAAATACACCATTAAGACACTACGTTGTTTATAAACTATTGGGACAGGTTATTAGACAGGGGCACTTTACTTACAGTAGCAGCACTCTAGCCACGTGAGTACCGGTAGATTAGCCATTAGATAGAACACTTATAACAGTTAACCGTTAACTTGCCTTACATAATGGATTAACTTTAATGCTTTTTCAAACTTTTCACTTCGTACAACTCACCGGAGTTTCATCGGATGATGTTTTACTGTCTGGATAGTACACGCGGGTTCCTCTCCTGGTGGCTACCATCTTTAGAGTATTATGGCTACAGCTACAGCGCATAGCTCGCTTCCGGGAAGCGATCACTCCAAGGATCCTTTAGACTGTGTTGCCACATTATGCGAGAAACAAGCAGACATAGGTCTACGAAATGGCCATGTTTGAAACATTTTAAATACACAGATCTTGTATGGGCGTCCCTGGCACAAAATATGAGGGAGGGGTCCAGTGACTGCGGCGAGGAGTCTGTACGGTGAGGAGTCGGAAATAAGCAAGGTTCCTTGAAAAGAAAATGTTTGATTATGTCTATGTGCTTGACAGCTTGACTCGAGGCGGACTTGGCAAAATGGCAACACTGCCGCTAGACTCGACTAAACGATCAAAGGGCCAATGATTAACCAGTGGTTCTCAACCTGTGGGTCGGGAGCGGGGGTCAGGCCCTCAGGCCGCCAGGAGGGTGATTTTTGGTGGTCCCCAGCTATACTATAAAAAGTGGTCATGCATTGAATAAATTCAGTTCCTGTTCTTTCATTTCTACAAATCAGAAGAAGGGGATACTCTATCCGATAGAGGATAGGTGGGCACTATAGCGGAAATATTATGAAAATCTTAAATAAATTGATCATGTACCATTAACAACCTATATAAGGACATACTTAAGGACCACTGGTTGAAAACCACTGATATATAGTATCCCACACCGTTTAAGCCTTCACACAGGACAGTAGGGACATTCATTTTAATAAAGCCAATTCATGATGTACGTACACCGTACACACACACACACACACACACACACACACAATATATATTTATTGGTCCCTGTCTGGAAAACCCGTCTGAGCTGAACTGTACTGTGGACACCATGCCCCTGAGTGCTGTGCTGTACTGTACGTGAGGCTGCGCCACAGTGACACTTGGTGGTGGAAAAAAGGTATTTCCGTGCTTAGACATACACAGAGACACAGAGAGAGACATACACACATTGCTGCGTATAGGAGTGGCTAGCAGTGCACCACTCAAACATAATCTTATTCAAGCACCTGTGCAAGCATCCATAGCACAGTGGTGTCAGGGAAGCTTTGGCAACAGCTTTCTTTTAGACTGTATTTTTCAGTGGGTTAGGAACAAAGGGGGAAACACAAATAAAGAATGACATATCACATGCATTGTATACGTAGGTTTGTTTTACTCTGTAACCAATTTAAAGTGTTTATATATACTGGGATCATAAAATATAAATATCTTTATAAGAATCATGCCATTTTGTCTCCAATAATGAATGCAAATGGTATCAATATAAGGTCTAAGTCACACAAACCACTCAAATGTTTCAAGCCAACAAAGTTAAAACATTACAATATTGCAAGAACAATAACAGATCTAATTATTTGGTTGCCATGTTACCTCTCCTAAAAGGTCTGGACTTATTCTAGTCCTGCATAGCCAGACAACTGTTTCACAATCTCCAAATGTCCAGAAGCATTTGAAAATTCTAGGAGGCAACAGTCTGGCCACACAAGACTAGACTTAATCTGACATGTGCATATACTAAAATATAAAAATCAAAATCTTTATCACGATTTCCTTATATGGTTCCAATTTATACAAACGTCCCGATCATATCCCCAGATGTAAACCAGATGCATACAGATACAGCAGAAAGGAGCAGCAGAGAAAAAGAGGCACTTAACTTCACATAAAAGTCTAGCTACCCAGATCTCTGTCATTACAACAACCACAAACAGTGGTGGTCAGCCTGTGAAAGCACTGGTCATGAAATGAGAGCTGCATCTGAGAAATTCACTACATAAAAGGTGACATATGCTTCCCTTGATCACACACATACTAATTTAAAATTTCTTAAAAGAAAATAACTGAGGTGAATCACGTTTAGATGTTTACTTGAGAATGGTATGGAATGCTTCTACAACAGGAAAAATCATAGATGGTCAAGGAGAAACCTCCTCCTTTCACCTTACACATTAAAACATGGTGTCTCAGGACAATTTTGGAAAGTGGTATTATTACTTTGTATGTCATTGCTGTGTGAACAAAAACAAGTCTTCTTCATCAGGCTTTGCTAGGGGCTGTCTTTCCTTGCATGGACGAGGTAGCCCTTGGCCTTGATGATGCCCCTGCTCTTGACTATGATGGAGTAGCGAAGGACCCATTCCAGCCTCCAGTTAGCGACATTCAGGTCCTGGGTGCTCTCCTGCAGAGCCTCCTGGAATGTGGCTGCAGACATTAGCTCTGAGAGCAGAAAGAAAGGTCAAGGATGTTTGGTTCACACAAACAAAAAGCGTTCCACAAAACTGAACAGGTATGCAAACACAGATTGCATTGCACACAACTCATACCAACCCTTCACAGAACTGAGCTTTGCCGGAATTGTGTGTGGGCACATGAGCGCACCAGAAGCTGAAAACCCCCCTTTACCCCTGGGAGATATAAGGTCATCGACTACGATGGGCTGCCATAAGCAAGTAAGTGTGTGTGCGTGTCCTGTATGGTTCTGAGATCCCACATCTTGCTTAACTAAGAACTAAGAATGAATTTGTTTTCCTGAATAGCAGATTTTTTATTTTTACCTTTTGAGTCATTGTGTGTCAGCAACTGGATGTCAAACTCCTTTGCAAACGCAGTGAGGTCAGGAGGCATCACACAGCATGATGCAAGGTTCACCTGGTTACTGCTGGGTTTCACCTGGACCACAGAGAAAGCCGTTCAATACAGGAGTGTGCGTGTGTGTCATAGTATAAACAACGCTTAGCAGTACATTTGTGAACACAGCAGTGAGTGAACAGTTTACATTATTTGCAACTGAACAATGTTCCCACTGTTAGACATGTTTCTGTCTTACCGTATTGTGCCGAATATAAGAGATGTTTTTTTTCTAGACACGTTTCTTTTTCCCCCAAAAAAACTTTTTGACATGTCATTACACATCCGGCCATTAGATAGCACTAGTATCACTTAAACGGCATTATGAATCAAGGATAGAATCAAGTTAACTAAACAACAGTTTTGATGCCTTCTCTATTCAACTCGAACCAACACATCAGCGCAGTAACTTCATAACAGCGTCTGGCTGTCCCATGCTATTATATGTCCCCCTAACAACATTGGCAGAGGTAGGTATCAGAGGATATAGATCTGTTATTTTCTGTCGCACAACGGATTACACATGATGTACCCTATTGTAAACAAGTGTAATGCTTTATGGTGTCGTCCACTCACAGTTAACAGTATTTGTATTGAGTTGTACTTGAAATGTACTGTAATTCTGCAAACTGTTAATAAATCAATCAATCAATCGAACACATTAAGCATAGGCTGAACCTGGGCGGGCCGATGGCATTGGTGAAGGAAAACAACATTGCCTTTCATCAGTGCAATTGCAGACGATGGATGATGTCACCCATAGCCACAATTCTACTGTGGTACAACTCCCAAATTTGTCCCGTCGAAATAATGACTGCTTACCAATTATCCCTCCAAAATCTAGTTGTTTAATCCACAAGCACAAATCATTAACACTTCTACGAAACTGCAAGATGATGCACACCGAGGTGCCATGTGAACTTCCATTCCCCAGCCGTAACACCTACGTATGCACTCTGCGAGTCTAGAACCACACATCCGATACGCCTGACGTAAAATACACATGGTCAGACATTTAATTCCTTCCTCCACCACTCCACCACCCATACTCACTTCAGCCCAATTGTAGAGCTGTTCCAGCAAATCTTTGTCCAGGTCAGAGGTGCCAATGGCAGCAATTTTCTGGCACCTGACCAGAGCTTCCAGCTTCTCCCAGGCTGGCTGCAGGTGTGCCAAGGTTTGGCTGTCTCCCTCCGGGAGCCCAGGCGGTGCTATGATCACAGAATCGAGCTGACACACCGCCAAGGTCTGGCAGGCTGCCAAAGAGAGAAACAAAGCGCTCCTAAGTGAAAGTTCATTTTCTTAGGGGTCTGATAGCAGGGTTTCTACACATTTGAAATTGAAAAATTCCATACTTTTTCCAGACTCTAATTTCGGGGCAAGATGCGGCCAAAAAATCCAGGTGTCGGAGATAAAAAGTGGACGGTTCAGTCAGTGTCAGAGGCAGTGCTCTTCCCCGGTCAGGGGACTCTGAGGGAGGCCCCTGGTCCCTGCCCGGTCTGTGATGTCACCTTAGGTGCCTGGGGGTGTCTGTACTCCCAGGGAGGCCTTCTTTGAGTATAGCCATACACCAGACCGGGAACATATCACCGCCAAAGTCACGTCTCTTCTCAGGGGCACAGTGTCCATTGTGGGAGCGTACGGTTACAATTGAGAGCATGCCCCCAAGAAGGGGTGCGGCTTTGGCAGTGACACATTTGCCAGTCTGGTGCATTCAGTTGTGTGGGATACAGACTTTAAAATACCATTTGTTTTAAGCAGCTGTGATTGTAGACAGACTTACCCATGTCCACTGCATCACTGATAGATGATTCATCAGCTTCGCACAGGAACAGCTTCACTGCAAAACAATAACAAATACCGTATTGTGCTGAATTATCTGATTATCTTATCTGATTATAAGACGACCCCCATTTTTCAAGACTCATTTGTGGAAAAAGAACATTGAAGACCAAATAGTCTAGTCCCCGATTAATAAAACGCCGTTTCTTAGGATATTTCCATTGGAAAAAAATCTTATATTCAGAATAGGGTATTATTGAATATATTATTTTCGTGTACTGTAGCAGCTGACGACATTCTGTACAGCACCATGTGATTATGCAAACATTCAATATTTGCGTTGCAGAACAAGAATTTCAACACTGACCGGAAACTTTTAGCTCCTCCCTCTCCTCAGGAGTGATGGCATCTGTCGCCTGAGGGATGGAGCAGTCCAGGGTAACTGGGAGCTCCTACATGACAAAACAAAGCACACTATTCAAAGATGATTATTACAACAGAACAGAACATCACTGCTACTCTGGGCCACATTATGACTATGAATTCACAAAATTAAATTCTTCTTCATACAAGCAGCTAGCTACATCATTGTAGTTTTAAGAATGGTGGAAAGAGAGAGAAAGAAATTGTACAGAACTTTTCCAATTACTTCACTGTGTTTGTCCTTTGTTTTATATATAACTAGAACTGCACTCTGCCGAGTGCATACTTGCTTGTTGCACACTAGTAGGCCTACTAGTGCGCAAGCAGAGCGCGCAAGTACTTTCGACCGCTGGAAACTATCACATCTCAGTATCTCTGTGAAGGAACGTTTGAAATGTATAATCATTACGTGTAACTATTTGCTACCTAACTACTTTTTTACAGAAAAATGAATCATTGATATGTGATGAAAAAAAAGGTATATAAACTGAATTAAAATATATTATACAGTATAATTATTTTATTACTTATTGTACATTGTCAATTGTTTTAAATGTATTTCATTTTGTACTATAGTGATATTAATACTAAATTATGATCAGAGTAATATGTGTCTCTAACTTCAATTTCTGTAATAATACTTTCAAATTTGTTGAAATATACATGATCTAAAATACTTCCGAAATCTGTAGTTGGATTTGTATCTCAGTGATGACGTAAGAGAAATGGTCATCTGTGTAATCTGGTCCCACCAGATACCACATTACGTCATCGTTGAGAGCTGGGACCAGAGTACACGGTGTGTATATGTATGACTAGCTCTCAGTGAGACGTAAGAGATATGGTCATCTGTGTAGTCTGGTCCCAGCAGACCAGGCACAGATTTACAAATTACAAATCACATTACAACTACATACAGAGTATGTAGTTGTAATTTGATTAGCAGTATACTGTGGTTACTTGGTTCCAAAAAGTGAAGCCCATTTTTTTTCAACCGTAAGTCTGTGCCTGGTTTGCTGGGACCAGTTACAACATTACGTCATCGTTGAGAACTGGGACCAGAGTACATGGTGTGTATATGTATGACTAGCTCTCAGTGATGACGTAAGAGATATGGTCATCTGTGTAGTCTGGTCCCAGCAGACCAGGCACAGATTTACAAATTACAAATCACATTACAACTACATACAGAGTATGTAGTTGTAATTTGATTAGCAGTATACTGTGGTTACTTGGTTCCAAAAAGTGAAGCCAAGTTTTTTTCAACCGTAAGTCTGTGCCTGGTTTGCTGGGACCAGTTACAACATTACGTCATCGCTGAGAACTGGGACCAGTTACAACTGGTCCCAGTTCTCAGCGATAACGTAATGTTGTAACTGGTCCCAGCAAACCAGGCACAGACTTACGGTTGAAAAACACTTGGCTTCACTTTGAAGAGACCAAGCGAAATGATTACTTGCGCGCTCTGCTTGCGCAAGTAATGAATGTTTGACGGAACTAGCTGTTCTTAACCTTGCCTTTACAGCTCAATCTTGATCTCATTCGACTGTCATACTCTGCTGTGTATTGTTACCTCATGTGGCCATGAAGGTACCTTTATTGTGTTCTTTTATTTTTCACTGTGCTCTTTGTGCATGTGGCTAGTTACATGCACAGTAGTATTTATATAAACAAATTCATGAAAACGTTAAAATACTTTTGTCGTTTGTGTTAAAAGTAAGTAAGTTCTACCCTGTAACATGTCAGTTAAATAAGTCGCCAATTAGTTTGGCAGGTGTGAAGCCTCATTCGAATCCTAATGCACATCAAAGAACCGAATATTTTACGCAGTGCAAAGATGTCCTGTTACCATGGATAGACGTGGTCGAATGAGGAGACCGAAGCCCTGATTGAAATATGAGGACGAGTAGCCTACATTAATCAATTGATTAAGGAACCACATAAAAACACTGCAGTGTAGCCTACTAGCCTGGGCACCATTTCATTTCGGTATATGATCCTGGCTGGAGCCGGATGATATGCTTACGTCATGTAGGCAAACCATTGCCTACAACAAACAGGAAGACAAACAGGAAGCTGTTAGTTGCTTCCTGTTTGATTAAAAGCAATAAAAGCTCTCGTAAGCGAGAGCTTTTATTGAGAGGGAAAAGGAAGTTGTCGCCGCCCGTTCATCCTGTCTGGCGACTACAAAACAATACTACAACATGACGTAACCACATCATCCGGCCCCAGCGCGGATCATACGGACTTTTGAAACAGAGACCAGGCTTTCCTCCGAGGTGGTGGAAAGCCTGGTGAGGCGAGGTTAGCAGCCTACAGAATAGTCTGTCTGTGTGCGTAAACATGGAGTGCTATCACTGTGTGGGGAGTAGGGACTTTCTTCATTCCATGCCCAAAAGAACAGTGCATGCGTAGAGAGGTCCAGTCCCCGACGGCACGACACTTGCACGTTGGTATGAGTATAATTAACACCATAGATTTCACTGTGTAGGCTAGTTTATGAATTGAACACATTGATAAAGGCCCCTGTTGTGTTTCCAATTGCTGCGGATGACAGCGCATTGTGAAGGCAAACCGCAGCAAATTAAATATGCAAGAATCCCAACTTCTCCGCCCATTCGCATCAAGTCTACCGAAGTATTAGGTGTGAAGGCGACCTAAGCTGCAATGAGGCACACGCACACCTGCTGTCATATATACACAAACATATTCCTGATATAATCCAATATGCTTAATTAGTTAGCAATATGTATTTGATTTCAGAACACAAAGACATTTATGTCAAGACTGTGGTGTATTCGTTTGTCTTGTATTTTTTATTTTTGTCTGTGTAATGTAATGTCCGTATTGTGGTTTGATTGATTGATTGATTGAAGTATTTATTAACAGTTTGCAGAATTACAGTTCAAGCACAACACCATAAAGCATTACAATTGTTTACAATAGGGTTTTTCAATTCATCAGAACATTTAGAGTCATACAAATATACACTTCTATATAACCAAAAACACAAAATCATCATAACAGGAGTTAAAAAGGGGGGGGGGGGGGTGGGGGGGAACATATACAGTGAGGGGGAAAAGGGGTGGGGGGATTCAGATTTTACGGGGCCAGTTTCGAATTGCACTCGTCCATAGGTGCCCTTTGAGAGCGGTTTTTAAGGAGTCAAGGGATTTGCATGTCTTAATGACTGTTGGTAGGGCGTTCCACATTTTTTGTTTTTCTATGTTGTGGTATGTTGTTTTTCTATGTTGTGTTTAAAAAAGAAAAAAATGGGTGGTTCTATATGCATTGTATTGTGATCGAACAGATGTGAAATTTCAGAGACTCACTGCATCCCCCACCCCTGTATCAACGTGAACCTAGTGGACATGGAGATGAAGAACTGCATCTACCTGAACCTAGTGGGCATGGAGATGAAGAACTGTCTGTATCAACCTGAACCTAGTGGACATGGAGATGAAGAACTGTCTGTATCAACCTGAACCTAGTGGGCATGGAGATGAACTGTATCAACCTGAACCTAGTGGGCATGGAGATGAAGAACATCGTTAGATAGTTCAGATGAAACTACCAAAACAGCCACATCCTGTGTAATAGCAGGGATGTAATCAGTTGGTTTCGTTTGACGCCGCTGAATCTGATTTCTGATAGTTTAAAGCAATTGACTTTAACAACATGAAACAGCCGACTACAGCAAGCTACTGGAATACATTACATTTGATCACTCAGACCTATCTATGTACTTCGTTGTACAACGAATACTATAGTGAAAATGAGCTGATCTACAACCTCACAAGTCGTGATGCAACGTGTTGTGAGCTTGTACATCTGCTATGTTCACAGTGTTTCTTATTTATTTTTTACATGACAACGACATGCTTGAAATAGTCATGCCAGGTTCAAAGTGGTTAAGTGCCTACTGAATGAACAACAAACCCCAGACCAAAGTTTCTGTCCCCCCGCCCTCCCTGCCTGCAGATCCACATTTGGAATGGCGCTTTTGGCAGCTAACTCTGCATGAACAATCACCATGACAGCTCCCTTTCAGCAGATCCAGGGCCATCCTTTGATGTCAACCAACAGAGTGTTATTTTGTTTTTCCAGGCCGTGGAGTCCTGTTGTCTGCTGACGTAGTATTGAGTCTCATTGTGTAGCTCATTCGCATACTACTACTGGCTTTCAACCTTGTTATTATACTGTAGGTGATTTTTCTTTAAAAACATTTTTTTTAAAGATTGCAAAAGTAGTAGATTTGCAAGCTCTCAGTGCAATGTTATGCATTGTGAGGTTATACATACATCGGCTATTTTCGCTGTAGGTTGAGCTTCTGTTGAGCTATGTTTACTAGAGAGTACCACAATGAACATCTAAATCAAATTGTTTATGTCTCCTCAGTCCTCACCTCTACAGGTAGTTGTGTTGTGGAAGACCATTCACTCAGTGTGGCCCGAATGCATTCCTGAAGCTGAAAAGTGAATGTGAATTGAAACATGAATGGCAAATCAACATCTTAGTTGTATGACCTTTGTAATAAATCAAAAAATTATATCTAATGGGCTCATAAAGCAAGGTATTTTTTTTCTAATCATAAGTTGGTACCAAGTGATGATGTTAACAGCCAAACAAGATTGTGTAACCAAGACACTTGAAAGACCAAAGACCTGCTTTGAGAATGGACTACCGTATATAATTTTGTTTCCAGACTTGTTAGAGAAGTTGTACTGTTCACTTTAGATAAGATTGTTTTCTTTGGGTGATAGAGCACAATCCTAATTTTCAGCAATGCCCTGCACATAGACACAGACAGTGGGGGGGTACAACACAGTTTCAGTGCCTTCCCTTGCTCAAAGGCACCTGTCAATTTGTCAAAGCATATAAGGCTATTGGTAGAATATTCTGGGGCCAGCTCATATATACATGTATGGCATAGCCTAGGGCAATTACAGTACGACCAAATCGGGTCTGATATATCTGGCCTGTCGTATAACGACGTTATTATACTCAACTAAAGTAATGTCCAGTATCGGTAATCAGAAACGTTTAGCTCACCAGGCAAATGATGAGTGCTAGCGTAAACCCTGCTAACATCAAGCTATGCTAATGCCCACACATTGTCAGGTCATACTGAAGCATGTCATAATGTTGTCATTGACCACCTTACCTCTTCACTTGGCGAAGATGGGCATTTCTTTTTTAGGCGACTTCTACTGACCAGATTCCCCGTGTGGAGCCTCAGGGTCTTGGCGTGGTTTAGCAACGTCTTTGCGTTCACATTAACGGCAGTGTTTTGAGACTCCATGTGGGTTTTGGTAGAAACTTCCTCACTAGTTCTTAGATCAACGTCACAACAAGACGCCACTCGGTTATCCGGTTCCCTCTTCCCTGGCTTGAGTCGTTAACTAGAGGCCCGAGTCACACACACCAGTGACACCACCTTTAAAAACAAGTAGTCACACAATGACTTGCATTCAATGTTTGTGTTGTCTTGAATTGAAGGACCGGGTCCCTGTCCGGTTATGGAAGCCGCTCAACTACGCCCACATGGACGTTGGAATGAGTAATGGTCAAAACATGTGCTGGAGTTGTGAATACCGTTGGCTGGAATGGCTTGCTTTGTGGCTGTGTGGGCGTCTGGGCGAGCAGGAGTGGACCATGGAACCGGAATGGATTTCCTTTATTTAAGGGAAAGTCCTAGTTTCCACCACTAGATGGAGGTGTAGGATATTGCTTTTTGGGGGGAATGTAGCAGCAGTGTTTTTATTCTACATAATAAGAATCATATCATATCATATCATATCATACGAGTAAGACGCGCAAACATCATATCATATCATATCATATCATATCATATCATATCATATCATATCATATCATATCATATCATATCATTTTCTGAAATAATGTTTAGACCAGGCAGCAGGCTTAATATCCAGTATTCGGCATGGCGAGGAATTGGAGAATATAATTAAGGGGTGTGAGTGTAATTTTCTCTTTTACAGGAGAGCTTTTCAGTGATTGTAATTATTTATGAAAAATCACACTCGTGTGAATTGAGGGGTGTTCTTACCATCATACATCATACATCACATTCCGTGCTAAACTACCGTAATCACATCATTTCCATGGTACGTAAACACACAAAGCTGGGCATAGGAGGGGCTATAGCGCCCTTCAAAAACAAGATTACAAACATTTAAAACATGCCTGCAGCCTAATCCTAATGTTGTTTTAAATTAAATAGTCAGCTCCATATTATGGGCACACAAGGGCATGCCATATGGGCATACTGTAATACTGATGACATCGGTGATCTCCATATATGACATACTGATCAGGAATCTCCATTATGTGAGCATAAAAGAGACAGGAACTGACACATAGAGGTATAGACTAGACAGAAACAGACATCTCCATGTGAGCACAAAAGGGACACAGACGGATGGGTACAACGTGTACAGGCTGACAAAGCACCCGTGAGTCAAACATACTGGCATCAGTGGTGGAAAAAAATACTCAAATGTTTTACTTAAGTTAAGTAAAAGTATCAATACTGCAATGTCTCGTATTGTAAAATTTACTGAGTAGGCCTATCGCCATCAAAATATACTTGAAGTAGGCCTACTAAAATTAAAACTACTCTTTTCGCTCCTATGCCACCAAAATGTGGAATGCCCTATACCAACAGTCAGACATGCAAATCCATTGACTCCTTCAAAACCGCTCTCAAAGGGCACCTATACGGCTGCAATTCTAGTGTGCAGTGCAAGTTGTGCAACTGTGCACAAGTGCTTAAAAGACAAATTAAACAGCTGCCACATGCAGGCACACATGGTTGTAAATCAAGAGGTCGTACAATCACATCTCCCCCACTGGATTAAATTCCTTCGATCATGACCCAACTCCCCATATGTAGGCCACACTCTTTTCTGTCTGCCAAGATCTTCTACCATTTTGTTCTTTGTCATATTATTATATCAGTCTGATTTTTTTGGCTACGATATGCTTTCAGAGTTTGTGAGAGAGGCCCGTATAACCACAAACATGAAAGCTATGCCCAATCCGTCTCAAATTGTAATTACACATTGAGGGCCTCTAAACATCGCAGAGCCAATTTGACTTAAACACCCACTAAAATGCTAATGTCACTACAATGCCTCCCACCAAATTAGGCACAAATGGTGTCCTGCGTCATGTGACCATCAAACAGTTTTGACATGTTTGTGGGCAGGACCAATTCCTACCAAAACAGCCACATCCTGTGTAATAGCAGGGATGTAATCAGTTGGTTTCGTTTGACGCTGCTGAATCTGATTTCTGATAGTTTAAAGCAATTAAACTATAAAGCAATTGACACCATATGTCATGACTCATGAGTCATGACTCATGAACAAAACATCTAGTTATCCTCAAATAGGAATCACATGTTCACAGACCTCTATACAGAACACCTCCAAAAAGCACTTTCACTTCTGTCCATATAACACACATACAGTTGTACCATCAGTCACACAAACTCTATTTCCCACCCACGGCTTCCTCGTGACCTGATGGCTGCAGCCCAGGACTGAGGGGGGCACCCGGGCCTCGTGGAGGTATACACTTTGAGAAGCAGACATTTCTATAGTTCATATTCATAATGCATAGGTATGTAGAATGGGTACATTTCAAACGAAAGCACAAGTCTATACAAAAACTGCTACTTTGTGGATGAAACCATGAAACGCAGAAGACTTGTTTACATCAGGGTCCACCATTTTCAATTCATCATAACAATTAAAGACATACAAAATATACATGACACCATTCATGCATACAGAAATAATTATATTCAGAGAAATTAGATTAAAGTGATCAGAAATGCATATTTTGTCAAGCAGCAGCAGTGACATCAGTATTGTCATTTTGGATGAGCATGTAAATGTGAAGGAATTAGCGAACATCACTTCCAGGGTAATGCTGCCTCCTGTGGCATGGTACACATACTGTACTGTAGACAGCAAGGGATGCCTAACATGAGTGCACCTCCCACATATACAAAATAAATACTGAAAACAAAAATGGAAATAATTAGACACTGACAGCAACATTGAAACAATCAGAAGAAAACGTTGGGGGAATACAAACACCTGAAATGACTTCACCCCACTCAACAACTGCTCATTTGCAACAATCAGGTGTTCTCAGGTGCAGCAAAAATAATGCCCAATATTTCCAGAGAATTTTACCAGGCTTCCATACAGTTCTCAACCTCAGTCTTTCCACATGTAAAATGCTGACCAGCTCTCTCATCCGCGAGTCAAATTGAGGGACAGAATCTGAACCTACCATGACATGCATTGAGGAACAGGTAGTCCAGTGAAGTTTTGTCTGTTTTTGTTCAACTAGGAAGTTGCATGTTTTTCACAATCAGACAGCAGCAGACATCCTGTCCTTGTACTGTTATTTTGTTTCTTCAATAACCTTGATATTCTCTGTGTTCATCAGCATTAGTGTGTAGCTATTACAAGATGACATGGAATTTTGTCCCCACAAATACGTTTTGAAATGAGCAGTTTAATCAGGAAAAACTAATATGGATATACATAAATGAAAATGTTCAATCACAATGCAATATCATTATCATAATGCTTATAATTTACGGGCTACGTCGTGACATATTGCACCACCATATAGGACTAATAAGCCATGTTATAGACTAGGAGACGTGTCCATTTTAAGTCTGCGGCATTGTAGGACTTAAATTATTACACTCGTAAATGCCAATGAGACTCTCATTCACAATTGAAACACTTTCACAATCACTACTGAAACACTCAAATTCTCATATTTTGTGCAAAAATAGGTGGAAAGGTGGAAATATGTATTTATCTTTGTCTTGAGCATCAAGTTTAAAGGGGGTGTCAGTGATTTCAGTCAAAAACCCTTAGGTTTCGTTTTTGCCTTGGGACACAAGCTTTCATCCAATCAGGATAGAGAACAAAAACGAAACCTAAGGTTTTTTGACCCCCAGGGGTTAACTGGGGACAGGGAGGAACTCCTTATATGGTCAGCACACTCTGACCATATAGTAGAGAGGATTATCACAACAAAACAAAAAAATAAGTGATATTTGAATTAAGTGAAATCACTGACTCTACCTTTAATCGACAATTAATCATACAGATGACTTTTTAATGTGTGTAGGTATCCCTTCAAAGCTTTTACCATAATAGATTCATTGAAAACACCCATAGGTTCTGGTGACTGATATTGTCCTTCTAATATGTGAGGGGGCCGTGTTTCATTTATCTTAATTTATTATTTATTTGTATTGGTCATGTGTAATAAGCATCCGTATGCACCCATGAGCGCAGCGTGTAACCTCTCCAGTATACCTGACTGAACTAACCTCGCACGCTATACGTAGCATTTACCTAACCAAAAGTACCTCATTCCCAGAATTAAGATAAGAAACAGAACACAGAAAAAACAAACTGAAGTGGAGAAACAACAAACACAGGGAAGAAAATGTGTCTCAGGCCCGACATCTCTACCCCCGTATACTCCCCTCATCTCTTTGACTGAAAGATAACATTATTTGTTTATTTCAAATCCATTGATGGATGCTCTCTCCCTATATATCTTAAATGTTATCAAAGAACTCTAGTCCTTGTCAGACTTATCGGGTGACATATTATTCTCAGACAGAGATATGGCAGCTTTCTCTCATTCTCTGTCAATACCTCAACCTCCCATTACAAGCTTGAAGCTTAAAAACTCTCAAAAAAGAAAAGAAAAAATAAATCGGTTCCCTATGCACATTTGTAAATTGTGGAATATTTGTGGTTAGTTCGGTTCAGAGCAACGGTTTCACTTTCACTCAAGATTTATTCTGTTTTAATTAACTTGGATTCTATTGGGCTGTGTTTTTAGGTACTGCTTTAAGGTACTTTTCTATTGTAGCTATGAGGCTTACTTACTGACTCATGCTTTCTTATCTAATTGCCTTTATTGATTTTGCGTAGCCAGACAACTATTCCACAATCTCCAAATGGCATTTGGAAATTGTGAGAGGCAACAGTATGGCAATGCAAGACTATTATTGATAGGACAGTAGACTCACAGGAAATGGGGAGAGAGATGCAGGGAGTGACATGCAACGGTCGCTCATGGGATTGGGACTTGAACCCAATCGATAATTGAGTGTTGCTGCAAAGTGCAACAGCATCCTATTTTTTACAACTAAAACTAAACAAATAATGTTGATTATAATTTGGTATTATTTTTTATCAATGGAAAGAATTTGAGTGGAGTGGTTTAGTATCTCTATTGGTTAAGGAAAATGTTATATTGTACACTTTAAGAAAACATTAGAAATAGGTTAAATCACCACAGTTACAATGTAGCCTAGTGAATAGAAAAGTCTGGAATTGGGAGTTGACTAGAGAGGGAAGGGGGCTGAGGATAGTGTGTGTGTGTGTGTGTGTGTGTGTGTGTGTGTGTGTGTGTGTGTGTGTGTGTGTGTGTGTGTGTGTGTGTGTGTGTGTGTGTGTGTGTGTGTGTGTGTGTGTGTGTGTGCGTGCGTGCGTGCGTGCGTGCGTGCGTGTGTGCGTGCGTGCGTGCGTGCGTGCGTGCGTGTGTGGGGGGTTGGACGATTGCCCCCAAGAATCAAAAAGAGTCACAAGGGATAATTTGTCACTGCTGCTTGTAGCTTACTGTATGTGTACAAGCAGCAAAAAAATGCTAGTGTGGGCAAGATCCACAGTTTACAGTATGTGCAGTTTGTCAATCATCATCATATCTCTCGCTTGAAGTGTGCCAAGATAAACAGTCACTCGTGTGCGGTTCACTGATCGAATTACACCTCTTCCCACTATTGCGAAATGTGTGTCTGTAGAAAGGAGGAGTGAGAACCATGGATGATGGGGGCCAGGCTTCACACTATAAGAATAGAGAGCCACAAGAAAGACTGTAAACTGAAAGCTGTAGGCCTACTGCTGGAACATCTTGTGAAATACAAAATGTGAGTAAATGTGATTACAAAGTTCTGCATATTTATTTAGCAATGTCATTAGTGTTTCTGTCTTGTTTACTTAACCTTGATTTTGCAAGCAATTTGTTTACTTTTGTGACGTTTTGATGGAAACAGTCTTTTGCAGCCGACTCAAGAGAGGGATTTGTGATTTGTTTTTCCAGTTCTTTTACCAGAAATTGAATTGGCATCAAATAGTCCTCGGACCTCTTGCTAAATAACGTCAATGTGTTAATAAGTTGAAACAGCAGCTGCACATGCACTGCTTAAAAACAAGAGTGTTTGACAAGGGTCATGCATGGCACTTTCCTCTACAAAAGTGCAAAGGGAGGGGACTTCTGGGAAATATACCGGAAACAGCCTGTATTATAAAAGAGAGAGAAGAGGAGAGAGCACTCACAATATTCTACTTTGTTCTGTTCTGTGCATTAATCAGCATTTTTAAATTATCATTATTATTATTTCTTTTTTCTGTAGTTGATCAGAAAGCAGCACCAACAGCCATGAAGTCCCAACTTCTGTTCTTATTAATTGTCCTGGCCTGCATGTACCTGAGCTTGGCACAAGGTAGGTAGGCTTAGGCTACATTATAGACCACATTTTACCTGGCGCTATAGTCATGCATTAGTAATAATGTACTTTAAAGTTACTTTGTACTGATTTACCGAAGACCTGTATTGTTCTGGTATTTACTATGTGGACATTGAAGCATTATATCCCTATAATGGATACAAATGTGTTATTGTTAACGTAATTAACAGTATTGTTTATAAACGTACAATTATCTGTTTTAATCTGGTGTTATCGCAGTGAGAGCAAATTTAGCGTTTGATAATTTTTACAGTATATCATTTTTGGAAGAAAAATTGATAAAATCAGTGTGTGTAAAACTAATATGCAGTATAAGTTTGTTGTGCTCTATTAGTTGAAACAGTGTAGGTTTTTGTTAGCGGTATGTACCTTTTATGTTGCAACTCTGCTAAACTAGGTGAATTTGGCTGTTCAAAACTATTAACCACAGGACTCCAAACTGATGTGATATATGTGTCTAGACTTGTACAGTAGCCTAGTTCATGAAAAATGTAATGTAAACCATAGTTATTATGTTTTCAATCATGTTTGGCATATGAAAAAGATACCCACCATGTGCTTAGATAATTACTTACAACAAGCAATAATGAGATATAACACATTACAATTTACAATTTTGGCATTTAGATGCTCTTATCCAGAACAACTTACAAGTGTAGAGTAAAGCATGAACCCTAGTCAACAAACATCATGGTATTATGCTATCAAACACTAAACCTATATACTGTAGTAAAAATAAATAATGCTATCTAAATAACATTCTTAGCATTTAAGGTCTATCTAAATTGCGTAACATAATGTGAATAAGTAACACATATTTTTAGAAGGGATAACAGCTACAGTAGGAGTGCTAGGAGGTATGGTGAAGTTTGAAGAGGTGCATTTAAAGACTGCATTGATAAATTGGGAGTGTGTCTGCAGTCCTGAGAGGGGGGACATTTCAGAAATATCAAAGAGTTAGGCAGTTAGCACCCTGACCTGTGTCCTCTAACTGCCTCTCTCACTTCTTGCTTAATAATAGGCTACTGTTAAGATAACAATCTAGTCTAGTCAAATACATGTTCTTAGCTAGTAATAGTACTTTAAATGTAATATAAGTAATTGGTGGTTGTGGGAACAGAGGGAATATGATTCAGAATTATCATGGTGAGGTGAAATGTGGATGTTCATACAGTATAAACAAACTGTTTCCTAATTATGTCTCTGCAGGTTCCTATAACAATTGCTGCCTGGGCCATGTTAAGGCGATGAAAAAGAATGTGAGGAAGAATGTGGTGAACTTCAGGATGCAGGAAACCGATGGCGCATGCAACATCAGAGCTGTTGTGTGAGTTTAAACATCAGTTCACTCACTTTCAAATGTGTTGGTTCACCTTTGGCCACTCTGGGAGAGTTTCTGTTTCCTCTCATCCAAACACCACATGCATTGTCAAATTTTTACTCGTGCACATTGGAAATAGATCTTGTTTACTAAAGTGTAAAACATTTGGAATAACTAATCCCTGGGGCATACAAAACGTGCTGATATTGTCTGATGTGTTAATAATGGCAATTGGCTAGTATTAAAGCTATGGTCACATCATTTTTGTGAAATGATAAAGTTAAAAACTTTTTCTCAAACTTAAAAAAGCAGATCTGAGTTAAGAATGTTTGTTATCTAATAATATATGGCAGTGTCTAATAACTTGAAAATGTATGCCTTTGTTAATGATGTTATGAATATATCTTTAGGTTTGAGATGAAGAAGAAGGATGCAAAGGGGAATCCACGCACAATCTGTGCCAATCCCGACCTCCCATGGGTGCAGACTGTGATAGACTTAGTGCGCAATCGAATTTAGGTAGTTACACACACACACACACACACACACACACACACACACACACACACACATCTGTGACATAGGCCGCTATAGGACAAAATGGATCATGTAGTTTTTGGACTTTCTTCTCATAGGCACACTAGTTGCATAATCATTAGTTAGTTAATTAGTTACTTATATTCTGAAATGCACATCATTCTCAAATGTTCATCGCTAACCTTTTTGTTTTCTTTTACAGACCCCCAAGAAAATTGTGACAGAGGAGAGTATCATGTTCTTGTCCATGTTGTTATATATACCCTTTCCCACATGGACAAGTTCTTGGGAATTGGTATTTCCTGTTGCTGAAGAAGAACATAAATCATGTCAATAGGTCACTGCAACACACCATTAACATGTAGGAAAATAGGCTGATTGGTTCAGTGTAGATGGAATGTGTAAATATTTGTATAGAAATAACACAAATTAGGTTTATTTGGATCCACGTTATCTTATGCAGCAGCTACTCTTCCTCGGGTCCATTATGTCCTAACAAAAAAAAGGCACAGAAAAGGGTGTGTTATCTTCAGTTCTAAGGCACACGTGTAAATCTAATTTACACTCCGTTGAATGTTGCTTGTCAAATATAACTATCAGTGATTTTCAAGTGGATGTTCTTTGGAGGTCAATATATTACAAGCAATATATATTTTTATGCTACTGTTGAGTTTTTGAATTTACTAAATTTCCATCTGCTAGGAATGAGCCTCTACTTGGCAGCTTTTCATTGTATTGCTTTGTGTGTGTAGGGGTGTGAATCGTATGTCCTGATTGGATGGAGATCGGGCTAAGAGTTTTTTTTATACAACAGATCCATATATTTTTGTATGAGCATGAATTGCTATGTGTACCGGTAGTTAACATTCATTTATCCAATAAAGGACAAGTGTAAACAAAATGCTCTTTTATTGAATTCTTTGTCAAGTATAGACATTAAATGACCCTATGAGTGTTGCACAATATGCCTTCCATTTGGTTTGAGCTTGAACAGTTAATACGATAAGCAAACAAAGTACAGCCATTGGATTACGCAACAGTCAAGTTTACGCTCTTCTACAATGAGATTATCCTTTTTCAAATTCATGAACACAACCAGATTGTCACAGTTCACTGCACATTTAACAGAAACAAATCCAGCTTATTACTGGTTTTGCTACCTTATCATTGTATCCTCTATGACAAAGTCGGTTGGTCTTCTCTCTCAGAAAGGAGAAATAGGCGCAAAAAAGAAGAAAAGACGTGCACACTCATCTGCTCCAATATAATTTATTGAGGACGTTTCAGGCCAAGGCTCTTCATTTGGCCAAACTGATTGGTGGGAAATTAATTACCACCATTGCTGTTAAATTGGAACCACAGCACCCTGACCTGATCAAAGTCAGAGGCATGGACTCTATAGTCAACAAATTACAGGGTAGACAGACAGACAGACAGACAGACAGACAGTAACCCATTATTTTTACCCAGTGTAGATTGTCTAATGTAAGCCTGGGCGCTACACTCCCTCTGCCAACCTGCAGAGCAACAGACTGACCTCATGCTTCCTTCGATGCAAGAGGAGTCCAAGCCGCTACTTTTCACCTGACAGGGGGGGGGGGGGGGAGACGTTATTTTAACCAGTTCCTTTCCCCTCCATCAGGCACCCTGGTTGGCCAGGGGGAGCATAGACACCAGGATTACGGCATGTTTGTTTTTTGTGAGGGTACCTAATATGGTAGGCTAGGGCCTATAGGGTACAGGGGGAGAATATGCAAACCTATTCACCTTTTTCCTAGGCTGTGTGTGCTCCAGTTCCTGTCGATTTGATCCAATGAAATCCAATGAAACTGGTCAGATGACCAATGATATCCAATGAAATCGACAGGAACTGGAGCACACATAGCCTATAAAGGTGAATAGGGTATGGGCCTAGTGGATTGTGTAACTTCCAAAGGTTTGTTGTTTGTATACGTTTTCATAAACTTAAACCACCATGCCACACTTTATCATCACGTTGGCGGTGGCCTAAGGGTTAGCGCCCTGAAGTGCCCTTGATTTGTCGGCTGTGTTTTCTTAACCTTGGTTTGTTGGCTTGGCTTGCATTTTGTTTAGTTTTAGTTCTGTTCGTTTTCATTTAATTCACCGAAAGTTCAGTTGCCTAACATCAAACAATCTTTGAACCCCACTGTTAATGAGTTGAAACAGCTGCTCACTGTGGGAGGCAAGTGTTTGTTCTGAGTGTACACTACAGTACCTTACTCTATAAAAGTGGAGAGGGTTTGTTTTTTCTGTACGTAGTTGATCAGAAAGCAGCACCAACTAACCACTAGCCATGAAGTTCCGACTTATGTTCTTCTTACTGCTGCTTGCCTGCATGTACCTGAGCCTGGCACAAGGTAGGTAGGCTTTTAACAGACCACATTATACCTGGAGAAAGTTCACATCAGAGACATGGGAGCATACTTTGGTCAGACATATCATTGGTTCGAAGGAGCATTGGTCCGACTCGGGATAGCGTTGGGGGTTAGGTTTAGGTGTGCTGCCCCGTGCTCGCGGTTATGGTTAGGGTGAGGGTTTGGGATAGGTAGACAAGGTAGTCGATCGGACAAACCCAGAGACATGCATTTGGAATAACTCTTGTATGCTCCAGAGACTCTTATAGGCTCTGAAAGGCTTGTATACAGTGTATATGTGACTTTACAGTATGTAATTAAGTGAACTCTAGAATGTGTGTAATACTGCACTGTGTTGGCATAATGTTCTCCGATGCCGCGCCTGCATCAATTAAAAACAATTCCAACATTGTTCAAAAGCATTTTGTTGTTGTATAGCAGTTGTGGTTATGGTGGTCTGAATTCTGTCAATCTTTGTCTCAAAATGTGAGATAATTCTAAAGAAGAGTGAGACATTTAATGTTTTAAACTCAGCAGAGAATGAGACCTTGTGCTTGTTGTGCAATTCTATTGTTCAGTTTTTCTTAAAGTCCAGTTATGAGGCAATGCACAGTGATCCAATTGAGCCTAAAACGTGGCATATTTATTTTCAAAATACAATGGGAAAATGTCCCTGATATGAACAGCAAATTAATATTATTAAAACAAAATACAAGCCTGATATTTAGCGAAACGCGTTTTGATTCGCTCCACAGCAGATCGTCAGGGCGATTGATTAAGATTGTGGGAGCGTGGATGCATGTGACTACTGCTGGTGTCAACTAAGGCAGATGTTTTGGAGCGGTGCATAACCTATGCTGTAATCCTGGGTGCCAACCTGGGGAGAGCCCAGCCCGAACTGAGCTCATGCTTCCTTCAATGAGCAGGCCTCCTCTTATCACCCGACAGGGGCCGGGGAGTGTCCATGGTAGCACATAGCGCCTGGATAGAGAGACCATAGATTACTGCTTGTTTATTCATAGGCCAAGGGACACAGGGAGAACATGCAAACTCCACACAGAAAGGCCCTTTCGCCAACCCCACCTAGGGTATGTGCGCTGATGACACAGAGGAGAGAACATGCCCACAGCTTCTCCAGTGGGAATCAAACCCTGGACCTTCTAACTGTGAGGAAACAGCGCCTAGGGACTGCAACCCTACCACAGTGATTTATTGAACAATATGTTTAGCTGAAAATATACTGTACATTAGTAATAACCTTTGTATATGCTCTATAAGCCAATGGACTCTGATCAAAGTCTTTTAATTGTTTCCTGTCCAGTTGAACGTCCTAAGACCCACTGTGAGCGTCATAGAAACAGCATTCCGACCAGCACTCCAGAAGGTCATCGTATTGGAGCCTTCATACCTCAATGTGATGCTGAAGGAACATACGCACGTCAACAGGTAAAAGTCTGGTTCATTTTGCTAGCTAGTATAAAATACCAGTAAGTAAGACGCCTTAAAGGCGAGAAGCGACCGCAGGGCTGAATTATGTCACCACTACAGTGGAGCAGACAGACGGTGAAATCTCTATCGAAGTCCTGTGCTCTATGGAGTTATACAATGTGTTCATGTTATTTGGTGTGTGTATCGCAGTGCCACGGCTCCACTGGACATTGTTGGTGTGTGGACAGTTTGGGACAGGAGAAAGCAGGAACCAGGACATCACCTGGTACACCACCTAAAGACTGCAACAACCCTGCAGGTGAGAATGTTTCTTTAATATCTTGAGGAGATTTATATAGGCTACTTAGGTAAGATGATGTAGACTTTGGGTGGATGCAGCATAGCCAGACCTAAATTTTTGTAGATATTAAAACTTTTGAAAATCACAATGCCGTTGGGATCAAATCAAAGCTAATGTTGGCAAAATATACATTAATGTTTATTCAATATGGACAAAACATAAACATTATACAAAAAGAGCAATTTTGGGGGAATGGTTGAACTTAATGTTGTCTATAGGGAAATGGAAAAATACATATGGCCCTATCCGCAAGACCAACACAGCCAACACCAATGCAATCACATAAATCTCGAATCCGTAAAGCCTGTGCATTATTCATCCAATTCCAAAGAGCTGCATGACTCCCAACACCAAAGTTAGGTTCTTCAACACCATGCACATCAAAGCGGTCCTCCTATAAGGAGCAGAAACAAGGAGAACTACAGCTGCCACCATCAAGAAAGTGCAGGTCTTCATTAACAGCTGCCTGCGGAAGATCCTCCACATCCGATGGCCAGACAGCATAAGTAACAATGAACTCTGGCAGAGAAAAAACCAGCTTCCGGCAGAAGAAGAAATAAGGAAACACAGATGGAGATGGATATGTCACACCCTACGAAAGTACCATCATAAGACCTAACATGGAACCCACAGGACAAGCGGAAACGCCTAAGAAACACCTGGCGCAGAGACCTGGAGGCAGACATCAAGACCATGAAGATGACCTGGAACCAACTGGAGAGAACAGCTCAAGACAGAGATGCCTGGAGATCGCTTGTTGGGCAGTAGGGGTAAGTAAGTAAGTAAGTAAGAGCAGGACTGTAAACGGAACAGGATGGCACAGCAGCCTGACTGCCAGAACTGGCGACGGTAATGGCAGTAATCTACAAAGGTTAGAGCTTGTGCACTACTAAAGTAGTGGATGTGCTTTTATAGTGGGATTCTTTTGCATTATGTTTTGTATAAAAGCACATTGAATTGACTTGTTGTTGAAATGTGTTATAGTCTATACAAATAAACATAGGTTGTTATGGTCCAATTAGTACATTGTACATTGCACATGAAATGGCTCGTTTATAACTGAATATGGGAATTGTAAGTGAATCATTACTAATCAATTCTATTCTCTTGTTAATCCATTCCTCTCCAGATGATCTAGTGACTGCGAAGACCCATTGTCAGCATCATAGAGACAATACACCAGTTATGCCTGGCTCCTTTGTACCTCAATGTGATGCTAATGGAGAGTACAAACCTCTACAGGTAAAACTACAAGAATCTGCCTCCTGGTGGCGCTATAGAAGGCAGAGTATATGTTTTCACTTGGCAGACACACAGGCGGACACACAGACAGACAAGGTGCAAAACATAGTCTTTGCCACACCTTCTGCCTGGCGAAGACAGCTATGATTTAGAGATGGATGGATGGATATGTTATATTATATCATAGTATTTCAATGTTGTGTATTGCAGTGCCATGGCTCCACTGGACATTGCTGGTGTGTGAGTGGTCTAGGGAAGGAGTTATTGGGAACCAGGACAGGACCTGGTACACCACGCACAGGCTGTCAAATAGGTGAGAATGTAGTTTTTAGCCCTCAGCTGCATAATTACCTGACATTTACCTAAACTATATTTCCTAGCATAAACTGGCAACGTTGTCTTGAAAAAGCCATAACTAGAAGGAGTGAGTCTTTCTTAAAATGTTCTATAAATTCAGGAGGGAAAGAGATACCCTTGAAGGTACAAAGCCAAGACTTTATAGAAAAACATCTCTGCATTTAGGAGTGATAGGGTCCTGTAGTGTTTTTAAGAAGGAAATTTAAGTTTTATTAACATCTTTCAAGAATTAACTCTCCATAGTTTGATACAAGCAGCCACTGGCAGCTTCTCAATAAAGTGCTTTGCACATGAAATGCCTCTTTCATACCTTAATATTAACCAATCAGTTATATTATTTATTAAAGAGAATGCCCTGCTGTAGAGTTAACATGCTTGTTAATCCTCTCCAGTTGAACCAGAGCGTCTTAAGACCCTCTGTGAGCATCATAGAGACAATACTCCAGTTATGCCTGGATCCTTCAATCCTCAATGTGATGCTAAAGGAGAGTACACACCTCGACAGGTAAAACTATGGATTAGAATAAACAGACAGACAGACAGACAGACAGACAGACAGAGACGTATGTAATAGTATTATACAATTTCTCTATTGGGTATTGCAGTGCCATGGCTCCACTGGTCATTGCTGGTGTGTGAACAGTCTAGGAAAGGAGAGATTGGGAACCAGGAGACCACCTAGTATGCCACAACTAGAAGCAAAAGACTGTGAAAAAGCAGGTGAGGTGGAATTAATACCTACACACACACACACACACACACAACACAGTCACACACACACACCGCAGACTCCGCACACGTCAAAAAACATGCACGGGCAACACCAGAGAAGAATATGAATTAATGGAAGGAAAACAACACGACGCTCGTGTTTATAAAAATCAGATATCACCATTTTGTAATTAATACACAGAGCGCATTTGTGCATGTTGTTGCCTATTGTGCTGTAACATTGGGGGGATATAGCCTCTAATATTAGCTACACAGTAGCAGCATCTATCTTTGAAGAATGAAAAAAAAACAACAACAACAACAACAACAACAACAAGAGAAATATATATAGCTATTTTAATGGAATAAGGTGCATGTTGCCTATGGGGGGGGAGGCTCTAATATTCGCTACACAGTATATTTCTATTTATTTTTGAAAAAATAGAGATAGATATTCCAATTGTAATGGAATTAGACACGGGGAGGCGGACTAGTGTAAACGACTGCTTGGCCTCCAGAGGTCCTTAGGCTCTGAATGATGTGTTTAATGATTTCCTGTCCAAATGAACCAGAGCATGATAAGACCCACTGTGAGCGTCATAGAGACAGCATTCCGAGCTTGACGTCAGAAGGTCACCCTCTACTTGGAGCCTTCATACCTGAATGTGATGCTAATGGAACATACACACCTAAACAGGTAAAACTATGGTTTATAGATAGGCAGACCGATAGACAGAGGAGATATTGTATCACCATCAGGTGAAGAAAAGCAGAGATTATTGTATTCACCCGTCTGACTGTTAAACTGCAACGAATCTCACAAACTAGTTGACCAAAGAATATCATATTTCTTGTGCATACTGCCAGCATGCCAAGGAACTAAATTATAAAAAAAATTGGATGAACTGCCCCTCCATGGCCATATAGCCAATCACACATACTGTACAATATGGGATCTACTACCAGTGATTTAGTATGCGTAATCCAACACTACAGTGCATGTTTTATTATAGGGACATGCTTCCTGGTAGAGGTTTTTACTCAACTGGACATGCCCTATCTAGTTTCTATGTTGTGTATTGCAGTGCCATGGCTCCACTGGACATTGCTGGTGTGTGAACAGTCTAGGAAAAGAAAGACTGGGAACCAGGACACCACCTGGTGGTACCGCCATCATAGACTGTGACAATGCAGGTGAGAATGCGAAAATAGGGAACATATTTATCTTGGAAGATATAACTTTCTGAAAAAGGTTTCTCCATATGCATACTTGGGGAGAGCATCGGACTGACCTCATGCTTCATTCAATGCATGAGGAGTTCAAGCCGTTTCTTTTCACCTGACAGGTAGCCTCGGTCCCAGGCTTACTTATCTGCGAAAAGAAAAGCCTGGTCACAACGTAAGGCAGAGAAGCTATCGGCGGATGTATCCTCCGGAACATCCGTCAGATGTATTTCCCCCGGATACGATATTTTCCCGATCAATCACAACACTGATTTGTAAAGCATCAACGTCATTTCCTTGGGCAATACTTCCGCTAAAATCCTGCAACTTCCGCCCAAACTAATGATAGTCTTTACAGCGTAGGTCTTGCTTTTCTTTAAAGGGATAACATGCAAGCTCTCATTAGGTTCATGTAATACTTACTGTACACATCATTTGTAACACGGCTGTGGAAAAGCATCTTCAGCTTACAATTTTGCATCAAAAGAAAAACAATTCCTTTGAGTTGTAAAATTCTATTTACGACAAACCAAATATGTCCTGTGGTGATTGGACCTTAATGGGGAACCAGTGTTGCTGTTCAACCAACCCAAAACATTATGTTTTAGTTGAATGGCAGAGTGGCACTTTCAATTATGCACCCATGATGTCATTGCTAGCATTGCATGCCCCATTTACTATCTTGAAAAGCTTCCTGTGGCCTCTTGTATCAAACTTTTTTTTCATTATCTTGTTAAGTGTTCTGTGCAACACTCCAGTAGCCTCTTTTAATGGCTCATGTGCTTGTCAGAGAATTTAACAAAGGAGGATTATGTTCACTCTTGGCCTTCAAGGCAGGTTAACTTTCCATGGTTTATCTCTTCTCATTGGTTTGTAAAAGACAAAAAAGAGAGAGAAAACTAAAGATGTATCATTTGTCAACAGCCATGACTCCCATGAGGGATGTTTGTCTGTCCCCTTACTATGCACCTTACTGTAGTATGAGAGTGTAGAGTGTGGCATGCTGTGTGGTTATTCAAGCACCTTCTATTATTCACTGGCCTTTTCACTGGCATTTCACATGCCATGTACTTTCTGGAAAAGCTGCCTGTGGCTGTATGACACAGAAAACCTTAACAATGATGCAGAAAGGCTAATACATCCAAGTCTATTGTCCATTGCTACACCTGAACCCAGGGGTCCCCTTTCAATGACTCCTCCAAAATAGCCGTAGCCTTTGGTTGCAGCCCCTCTGCAAAAGGTCTGGTACGACAGAGCTTAGGTGAGGTGAGAGCTTTGTTTCAGCCTGAGCAAATCAGAACATAAGAAGAAACGAAAGTGAGCATCAACTACAACCAGATCCAACCGACCAACCCCACCTTCATCATTCTGATGAGGGCCACAAGTTGAAACGTGTTGGTCTAACAATTCTATCTACTAGAATTTCGCCCGCCTTCGGCGGGCTCATCCCAGTGTCGTTGCAGCGCAATATGGGAAGAAGGAAATTGCAGGAGTTGACAGACTCCACTTCATGTTTCAGCTGTGTTTTTAAACTCAGTAGTGTGCCCTGCACACAGCGCACACTCGCAATTGCAGCTGGAGGGCGACGCGACACACACACACGCCCACACACACACACACACACACACACACACACACACACACACACACACACACACAGAGCGATGTGTGGATAAATCAGAGATTTGGGAAATGTGTTCTGAATGGGCCTGAATATATGTGTGTAGTGTCCTTTTGTGCACTTAAACCTCTCCAGCTGATCCAAAATGCCGCAGCTCGCTTGGTCTTCAACCAGCCAAAATTCTCACATGTCTCCCCCCTGCTCCGTTCCCTCCACTGGCTCCCGGTCGCTGCCCGCACAGAATACAAAACTCTGATGCTGGCATTCAAAGCAACCAAAGGTATGGCTCCCCCATATCTTGCAAGTATGATCGAACCCTACAAACCCTCCCGCTCACTCAGATCAGCCAACGCAGGGAAGCTGGAAGTACCCTCACTAAAAACGCCGGGACAACACTCCACACGTCCCAAACTCTTCTCCCTTCTGGCTCCAAAACTGTGGAATGCACTTCCCATTGCAGTCAGAACTGCAGCATCACTCCCAATCTTCCGCCGTAGTCTGAAAACCCACCTTTTCAGACTCCATCATGGCCCATAGCACTTACCCCACCCCCTTAGATAGCAATTCTGTAGACTTAGATAGCATTTGATACAGTCTTATAGCATGTTATGTAGACAGCATAAGTGCATTGTATGTGCTATTGTCATAGCACGTCATAGTACATATGTATAGCATAGTAGTATAGATGTATAGCTTATATGTATAGTTTCATTATAGATATTCCACTGTTACTTTCTTAGCTTACGCATGTTTCATGATAAATGTTTTTATGTGATGTATACCCATGCTTTTTTGTTCTTGCTTAATGTAAGTCGCTCTGGATTAAGAGCGTCTGCTAAATGCCTAAATTGTAAATTGTAAATTGTAGGCTGCAACAATGATTTCATAAAGTGTAGTTTAGTTTTGAACAGGCAACTAATGTAGTGATAGATTAATTGAATGGGCCTGAATAGATAGATAGATAGATTTCTTTATTTTTGTGTCATGCACCAAAGGCGCCCAGCCCACATGGGCTAATTGGGCTTACAGGACACACCATATCATTGCATTGAATATTGCATTGTGTACAATAAACAGATATGTTTTGTTGATATTCCCTTTTTTGTTTTTACACAAACAAAACATTCTGCCTTATTTCCCACGCCCTGCATAAAAAGTCTGCCAAAGCGCACACTCGCAATTGCAGCTGGAGGGCGACGCGACACACACACACACACACACACACACACACACACACACACACACACACAGAGAGCGATGTGTGGATAAATGACTGAGATTTGGGAAATGCGCACGCAAGCACAGAATGCACGGCGTGACAGGATTATATAGGTCACCCGTTTTGGTGTGACACACACGGCTTCCACATTTAGCTTCATACTGGTTGAAAGTGTCCTTCCAAAAATATTTTTTTTGCTCGAAATTCTTATTCACAATGACATTGAGTTGTGGTGTTGTTTTTAGGGTAATTGTTGCATAAGCGCTATTTCGCACTGGAGTCCCGTGAGGCGGGCCATCTCACTCCCCTCCCCTGTGTCTGAAGCAGCTAGCATGGAAGCTATATGGAACCTTTCCCTCCGAGTGCACACAACCATGCCGTTGTCCACGCGTCCATCCGATAGCTTTTAATGTAAATGTCCCATCCACTGAGCAAAAGCGATATAAGCGCCTTATTCATTAATTCGATTCATTTGGGTGTGGGGCTGTGCAGTGCTGTGGGCTTTAAATTGTGACGGAGGCGAGCTGCTGCTGCTGTTCGACTTCGAGTCGCTGTCTATGGAGCAGTATAGAGTAGGCGTGGCGCAGCATTAGAAGGGCGCAGCAAATACGACATTGAGGGGTAGAAACCATCCCGGTCGCGTGGTTGATCTAACGCGTGTGTCACTGTGAAGGACTGGCCCCATTAAGTGAACGTAGTTGGCGTAGTAGACGCCAAAATGACGATTCTGACGTAGGCTGTAGAGGTTGAGCAAGAATAGCGTGTTTGAGAAAAGTAATATTTAAACAGTAAATAAGACATTTTTGGCGAATGCAATGTAGTCTATATGTTTTCTGGGAGTGTGGCGAATTTATTTAGCATATAGAGATGTCTGGTAAAAGTGTGGTTTGGTCGGAGAAAGCTGTTGGATAAACGGCCATGTGCTTATGTACCCCTGTCTATTAGGGTAGCAGGATGGGCCTGAATAGATAGATAGATAGATTTCTTTATTTTTGTGTCATGCACCAAAGGCGCCCAGCCCACATGGGCTTACAGGACACACCATATCATTGCATTCAATATTGCATTGTGTACAATAAACAGATATGTTTTGTTGATATTCCCTTTTTTTTTTACACAAACAAAAGATTCTGCCTTATTTCCCAGGCCCTGCATAAAAAGTCTAAACTCAGTAGTGTGCCCTGCACATGTAGTAACGGATGGGTTATAAATTATTATAATACTGTACTGCACTCCTTAGTATTGCACTGTACTGTAATGTTGTCCTCTGTACTGTACTTTACTGTACGTCTTTACTGTACTGTACTGTACTGTTGTTAGTGTTGTTATTGTTGTTTTTCTTATAATGATTATTATTATTATTGTTATTATTATTACATGCATTATTGTTCTGATGTGAGCTTGTTTGTAAATGAGTGAGTTTACAAAGAAGTTTATTGTTATTATTATTATTATGATTATTATTATTAGTATTGTTATTGTGATTATTACATGGATTATTGTTGTGATGTGAGCTTGTGGCTGACTGACTATCTAGAAAATGAAAACATGGCACTTCATTTAAAATAGGTTACAGACCCCTGTTATATGCGCTTGTTTTGGGATTATTTTTATAGACCTATTTACTTGTTTCTATGAGACATGGCAACAGCAGCGAAAGGCATCCACGTCTTTCTCTTGTGAAATGCTGAGATTAGAAACGACCATAATTATTTCATTTCTCAACCTTAAAAAATAAATAAAGACATCTCCATAATCCTTGGGAAGTGTGTGTAGCAAAAGTAGTCGGCATTGTCATGGTTGAAAGTATTCATGCAACACTGACGCTGTAAGCTGTGTGATGCTAACGCGCTAACACCGTTAGCATGGTCTGTGTTGGTGAAAGGGAAAAGGATAGATATGAAACTACTGGCCAAAATAAATGTCATAAAAAACACAACACCTAAAATCGGAATGTGATGGTGACCTATTGAGCACAAACAGACAATCATGATTTGCTTGCTGGACCTATAATTAATTTATGTGCATTACATTTCCACCTCGCACATATAAATCAAGCCACAGTGCAGTCAGAGAGTAGTTCACAGGTCACACACAGGAGCAGTGAAAGGGGGAGGGGACTTGGGATGGCAGTGTAGAGTAGGCACGACATTGAGAGGTAGAAACCATCCCGGTCGCGTGGTTGATGTAACGCGTGTGTCACTGTGAAGGACTGGCCCCATTAAGTGAACGTAGTTGGCGTAGTAGACGCCAACATGACGATTCTGACGTAGGCTGTTGAGGTTGAGCAAGAATAGCGTGTTTCAGAAAAGTAATATTTAAACAGTAAAGAAGACATTTTTGGCGAATGCAATGTAGTCTATGTCTTTTGTGGGAGTGTGCAGGTTTTATTTTGCATAGAGAGATGTGTGGTGGAAGTGTGGCTTGGTCGGAGATAGAGCACGAATGAACGGCCAGGTGCTCATGTACCCCTGTCTATTAGGGTAGCAGGATTATACATTGGAGAAGTGGTACCCAAAAGCTGTACCCAATACGTTGTACCCAGAAGAAACCCAAAGCCACAACAGCTACGTCGCTATTGCAACACCCACAACACCATCTTACACACTACACCCACACACACTCACACGGGCAGTGACGTCACACACTTACCCTTCGCAGTGTTCCAACGCTATATGGCGCCCGACGCCAACGCTGACCACCAGCTGCCAAACAATAGTCTTTGCACTGCCAAAATAATGCCTCCCTTCCACACTCACGCCGGCAATGCATTTGTTTAATACAAACATTATCGCCCCAATCACCCACACCCCCCACAGGGGGTTGCCCCAACAGAAACAAGGCCTTTAAACCACGCTACCTACATACACTACAACTCGCTTACAATTCGCAAACCTGGCAACACTGCCCTGGCTCACACGTCACCAGCTCTGTTCTCTCCGTCTCTCGGCTCTCGACTCGCAGGAGAAGACAAAAACAAGACAACAACTCTGCTCGCGAGGGGAGCAATTGGATTTTGCTTATTCCTTCTAAATGTCTGTATTTAAAATATCACTGACACAGTGATTCCCTTACTTACATCAACATTGTTGTTTGTCAATAGTTGTTTTTTGCCGAAGTAAAACAATTAGACTGTTCGAATTGGCTTCTCATTGCATGCACACACACGCCTGTAAGCCACCCCCCCACACACACACACGTGTCCCACACACACACACACACACACACAGGCGCGATTACATAAAGTTTCATTCATGCAAACACGGCACTTCTGCCGCGGAGTGCGTGGCGAAGTAACTCTGGGATAAAAAATTCTAGTACATTACAAGTGTTTTTGCAGTTTAAGCAGTTTTACGGGTGGTTTGAGGAGGCGCTTTCCATTGTCCTAAAGCTGTGTGCATAAGATAGCCAGATAGACGGACACACGGACGGACGGACACACGGGCGGCAGGGCCGGTTCTAGGCATAGGCGAACTAGGCCTAGGGCCTCAACCACTGAGGGGGCCTCGTCACAGGGAGAAGATTTTTATTTTTTTTCATGTATGCCCTATCCCTTACATGCAGGGCTACTGGCCACATGTGGCCCCCACCTAGCTTCTTAATTTTGATCTCAAAGTGCACCAGATTGAAGCATTTTCATGGCAAATGTACAACATTTTCTGGAACCGGCACTGACGGGCGGAGTACAAAACATACTCTCTCCCCATGCCTTCGGCCTGGACTTGGAGACAATAATCCCTGTATCGGCACCATAAGCCAATGGGCCGCTCTGATGAACTTGTTTTAATTGTTTCCTGTCCAGTTGAACGTCCTGGGACCCACTGTGAGCGTCATAGAGACAGCATTCCGAGCATGACGTCAGAAGAACACCCTGTACTTGGAGCCTTCATACCTGAATGTGATGCTAATGGATCATACACACCTAAACAGGTAAAACTATGGTATATAGATAGGCAGACCGATAGATAGGATTTATTATACTATTAGTATCACCATAAGGTGAAGAAATGCACACACATACACACAACAACAGGTAAAAATTATGATTCACTTTGCTAGCTAGTTGAATGAACACGGACAGTTGTTGTTGTTAATATTATTTTGTGTGTATCGCAGTGCCACGGCTCCACTGGACATTGTTGGTGTGTGGACAGCCTGGGACAGGAGAAAGCAGGAACCAGGACATCACCTGGTCGTACACCACCTAAAGACTGCAACAACCCTGCAGGTGAGGATGTTTACAATCTATCAGGTTGGTAGTGGCAACTTATGGTAGTGGCAACTTATCATTTCATTGGCCGCCGTAGTCACCTATCTTTCTGATTGGCTGCCTCGTCCCTAACCCTATACTGTGTAGGCAACCAGACACTTTCTGCCTCTAGCCGACCTCTCAGCCAATAGGATAGCATTGCAGCCAGCAACAACCTGTGTGTGTGTGTGTGTGTGTGTGTGTGTGTGTGTGTGTGTGTGTGTGTGTGTGTGTGTGCATGTGTGTGTGTGTGTGTGTGTGTGTGTGTGTGTGTGTGTGTGTGTGTGTGCAGCTGGCAAAATATGACTATGGGATTGTTTTATAAATTATTTATTTATGTATGTAGTGAATTTCTGTAAAACTGTAAACTGATGTTGGGAGGAGGCAGCAATGAGAGCACCAGAGTGTAAGTACCGTATTTGCAAGGGTAAAGGAATAACTAGATATTAGCCTTTCTGCATCATTGTTATGGATTTCTGTTTCATAGCTACAGGCAGCTTTTCAAGAAAGTACATGGTAAATGAAATACCCCCATGAGGTGGCTGCATACCCTCATGGCTGCTTACTTATTACTTTTCTGTTTGACAAATGAGAAAGCTACCCATGCACCTACGTGCTTAAATTAATCTTTTGCCCCCCCCCCCCCCCCCTCTCTCTCTTGTATTTTACAGACCAATGAGAAGAGATAAATCATAGAAGAAAGAGACATTACAATGGAAAGTTAACCTTATCCAATAAAGGACAAGAGTAAACAAAATGCTCTTTTGTTTAATTATCTGTCAAGCACAGCCATTAAAAGAGGCTACTGTATCGCTGCACATGTCTTCTGTTTGGTTTGAGCTTGCAGGTAATATAATACAAACTAATAATAATATAATATAATGAAAACTAGAGCCCCTCGGGGCATAGCATAATAGCGTTTGGACAAAATGTGTAGGAGTAATATATGAAAAATCGAACAGATTGAACACATGACTATAGAGAGAGTGCATACAGATTTGCGTGATGTATGGATAAAATCTGTGCAATTGAAGTACAGCCATTGGAGTAAAAAGTTCTTACACAATTATATAATCCATTTTCAAAATCACCAAAAGAGCTGTACAGTTACCACCAGATTTGCATTGTGCACTGCACAACCCTGCACAAAAAAACTAAAATCAGAATATTCAACTCCAATGTTAAATCCGTCCTGCTCTATGGGGCAGAGACATGGAGAATTACAAAGACCACAATAAGCAAAGTGCAAACCTTCATAAACAAATGTCTGAGGAGAATCCTGAGAATTCACTGGCCGGACAAAATAAGCAACAAAGATCTCTGGATGAAAACTAAACAACTCCCTGCAACAGAAGAAATTGGACAAAGAAGATGGAGATGGATCGGGCACACACTGCGCAAACCATGTATCAAACACCACCAGACAGGCGCTGACTTGGAACCCTCAGGGAAAGAGAAACAGAGGCCGGCCCAAAAACAGCTGGCGGCGGGATCTCCAGGCAGACACCAAGAGGCTGGGATGCACCTGGTCGCAGATAGAGACGAATGCCAGTGACCGAGAACTCTGGAGGATCCTTGTCGACGGCCTATACCCCGGTAGGGGTGTCAGGCGTAGGTAAGTAAGTAACTGCACAACCCTAAATGTCAATTTCATTCTGAGAGTATGTTTATAATTTAAATTGACAGAACTCAATTTAGTCATAGCAGTTATTCAGCGTGACTTTCAAGGTAAGAACCTTTGTCAATAGATGACAGGGTAAATGGTCAAGTAAATAGAGTGCAAAGAAATCTATTAAATGCTACAACATAATTATAATACAGGAGAAATCTATCCTAGCATCTGTCAATATGCTATATGCTATTTAAGTAACATAACATACTGTAAGCAAAGTTACCATGTTTACCCAGGGTAACTGGACTAAGCTCAAGAACTTGTTTACAGCCAGGGCCTGCTCATAGAACATTTCATGGTAGGGGTTCAATGCCTTGCTCAAGGGCACTTCAACGGTGGTAATATTAAACGTGCCGGTCCGGGGATACGAACTAGCGACCTTCCGATATCAAGACCGCTCCGCAAACCGTTCGGCCACCGCTGCCCCGGACTGTACTACAGCATATCTGCATTACTAACATCTATAAAAAAAATAGGCCACAATAAGGAATGACTGGGAGTCTAGGGGTTGAGGTAGAGTCTGAAGAAGTGAGTTGTGCGAGACTTTGGTGGAAAATGGCCAGTGAGTCAGCAGTCCTGAGTCCTGACTCCTGACTGAGGGGGGAAAGGTCATTCCACTGCCAGGAGTCAGCAGTCCTGAGTCCTGACTGAGGGGGAAAAGGTCATTCCACATGGGTGCCAGGAGGGAGAAGAGTCAAGGACGCTTGGAAAACGGCAGGGTGTTAGTGTAGGGGTGTATGGTGTGTATCGTGTCCTGCAGGTTAAGGGATGCTAGTATTCCCTTGGTTTTGCATTGTACTGTACACATACCACTGTTTAGTTAAGTGTCAGATGTAAGAGTTTATATATTAAAAGAAAAGAAAAAGCTGCCGTTCTCTGGTGCCCTGGGGCTTTCCATCCTCAATAATGCTGTGATGCTGTTTCACCCCTTGAAGCGTGACTTTGTCTGCAGGTGTTACGCTCTATGTACCTGACATCCAATTCATTACAGGTACTATGTATGCGAGTGTGAAGTGACATTTGTGAACATGCTACATCTCGTTCCACCCTATTATTTCTCTCTCTCTCTCTCTCTCTCTCTCTCTGATGCCTTTTTTGTGTAGTCATTTGTATTATTATTTTTACACATTCTCAAGCAGCACCATTACTCCCACAGGTTCTTTCCAATAAGTGTTGCCATTGGAATGTTTGTCCATTTGTATGAAAAGATCCAACAAAATAAGCATTTTTATTACTATTGTTATTATTTTCACCTAAAAAGGAAGATGTAAAATAATTGTTGAGTCCCATAGCCCTTTATATGTAGTTCCATATTAGTAAAGACAGTTAATCGTTTCATCAAGTTTAATGACCTGAACACCATGAAGTTGCCAAATGCATTTAGAGACGGATCTGAACATGTTTTCACTGCATGGAGCATGGGAGTCTAGTTAGTTAAAGCCAGGCCATGAATGTGAAAGTATGATGGTTACTGTTAATGTCTAAGTGAATCAGGGGTGAAATATGAGGTTTTGGATTGAGCAATGATTCACGATTTCGGTTTACCAGAATTACAGTCTGGCAAGTATTAACCACAGCATCAATATCTGGCAAGATAGGGTCCTCAGTGTAAAAAAGAAAGAAAGAAAGGAGTGGATATGGGTCTTTCGGTAGAATCATTAAAGAAAATGATCTTTCTATATCGCAATTCCAAATGAAATGGCGGCTGCTTCTGTATGTTTTAGTTATTTATTGCTTGATAGGATGAGACATTAGGTGTAACGATCAAAGCAGATTATTTGACATTTCTTGCTCCAAGAATTACCAATCAAAGGTCTTGCAGATATTAAAACTGGCATTCTGATTAAAAACCAAAAACTGAAATGAACCGTGTAATTGTGTAATTAACTGTATTGACTGTGTAGAAACAGACCTTTTTATTTAAATTTCACCTAAAGGCACACTTTCTCTTTCTCCTATTCATATAACATTTTTAAGGGAGGTTTGTGGGTGACTGCTCAGCTACCAGTAAGACGCGCAAACGCGGGAAGCGAACGCAGCTGAGACCCTGCAGATCATGTCTGTCTGTCTGTCTGTCTGTGTGTCTGTCCCGCTGTTACTGTAGGCTATATGTGGACCTGGCCCCTTTTGTGCCCATATATGGAGCTGAGTGATTGCTGATGCAACACACTCCATATTTGGACGTATAGCGGGACAGACACACACACAGACAGACAGACACACACACAGACAGACATGATCTGCTATGTCTCATAGTAAGTGCTCACTGCGTTCGCAATGATATCAACCACTCTGGACGATGTGAAATATCACTGTAGTGTAGACATTCTAATAGTCTATAGAGCATGCACCCCCTGTTACCTCCCGACCTAGCTCACACACCCCATATGGAAATAAAAATTGCATAAGCTAGAGAGACATTTCCTATATATCCATATATATTCCTACTGTATATGCAGCATAGGCTATATATTCTGCATGTACTTGTTATATGTTATAATATTTCATTTCATATAAAACCATAGCACCACCATTAGCCTCTATCACGCACCGCCTAGAAGACGCTCGTGCACCACAAGGGGTGCACGCACCACAGTTTGGGAACCACTGGCTAGAGTATACCAAGGATACCCTAACTATAACCTAGGTAAATTCTTCACCTTATTCAATAATTTCACTCTGACAAACAACAACTTTCAAAACATTTCTCCTTCATTGTTTTCCTTGTGTCTCAGTGACGCAAGGAAAGCCTTGTGCAATAATTGGTATGATTTGCCAAGTGTTGTTTTTCTTCAGTATTCTGACTATAAAGAGAGAGACAGATACAGAAAACTCCATATATGGGCATGAAAGGGACACAGACAGATGGGTGGAACGGGTATTCCATCGTTACCGACTCGGTGCTCTGCAGCCAGGCACTGGTCTAGTAAAATATAATCAGCTGAAATGTTTTAATTAAAGTTAAAAGGAAACAACAAACTAGATTTACACAGCAGTACATACATAAATATACATAATAAATAAATTTAAGGTTTCATGACCTCAATTACACCTATAAAACCTGAACTTTGAACATTCAGTGGATTCTGAGTTTTCTCTGGGGTTTGGAAGCCTTTTGAACTGCAATGAAAACAGGCAAAATGGGGCACGGTGGCACAGTCAGTAGTGCTAAGGTCCTGGGTTCGATTCTCGCTGGGGACGCTGTGAGTGTGTTCTCTCTTCCGCGTCATCAGTGCCCATACCTGCGGCGGGGTTGGCGAAAGGGCCTTTCTGTGTGGAGTTTGCATGTTCTTCCCGTGTCCCCTATGGGTATATATACCTTAGAGTATATACCAGTAAGACGCGCAAACGCGGGAAGCGAACGCAGCTGAGACCCTTGCAGATCATGTCTGTCTGTCTGTCTGTCTGTCTGTCTGTCTGTCTGTCCCACTGTTACTGTATATGTGGACCTGGCCCCTTTTGTGCCCATATATGGAGCTGAGTGGACCTGGCCCCTTTTGTGCCCATATATGGAGCTGAGTGATTGCTGATGCAACACACTCCATATTTGGATAGCGGGACAGACACACAGACAGACAGACACACACACAGACAGACATGATCTGCTAGGTCTCATAGTAAGTGCTCACTGAATTCGCAATCACTGCGTTCGCAATGAAAAGAGACTGCACCCAGAGGAAACCCTGAGGCGAAATGGACATAGTGGCCGAATTTGGTATTGCAGCGTGGGCCCAATCACTATTGGCAATCCATCCCAGAATGCACTCTGTTCCTACCCGGAAGGAGGAGTGAAATCGCCTCATGCGCTTTTGAGCAACTTAATGCAAGTGGATGGAAGGAGAACTCGGATGCCATCTCTATTCATATATACTCTAAGGTAGATACCCTTACAAAAGATATGCAGTAATCCTGGTCTCTAAAATACCTCCCCCTGGTCAGGTATCCCCCTGATTGCTGGTTGGAATAACGCGTTCCTTCCACGCGCTACGTCCAGCCGGGGAAACTCCCCCCTGTCAGGTGAAAAGAATCAGCTTGGACTCCTCATGCATAGAAGGAAGCATGAGGTCAGTCCGCTGCCCATTCTCAGATCATTGTTGATAGTAATTTTATATATAAACTAGATATCTATTTCTCTGTATTTCCCCTATCTCATCTTCCCTTGTTTCTGTCCACACATGAGGTGTGTTCACATTCCTGTTTTACATGGCTATAGATATGACTGCAGGTTCAGCACAGTATTCCAGAATGAAACAGGTGCGTGTGGAAACAGGTATAGTGTTGGCATCAAAAATTGGCACCAAAGGGGAAAGTGATTGTAAAATGGCAGACACCTGTGATCACAGGAAGTTTACTCCTGAGGGAATATTTTTAATTAGATAATACATGCCTTTTTGAGTGAGACAAGTGCAGTTGAGATATATTCAGATGTGGTCACAGCTTCCCAATCTATACCAGCTCATTGATCTCTATATATTTCAGTATAGCACATGAAATAATAATGAAACAAAATATAATAATACACATATATATGTTGTGAAATTCATCATTCACAATTAAAGTTGTTATAATCAGACTTTTATGCTATATTAACTCGTTTTGCTGGGGACACCCTGGAACGCCCTCAAGGACCCCAGCTGTTGTTTCACCTGGACACGACTTTTGGAACCATTGGTCTCTACAACGACACGCCAGTCGCCTAGTGTGTCACTGTGTCTGTGTCCATAGTTTGACGCATGTGTCTGTGCTTTGTGACTTTTACCGGTGATGGGATGGACTTTGGGACAATCGATCAGAGCAGCATACTCTACTCTCCCATCGCTGGAGTGGACTTTGCCAACCAACCAAATGGGCCTGGTCTACAAGATTTGCTACACCACTAAGATACCCATGTACCTGCCAAAATACTTCCCTAATGTCAACAAAGTCCACAATCACAACACCAGAGGGAGTTCAACTAACCACGTGCAACCCAGATTTGGCTCAAACAAGGGGTTAATTTCACTCATATGTCACTAAAATGTGGAATGCCCTAACAACAGCTATTAAGAAATGTGAATCCCTAAACTCCTTCAAAAATGCTCTCAAAGAGCACTTTACGGGCGGCTGCAATTCAAAACTGGCCCCTGTAAAAAAGTTAGTCAAAGTCGCCCTCTCCCCTTCCCGCCTATTTTTCCATAATTTTTTTTATTTAACTGTATCATAGAAGTGTATACTTTAAGAAGTGTAAGTCTTTAAATGATGTATTGAAAATGGAGGACCCTGCCTCAAAAGAGACAGAGACAGTTCCTTAAAAATGATGATGACCTGTGGCCAAACTGTGGGTAAACGTTGTCTCTATTATATCTTTGAATTGCTGCCATGCATGATGTGAGTATGTGTGGTGTTCTGTACTTTCTTTTTTACCCTTGCCGTTTCTCAACCCAGTACCTTTTTAAGATGTGGGAGTGACTTCTGTAAAGCTTGTTACATAACATCCGAGAATTATCCATGAACTGTGCCTTTCCACATTCCACCAACTGACCTACAGGCTACTGTACAGGGAATGTTCTGCAGAAAACACTTTGAGTTGTTTGACACACAGCAAATAACCTTTATAAATCATGTTCCAAAACTATAAAAACTCTGGCTCTGCTTTCTGCTCTGGCTTGGAGCCAATGTTGGACAGTAACAAAGTACATTTGCAGTAGCCTACTGTAGGCCTATAGTTTATTTGTTTGAGTATCTGTACTTTATAAATACTGTAAACGAAAGTACTATACTAATACTTGGGAGTATTTGTATTTTAGATGACTTTCACTCCACTACTTTTCAAAGATAAATATTGTACTTTTGACTCAACTACATTTCTAGGGATGAAAAAAGGACATTATGAATTATGGAAAAATAGCTGATCTACAAACTAACAACTTTTCACTAATTATCACTATTATAATTTGTTGGAAAACTCAAACTTTCTGCTCGGAGTAGATGTCATCTTTCAAATCCTGTGATACCATGCCTCCTGCTGGAAGGATGATGCTAAAACAGCCTGTGCTAATAAAACTTTATAATCAGATAAATTAGATACATTTATAGTCTGAAAATATATATTTTTATTTCAGGAAAGAGTATGTCATTCAACAATGTAGTGCTATTGAGTGCACAGAGCTTGATGTTATTTTATTCTGACCTAATACTAAGGAAGACCTGAGGATTGGAAGGGCCTGCATGTGTGGATTGAACAATCTGTTATATAACTGGACTGGGATTACCGGTATAAAGTAAAAGTACACAACCGTTTACCTTGTTATTCACAGAATCATAAGTATTAAATTAAGGCATTTAAAGCCACCACCACAACAAACAGGCCTCACACAAGCCCTCACCCCCCCCAAGACACCCGTTGTTATGGTTGTTCACCACACGTCCCTCAGACAGGCTCATAAATTAAGTACCTCGTTTTTATGCTTTTAGGCGGAGTGAATTGCTGACTCAAGTATTCAGCTAAATTTGGTAACTCGAATGACTATATGGAGTAAACATACACAAAATCTAAAGCCATTAACAGAAAACTGTATGGCTGAAGTTGTGAATGCCCAATATTAACAGTGGTATGGTCCTTTTAACATGATTGCATTCGGTTTTGCCCAATTAGTGAAGATAATACACTGCATTTAACCTGCATTCAATCAATAAGCTTACTCAAATCTACTTTTGCCCAATGCCTTACTTTCTAGGAACCATTTTCACATGATCTCCATATTAATTTATATATGATACAAAAAGTTCCCCAGCAGTTCAAAAATATTATCTGTGGCCTGTGGAGGAAGTGTGCAAATAGAAGTATGTTCTGAACAGAGCCTTAGAGAAGAAGAGAGTCGCGACAAGCTATTATCCTACCACTCGTTCTATTTCAATGCGATAGTTCCAACCTTGGAACTATCCCATTGAGATAGAATGAGCACTTCCACGTTCCTTTTTTACAATGGAAGTCAATGCTAGTGTCTTCACTCTCATACTGGATCAGGCTGGTTCTGACTAAGCAGTATCAGTAAGCTGATTTTGCTGAGTAAAGCAGGCGATGTAATCAGCCCAACAAGCCACACAGCAGAGATCAGCTCAGTCCTCCAATATGAGACAGACTTTAAAGGATAGAAAATAAATTAGCTACTGTCCTTTCTACAGCCTGTGAATTCTCCTCAGCACAAGATGGTGCTATGCACCATCCTTTTATAAATAATGAGCTGCTGACTGATAATTCACATGTTTTTATGTTACAGGAGCTGCTGTAAGTAAGCACATTTCTATAGTAGAACACAAACAGCAGTGGGGTTGTGTTTTTCCAAAGCTGCAAAGCAGCTACTATGCATTCCATATTCATCAGGGTCAAAAGCTGAGAAATCGACTGCCTCCCCAGACCTCCTCCTCTGAGCCCGGTGGAGGAGGATCCGGTAGGTCCCTGTCAGCGGGCTCCGACAGTCCAAACTAGTTTTGTTTTGTAAATGGACCGCATTGATGCCCAAGTTTGACAGTGAAAGCTTCGCCTCCTGCTCCTCCAAACACAGAGTCTGGGAGGTCTGGATTAAGTGGGCTGGGGACTGTGGTAGGGAGGCATAAGGCAGAGGGTAATCGATCCCTTTGAGCCAACTACTACTTATAATATGGGAAAGAGAAGCACGGTCAGCAGGCACAAGATGCAGCATGCCTTTAATGAGCAGCTGGCACTGGTCGGGCACATAGGGAGGGATACTGTAGGCCCCTTGGAGAATGCAGCGCTTCAACCTACCAATGCTAACTCCATGGAAAGGCACGGTAGCTGTCACCGAGAAGAAGAGGAGAATGCCCAAGGACCAGATGTCCGAGTAATGGCCAATGTAGCCATTTTTCTGAAAGAGTTCGGGGGCAGAGTAGGGTGGCGAGCCACGGAAGGAATTGAGGACCTCGGCGGGGCTGCTCTCTGTGCTGAAACCGAAGTCTCCCACCTTGATGCAGTGGCAAGTGGTATAGAAGACATTCTCTGGCTTTAGGTCTCGGTGGACAATGTTTTTGTCATGCTAGACCAAAAAGAAATGGAAGATGCTCGATTTAAATTCTTGATTTGATACTGTATAAGTGTATAACCATGAGCAAATTACTACTGAATAATAATAGGTATCTGGTGGTAACTACAGTATATAATTAAATGTAATGGTCATTGACAAAGAACTGTATTGCTAGAGCATCTTGTTCATAGAAATTGAGTGCAAAAGTCATTCATTCACAACAATGACAAAATGAATAGAACTTCCAAAAGTAAAGACAAATTTGTAAAGCACAATGGTGTTGTGAAAAGGGGCGAAAAGGGTGGTGTTGTGGGTGGAGGTGTTGTCAGCATTTGATCAGAACTCACCATGTACTTGACAGCAGCGAGGACCTGGGTAAAGACCGTTTTGGCCTCCATGTCAGTGAGCTTCCCCCTGGCGGTGACACGTGAGTATAAGTCCCCACCATTCCCATACTCCATCACCAAGTACAACTTTGTGCTTGTCTCAATGACCTCGTAAAGCCGCACCACATTGGGGTGACACAGCTTCTCCATGCAGCTGATCTCAGAGTTGAACAAGGACTGGCACTTCTTGTCCAGACGCATCTTGTCCATGACCTTGACAGCTACCCTCTCTGACAAAGGAGACAAGAAGAGGATTAAGCCAAGTGTCAGAGAGAGGTTAAACAGGAGAGAGAGACGGGGGTGGACGGACAGCAGTAAACCATCACACATAACATCTGGTATAATCTTGTGAAGGTCAGCACTCTGCAGCCGTATTATTTAAAGGTATGATAAAAATGTGCCTAATAGAGGAATATCCCCCCGGCATGTGAGCACAAACTCTCTTTCGCACGCTCGCATGCACGCACACGCACACACGCACACACACACACACACACACACACACACACACACACACAAACACACACACACACACACACTCCCTGTACAGGGTGTTGTTTTCCAAAGTGCATCTCAACATAAATTAAAGTGGATACCATGACACATGACATTAATACACTGCTGGGGGTGTGGAGGATCTGCACTGATCAGGAGGAGTTATCCAGGCGACCACCCCATATCCATTGGCATGTGTATTCACCTAGACCTAATACCCCCCTGGAGTCACTTATTATGTGGCAGAGGAGACTAGAGACCCTGGGGAATCCAGAGTGTTCATTGCGGAATGCCAAATATGATTATTTTAGATAGCTAGATGCAGAGTGGGTAAACCATACAAAATGAATGCGTTTTAGGATAAATTAATGCATGAATGGATGACATAAGGATAAATTGCACAATGTGTGTCCATTTGTAACTCTGAGAGTGCGGACATAACCATTTCATTGCAAATGTAAACATTCCAAATGTAACCGTTCCATTTGCGCACTCTCAGAGTTAAATATAAACACTGATTTTACTGTACAGTCAGGACCTCACCTTTAGTCAAGGTGTGAACACCCAGTCTTACATGAGAAAAGTTGCCGTGTCCTATCTCCCCTCGTAACTCATAGAAGCTGATCCTCCGGCCCAGTGTTAAGTCATTGACGACCCTCTCGTTGTGGGCCATGTCATAGACGACCTTCTCAAGCGGCGACATCCTCTGAAAGTACATCATCTGAGGGACGGTGCAGGCAACAGCCAGGGGTGGCAGGGATCTGGTAGACTTGTCCACTGGCAGAGTCTTAGGCTTTGATTTTTGGTTCTCTTTGCATTTTGGCCACCTTTTTTGATGACTTAATTTAAAAAGAAACAAGTTAAAATGGTTAAAATAATGACATTGTTAAACAAATATTCCAATCTTCTGTAAACCCATGAATGAAAATATTTGTAAAAAATAATACAATATAACAATGACTTTATTTACCTACTTTCTTATGTATAGTACAGTTGAATATTGTACAAATTATTCAGTAGTAACGTATGTAACATATGTGTGCCCTTGCTAACTCAAATGATTAGAAGCAAAGCTACTAAAGATATTGGGATGCTGGTAAGGCATCAGTGTAAAATAGTGTCTAGTCTGACTGAGTCTGACAGCTGTCTTCATCATAAAATGACAAATCAATACTACTGTCATGGCAAGAACAGTCAGAAGTCAGTTATGGGCCATTATTTTTATTCATACATGTTGCTTTACTTTCAGTATTGAATCAATGTATGTAAACAAGAGCTCTTTGTCTCTTGAACTAGGTTAGTGGTGAATGTGCAGACGGAAGCGTGTGCTCCGTCTACAAAACAGTGGTAAATGAGATTAGTCTCCATTAGAAATCCTATTGACTTTCACTGTCATGTGTGTCAAGTGTCAAACTCACTTCATAGTAAAGTAAAGGTCAATTTACCTTTTGAGAAAACTGACACTATATGACACAAACCTAACAGATATGAATGACTTGGTGTGGACTAGACACACACACACCAAGAGAGAAAACATGGACAAGTGATTCATGAGTTAAGCAACGCAACACAGCACAGTCAGCTAGGGTCAATAGGAGTTGACCTCAATGTTGAATTTCTGTGCAGTGTGTATTGTAAGTTTGCAATATGCCCTCCTACAGAATGGGTTAACAATAGCACCTGTTAGACCTTATTCTTATGATTAAAGTCACAAATCCACTGTCAGTCAATGCAGGTCAGGATTATGGCCCAGCTTTTAGTCATTGTATTACTGGGTTAGTTCTTTCTAAGTGCAGGATGCTATTTCTAGAACACTGATGATTTGCTTACTAGGTGACTGACATAACATGATACCGTAAATAGACTGCTTGATGATGCGTTAAACAAACAAAGCATTATACTACAGACTATACTATAATGTTAATGTAAGAAGGATATGAGATAGCTATGTCAAGAATGCATACATTGGAACTAAAGAAACAAAAGAGGAGGTACATGAAAAAGTAATGACATGATACAATTATTATTATTATGATAATTATAATTATAAATAAATAAAAAACAAGTTGGTGCACTTTTCCAATACACAGCTGATTAAAGATCAATAAACTACAAAGGAGAGTGCTACAGGTGAGCCAGTATAGGATCGTACAAATAGTGACAGCACACAGTAATGTGTATGGGGAGAAACAAATTGGCAATTAAATTGGGGACAAAAAAGGGGTAAAGAAGTGCTACAGTAAGTAGTAACTTCACCATTTCAGCAGTTGAAAATGTTTCACACACACACACACACACACACACACACACACACACACACAAAACATTTCTAAGTGTCTGCCCAATTTCAAATGTGTGTAGCTTACATGAGAGCAGTGGATTCTTCATGTCTCTTCCTCTGGCAGCTATAGATGAGTCTGACTGGAGATCATGTGAAAGGAGCTGCAGGAGGCTAAACAGCTTGCCTTCCGTAATCCTATTAACAAAATGTATTAATAAGCATCTAATGATGAGTGAAACCCATCCTGGCTGGTTAACATTGCAATCTGGTTCTATGACAGACAAATAAATGAAAATAAAATAAACAGTTATACCACATTTAATATAAAATTGCACTAATTTGGAGGAATCATTTTGAATCTGAGAATATATGTAAGAAAATATATACAGTAGGCTAGGGGTTTTCTTTTTTTGTTATTAAAGTAGTTATTTATTAATTTTAATTTTCCAACAAATAATTCACACGACATACAAAAAAGAAAGAAAGCACAAGCAGTAAAAACTAAGCTACCAGGACAAGACCCCACTACATCCCTATGTGATTATATCAAGTGATTATGTCAAAATGTAGTGTCATCTACACAGTGGGAATATAGCTTATTATACAGTCAATTTACAGCAAATATAATTGACATGGCCATTTACTAGTTTGCCTAAACAGGCCAAAGGGATAATCCCATGCATTGTCTAAAATGATTAACTTCAGCAGCACTATTAACCACATTGCTGACCATCTCATACTCTGAGGTGTGCGTGACTGAAGTACCCCCGCAAGAAAAGAGAATATTAACAAAGTACTGCAGTGTCTTTTAAACCCACCCTTGATTTGCTCCGGATCATTTTCATTTTCCATAGCAGAGTGGACCACCAGCATAGACAATCTCACTGGCATGTCTGCCAACCCTGGGCTACTCTGATCTATTACAAACCTCTTGCTACTGTATGCTTTCTGGAAAATGCCATGCAGCACTGTCAAGCTATCGCTCATCGTCTGTAGAAAGGTCAAAATAAAAGCAGAATGATCCGATTTAAGATATATTTCTAATTTAACCAAACCTGCTGACAGCAGTGTGCTTCAATTGGTTTTGCAGCAGGAGCCCAAATTGACCTCATCCATCCAAAGCGGCCCATTGTTCCAAGTGATTTCCTTAACGGATCAATCTGCTATTCATGAAAATAAAAAAGCAGGCTCAGCCAAACTGAAATAAACACAAATCTAAAATAAATGACACTACATGACTTGTCTGTGTCCCAAAGGAACTACAGTACATAAAGAGAAATCATCTAGCATAAAATTATTGCCATGTCATTGTTGGTCCTGTTTCCGTCTGATGCGAAGGCAGCAAATGTTCAAATATGGGAAACCTACAGTACACCTAGACCAAACTGAAATCACATTTCTATGATTCTCGCAAAAGGGTCCCCACTCACCAATGATTTGATTTCACATTGATTAATAAGTTGTAATATCAGATGGACTTGCAGAAAATTGTTGAACATTTCTGATTAATGAAACAATGGTTCAAATAATTTACAGTTACAGATTCCTTTTATTGTACTATTTAACAAATATTTACAAAAGAGCAAACTCCATGCATAGTAAAAGACTGACCACCACTGATACCACTGTACACCATGTATCAATAGTTTAGCATGAAAAAACCTTCATGGCACAATTTGTATATATACATATTTTAAAAAGCATTTACAAATGTCCAATTGATTAATCTGACAACATAAGTTTTCAGTTCTCCGCAGTAAATAGTGTCAAAGTACTACTGGAAAACATCTCTCATGTAACAGATGCTCAGTCCTGTCCTTACGTGGCATTTAGTCCAGTGTACCTAGACAGAGGATGAAGAATGTTATTCATGACAGAATAACCTTTATTCATTATTGCCTAACTAATATGGATTAGTTTGCATGCCATAATATCTGTATGTTGTTATGCCTTCCTAATGAGTGGTGTGTGTGTGTGTGTGTGTGTGTGTGTGTGTGTGTGTGTGTGTGTGTGTGTGTGTGTGTGTGTGTGTGTCAGTATTGATTTCCGTTATAAACGTGAGGATGGACAGTTCAGATGGGGATTAAGTTAATACAAACTGAAGTTAGCACACTGAAATTGTTCTTGGATGAATAAAACAAATATTTTATAACTGCAGTGTGACTGATAGGCAGGTTTCTGAACTGTCCAGAGCCCGCCTCTGAGACAGAGAGCGAGTAGACAGTAATCATACCATCATGGTTATAAAGGTATATGGTTATAATGACCATTAGTGAGGACAAATTATATGAAGAGAAGGTTGAAAATGAGATAAGTGCTCTTTTAAAAAAGTAGGCTAAGTAAGTGCTAGTTTTTGGTTAAAACGTTTTGGTAAATGGTAAAAGCACTTAATTCTGATATACACTCTAGTCTATACTCTATAGTAATCATAGTTATAGTAGTCCGGCAGTGGGGTTTTTTTTTCTTTGGCCGAAAATATTGTCTATTTAACATACATTCGTGAATCCACTTGCTGACCGGCTGTTGGTATTGAGCAATTGTTTTAATATGGGGGTATGTGACCATACCATTAACTGGAAAGCTGGAGAGACAGGAAGACTCCCATTACTGAACAAACACTCTAATGAGGACGATGCACTGTGGCGACATGGACTAGGGTTACGCTTGCATGCGGGCCCTTTGTCTAAGACAAATTTCTTCCTCGGGAGACTAATAAAGTATACAATACAATACAATACAATACAGTTATTTTAACAAAATATAATAATAATAAAAAATAACATCACTTACCCTACCTTCAACTTTCATGTTATATTGATTCTGCACCATGGTATTGACGGTACATTTGTACTAAAACAATATCTGCTTAACGTATCCCCACTATCTACAGGAAACAATTTATATATTGCTTACCTTCTAGAAAAGCAAACTCATCTATGGCCTCTATTGCATTGTCTGTCAAGCAGAAGAGAGGACAACATTACGAATCAACTTATGACAGTAGGTTGAATATCAAAAATGTATTAGGACTTTTAATTGTACATAGAATATGATCCCAGTGTCCCATAAGTTAATACAAGATCAATGTTGGTGTACAATAATTTAGATTTCTGTAAGCCGGCCATAGCATAAAACCAAATCCGATTAGCCCAGTAGTCACTACTAAGAAATGTAATCAGGACAGAGGAAAATGGGAATATTGTCTGTTTTACAAAACTTACCCAAATCTTTTCTCTGCAACGTTTTCCTCTTTCCTTGCTGGGCATATACCAGAGCATCCTTGGCAATCATTTCAACAAATAACTCCTGTTGGGAACAAAACAACGCAAAATGTCTAATTTATCTGTAAACACAGTAGAATCCTCAGTGTTCAAGTTATGCAATTGTGTTACTGTTACTCTGTCAGACGTGTCAGTAGAGTATATGGAACATTGGAAACAAATGGAGGTTCCATTTGTTGTACACTGTCAGACACCATCGAGCACGCGCGCACAGTGCTCACTCACACACACACACACTCTCTCTCTCTCTCACTCACACTCACACACACACACACACACACACAGCTACGGAAGCTATGCTAATGTGTCAGGCTCAGCATTATGTTGAACGTACGCGTACGTCTGTGTTCTGTAACGTGGTCGTGGTGTAAAATGTACCGTGGCTTTAGCGATGATAAACACAGACTCTTGGCTGGCCAGCGACACGTCTGGGTCGGCTTTCATCAGCGCTTTGATGCGGGCCAGCGGGAGCTTGGAGAGGCGGCTGTGCGGACTCGGAGCACCTGCGACGGGCCCGGTCTGCTGGCCGCTCTCTTCCTCCGCGTCATGCCCTCCTCCTGGGCTCTCCTCCTCACTCACGCACCGCTCCGGCTTGGCTTCTGCTGGGGGAGTGACGGGGCTCGCCACTGTAGCTGCCATTATTTGGTTCTTTAACAAACGATATGTTAAAATCGAGAAGGTTGTTGTTGTTTTCTACATATCAACACATTTGCTGCTCGGCCAGCATGTTGTTTTCGTGCAATGGAAGGAGTGTGCCTCTGATTCGTCAATGGAGGACTACAGTGTTCCGCCTCTTCCTCTCCCGCCAACTAGTCCTCGTCGGCGGTTGGTCAAATAAGAAAGTAGGGCATGTTCAAGACACATTAACGTTGAACGTTGCTAAAAAACGTTAAAGGGTTTCGAAATTAGAATTACCGAACATGTATTGATAATTTGATATTAATGAATAAATGTAATAAATACCTAACCTTACTGTCAGTGACACCAGTAGATATATTGAATACCGGTATCTACATTACTGCACTTTACATTGGTTGTAAGTGCTGTTATTAAAATGCTTAATACTATAAAAATACTAAAATGCATGGTCATAAGTTCATAAAGCATAACTTAATATCATGATACAATAATAAATATGTGGTTCATAATTGATTTCATATGAGGTTAAAAAATGTAAAAACATGATGTGATATAAATTTCTGAGGCAGAACAAAGTTGCCTGTCTGTCAGTTCAGTAGCTACACTGGACCATGATTGACTGATTGATGCATGATTGCATGGCAAACCTGACACAGGTCACAGGTGGTAAACCTACAAACATTTTGTAGACTCTGGTCTGCACTATCACTTCCAGCAGTCTCTTGCAAAACGCAGGTGGGTGGAGGAGGCACTCAGTTCAGAACTCACCAAAATCCGAACTTGGCATACTGATAACAAACTTTCATTGCATCTTGGTAAAACAGAATCCATTCTTTTTGGGTCTAACCATTCCCTCAGTATAGGGTAAATGTAGATGATTTCAAGGTCAGAGTTGATGACATATTAATCTCTAGCAAATAAGATGTTACATATCTGGGCTGTATCCTGGACAATAAACTGACGGGTGAGGGCATGGCAACAAGAGCGATCATGAGAGTAAATCAAAGGACAACATTCTTGGGCAGAATCTCCTCCTTTGTTAACAAGAGGGCTCTCAGGACATTAGCTGGAGCTCTTATTCAGCCCATGCTTGCACCTCCTGGTTCTCTAACATAAAAACTAAGCTCCAGACCTCCCAAAACAAACTAATCCGACTTCTTCTAGGCCTATGACCCACCTGTTTGTAACACATTTTGATAGCATACCGGTAGGTTGGCTCTAGGTAGAAGACAGAGTCAAGCAATTGAAAATGGGACTGACTTTCAAAATTGTAAATGCCGATCTGCCCTCCATGCCATCAGTGCCCATTTACTTAACTGATTACCTAAAAAAGGTGAGCAACTCCCACAGCCACAACACTAGAGGGAGCGTGAATAATGATCTGGTGTCACCAACATTTTCACCTTCCACAACACTGCCACTCAAGTGTGGAATGCCTTGCCCCCTTCCCTGTTGAAATCAAATCAACTGCGCTCACATGTTTAGTTTCTGAGTGATTATATGTTTACTTTGTTTTGTAGGTTAACGTAATGCATGGGTACTGTAATTTTATTGTAATTTTTTTTTTACAATATTTGCATGTATTTTCTGTAAACGATTGTTTTTAGTATGGTACATTGGTAGATCACATTTGTATAGAAAGTTTCATGTTTTTACAACTTGATACATTGTTTTTTGTATTGTCCCTGTTAAAAAAAATAAGTGCTGTTATGACACCTGAAGTTCCCCACGGAATCAGTAAAGTTGCATCTAGAATCTAGCATTTAGAAAGTGAATGTTAAAGAGAAAATGACACAGTTAAGTCAGGCTAAACAGCCTGTCTTGACTCATGGTGTGTAGCCTACCGGTAATTGTCTCTTTTATTTCATAGCAAAGAAATGAGCTGACCTCATTGGTCAACATTCAATGTTCATTTTAAAGTGTAATTTCTTAAACAAATGTCATAGGCTAGCACACTGCAATTTAAGGCAAACAACCTGCAGAGAGCCAGAGAGCACCAGAGCCCAGACCACAACGTTGAACAGTGTTGTCTTTCACGTTTTTCTCCAAGCCAGGACTCCCACTTCCCAGTGTGACTTTTCTGTATCATTGAGAAAATCAATTCATGTTTTGAGTTCACATCAGAGATGTATGAGAATCTCCCTAGACAGAAATGTCTTGTACTTTCTGGCAGCATGTGTTAAACATATCCATTCCTGACAAGTGTTCAGTTTCACACTTGCAGATCTCGCCCCTCCTGGAAGTTTTTGTGACTGGGTTTTTCAAAATAAATGCTTTAGTGTGTTTAAGCAAACACTTTCCCGGGTTTAGTGTTTCGTGGGTAATGAAACAGGCCTGTGAGAAGCACAGATGTTAGGTTTCAGAGGAGAGGAGATCCAGTCAACTCCCTCCTGAAGAATGCTTGACTGGCAGAGGGGAACATGAAGTCCTGCTCTTTTCTAATAAACTGTAATCACAACATGTTGCGGCCATGGACATAATTTTTGTTCCACAGTCAATAAAGGCATTCCATAGGGAACTCACATGTGAAGTAAGTTAAAGTTCAGACCCCTCCTGTCCTTGGGAGAACATGAAGAAATGAATCAGGGATTACATTTGCTGGATTGATGGTCGTCATTTGGGCCAGTAGAAGAATGGTAATAGGCGGGGTCAAAACATTTATACTGGAAACTCTGAATTGCATCCCATACAGCTTACCAAGTGTCTTATATGGTCTTAAATAGTGTCTTATAACTGTGTTTCCTCCACACAAAAAATGAAAAAAATGGAAGCAAGTATTTACCCCCTGCACCACATCCACTGAAAATATTTTTGCTAAGCTCCCATAGCCTCCCAACATCTTGTCCTTCAACGTCTCCAGGAGGCCATGATATCCTACCATACACCTCCGGCTGTCCACACTTTCAGAGAGGGTGAAAGGTCATAGTCCTCTTAATATTGAAACCTGACACTGCCTCCACATTGTTTTTTATTTTTCTCCAACTTCTATGATGTTTGTGTGTCTGTATACTTCAACAAGAGATTTGTTCATCGTTGCAAAGATATGCAGGAAATGTGTTTGGCCTTACAAGCAGACCTGAAGTCATGTGGAAGGTATGTTTTTGCAGCTGAGAGATTCCAACCTGATTTCTTGAGGGTCAAATTCTTGAACACCTAACCCCCTGCCACCCCCAACTCTCTCTCACACACTCACGCACGAAAGGCACACACAGACACACACACGAACACACACACGAACACACACACACACACACACACACACACACACACACACGTCTTCCCCGCCTCACCCTTCAGGATAGAATATTTTCACTGCCAAGACTCATGCTGTATGTACACAGGGAATATGCTGTAGTCATGTCGACTGAATATTTTCTCAGCCCTCCCACCAAGGCTAATTTTCTCAAAGATAAACCATAGGAACTTAAAGGCATGGCACAGAATGATATTACTTGACCTGCAAAATGTACTGCACATTAGTGTTGACCCTTAATTACACTGTTCTAGTGAAGCAATGCATGGAGAGGTTCTGTCTATGAGGTGAGTCATATTTCAACCAACTCCATGCCAATATGTTGAATATCCATCTACTCTTGAGTATATCCTGCAGCAGCAGCATACATGTCCAAAGTATTTAGCCTAATGAATTATGTGATATACTTTATTTCATCTGCAAATCTATGTAACTAGTCAAACATTGTATAGTGTTTTTCCCACATAATTTCTGCTGGCTTATTTAACAGTATATCAACAGGTGAAGGGAGGCTGTTTGGGAGTGGGAGGATTCGGAGGAAGGTGATATGGTGAAATTGTCAGACAATGTA
>NC_137869.1:14312149-14412149 GCF_963924005.1 Protomyctophum bolini
GCTGAAGAAAACATGTGCACTGGAGGTTGGAGGTTTTGATATGTATCAGCACATAAATATTACCTTTTATTCTGACTGTCAAAAAACTATGCCAAAGTATTTATCAAACATTTCTGATGAAATTCACAACCACTTAAGGCTGTTACAAAGTTAGAGGGTTTGATATTGTCAAAACATAAATGTAATGTAGAAGAATGCACTGTATGTTCAAGGAGTATTCAAGAAGTAAATTCTTTTATAAATTCTGAAATTATGACTTCCACTGAATGTTGATTTCCTCAGTTGTTTTAAGCCATAAAACGGTGTGTGTGTGTGTGTTTGTGTGTGTGCAAGCGTTGCGCGAGCGAGTGTGTGTGTGTGTGTGTGTGTGTGTGTGTGTGTGTGTGTGTGTGTGTGTGTGTGTGTGCGTGCGTGCGTGCGTGCGCGTGCGTGCGTGCGTGTGCGCGCGCGCGCGTGTACACATTATTTACATATTGTAGGGCCAATATGCCTTTCTTTCTATAATCATTCACCAGAGATATACGGTTTAACGTGCTCACACTTTGGGACTTGGGCGTCTTGTTGTTGTTTACTCACTTGTTGTATAGTTGTTTGTCGATGGCGATTGATGACTGCAAGGTTGGTATTATTGGTAGGAGTTTGCGTTGTGTGAGTGTATGGTTCAAAATAAACGGGGGCAAACAAAACAAGAACAGGCTCCAGACATAAACTAAATAAAGGTCTCAAAAAACAGACGAGCGCAGGGTTCGATAACAAATAATAAAGTAGGCTACTTTTCTTTCTTTCTTTCTTTCCTTTCTTTCTCTAACTGCACTGTTTGTGCGTTGCGTGCAAGCTGTTGAAAATCTGTATCTCTACTGGCGTCTTTCCACCTACAGCTGTGAGCCTGTGGCTTAATTAAAGGGAACCATGGTGCCATTTCTCAAGGCAACCAGTGGGGGCGACATTTGGTCAAATCAAATAAGATGGCTCCTACACATATATTAGTTGTCTTCTTCTCTGACTGTTCCTATAGTACCTAAACTGTTGACAGTCAGACACGCACAGCTTCATTCCTGAGACATTTAATTGTTAAATTTAACATAAATTGTCCATTAAAATACAGAGTTAAACATTTTGTGAAACATCAAGGCTCAAAAACAAAACACAAGTGGCAAAGTCAAATAATATGCCTTCAAACAACACTCTTCACTTAACACCAGAAGTAATAACTGCACTTATGTATGTAATATATAGACATTTCCTTAAAAAAAGCCTTCTCAAAATCTTTTCACAGTACCTATTCACAGAACTAGAAAATAAACCAATTTGAGAAGCTTAAAACGACAAAAAACTAATATTCAAGCCAAAACATGAAATAAACTGAATAAAATGAACTGAACTGAACTTTTTAAAACAATTAAGTCTGACGTAAGCTGAAACAAGCAAAAAATAAATAACATTAAAGCATAATTAAGTAGAAATGAACATTAGAAAAAGGATAATAATTGTCATGGAATAAACAAATATTTGACAATGAAGTTATTTTCAAATAAAGTATTGTTTTTTGTCTTATGGATGGAAAGCATTCATCCTTGTGTCCATGAAAACGAACTAGCACCAAAGACTGCTCAATAAAGAAACATTATAAATACAAATAAATACAATATAGAATGTAATGATTGAAAACCATTCTACCAAAACCATCAAAATATCAATAACAGATATAGCAATTAAACCCAGTGTAGAACAGTCTGTTACATTCAAGTAATGTAGGGTGCATTTTCAGTCATATTGAAATGGTTACAAGATCAATGACGGACTATTTACAATTTATATGTTCCATTTTATATCTTTATCTTTAATGAGGAACAGAATCATAGTAACATTAGAGGTAGTCAAAATTAAGTGAGACACAAGATTGTATGTGAATATTAAGCCATGCAAAAGATATCTGCCTTATGATGCAAATGTCCTTAAAATTTTTTGAAACATCTCCTTCTCTCCTGGTGTTTTTCTTTTGTTAGAGAGAGAGAGAGAGAGAGAGAGAGAGAGAGAGAGAGAGAGAGAGAGAGAGAGAGAGAGAGAGAGAGAGAGAGAGAGAGAGAGTCGAGATATCTCCATAAGTTTCTTTGTAATGCTGTGTATTCAAACACTGGTCTTTAAAACGTTTTTGAACTAGTTTGGCCGTGCGCACATTTATTTATTTTTAATCTCTGAAATTATGTTAAATTTGAGGACTCTTTAAATCTATTTACTTTGTGATATACTAGTTTACTTGTTCTAGATTAAATACAATAAAATGAAATGCACAAGTACCTATCAGGAATTACAGGCAGAGACTCCAATGAAGGAATATCAACAATTTATCCAAATTAAGGAATAGCCATAGGACACTTTGGTAGAGGTTAGACAGGTTGTTGTGGTGATCGAGATAGTTGAAAGAATAGTTGCTCCATTGATTAGACATTGATCATTAAAAACATACTCCTAACCTAACTCCTTGTTAACTCACATTGTATGGTGAAACAAAGTCACTCTTTTAGCATGAAAACAAATGCAAACAAAGCTGATCCTGCCAATATACAGTATGACGTCCCAAAACCATGTTCTGGATTTGTTGATTTAGCCATTATTATTATAAGGAAAAAATAACTGGACTGGATCCGTAGAACTAGAACTCACTACGTTAATAGTACGTTACACGTTTTTTATTAAAAAATAATAATAATTTAAAAACAAAAATGCAGAACCAGGTTTTGCGATGATAAATTATGTTATATAGACAGAATCGGCTTTGTTTTTCATTTGTAAAGTGACTTTGATTGCTGTTCCCGGTTGCAAAGTAAATCAATGAAAAACAATGGAGCAACTATTTTTGATATCTTGCCCAACCTTTGGAGTTCCATTATGGCATGTTAACTACACAACCCAAACTTCTACCAAAGTGTCATATTGCTTTAACCCTGGTGTCCCTAGTTTGGGCATTTGATCATAGGTAGAAATATTCCAAACATTTCAAAGATTTTCAACATTTCAGCAAGTATAAAATAGAGCTTAAGTGGTTATGAGCCGTATTCATACACTACTATCAAGCAGCCGGGCTTCAACAACCGAACCAATACAATCTTCATGTGAAGATGCTATTCAGGAAGCAAGGGCCTTTGGGTCTCACATGGTGGTCTCACTGTTGCGGTGTTTGTTGGAGTCATTTTCCTGGCAGATGAGTTGGTAGGGTTTCTCATTCTCCTCAATGACAGAGTTGCCCAGTTCAGCATCTTGGTTTTCTAGTTCTGTGCGGGACAGATGCTCTACAATACCTGCGCCAAGAGAGTCGCCCAGAACATTGGTGGTGGTCCGCAGGCGATCTCTGGGGTAAAAAGGAGAGACAGAGATAAGACGTCAGTTTACAGTTACAGAAATGTTTAAATGTATAAACATTTAAACACAAAACATTTCTAAATTATTAAAAAAAAACATCCAATTTACAATTGAATTGAGGAATTTACCAGATCTTAATCCAGAGGGATTTGCAATAAGTAAGGTAATACATCAAATAGGCTACATACAGTAGAAATAGTCATAGACTGTTCTCCCAGAGCTCAGCAAACTCAGTGGCTAGGCTAGCTAGTTTCTTTGTGGTCGTAGTGACTACATCTGTCATTAACAAATACTGTGCAAAAAATCACGGCACTCCATCTTTAAGGGTAACTGTTGTATAATAGCAATATTACACGAGAGGGGGTGGCTTAACGTCATTAATGCACGCCTGCAATGCTGCAGGAACGAGCCTAATGTAAGTAAGTAAGTATGTAATCTAAATGACATACTTTTGGGATTTGCATACGCCTGCAAGGTCATCAAGGCTAGGGCAAGTGCTACGTGTGTGACACATTAGGACGGTGCTGTTTTAGAAAATATTTTGTTTTATAACACCATTACCCAAAATTGGGACACCAGGGTGAAAATGGATAATTCAGGGTCTTCAATAATCTAGCAATATGCATTATGCATCAATAACCTTTGCAGTGGGGGGGGGAGACCTCTGAAGCCCCACTATGACATTTAGACCCGTAGACCCACAGAACACAACACAGACCAATCCCCATCACGCTTTGACATTTAGTGGCAACTCACAAGAACCAATCCACTGCGATGATCAGTGTTATACCGTCTGTGGGCAGTCCCACCGATGTCAATACGATCACCATGGTAACCAGCCCAGCCTGAGGGATGCCTGCTGCTCCGATGCTGGCAGCAGTAGCTGTGATACTGAGCAGGCAGTGGGAGGGATGAGGGGAATGAAGATGTTTAATAAAGTGAAACAAACACACAGTCAGTGGTGGAAAGTAACCAAGTGCATTTATTCAAGTACTGTGCTTAAGTAACATTTTGAGGTACTTTTACTTTATTGGAGTATTTAAAATTTGTGTTACCTTTTACTACTTACTTTCTACTTCACAGCATCTTAGAGGCAAATATTGTACTTATACTATTACGTTATAGTAAATCAACATATAGTCAAAATGATGAGTCTTGTTCCTGGCCTTTAAAATCCAACACATTGCTATGAATAATGGCTACAGTATAATATGTAAATAGGTAATTTTTTTGTTATTACAAATCGAGATAAACCCTATGATTGCATGCATGAAAGTGACATTTGTAGTCATCATATGACGTTTACAGAGAATAGTACATGCTTTTTGTATAGACATACTGTACAGCTTTATGGAGTTATCATATAATAAGTACCTCAAGCTTGAGGGCGGTAAACGTCAAGTTTGACGCAAAGGAGTGGATTCACTAGAGCTGGCACTAAAATTACTATAATAATTGGCCTAATGAAAAAGGTCTGGTTGTCTCTACAAATAAAGGGGAAAGGGGCTTTTTGTTAGATAGAATTGCTGTCATCAGTCAAACTTGTACATTTTCAGCAGAATATGTTGACACACCCACATCAGGAACACCACAGCCATGGCTGCGGTTTACTCACAATACTTTTGATGCAGACAGGATAGTTAAACACTGCAACTGGGTTTTATTTCATGTAGCCTATTAACAATTGTGTTTAGAGAAGTCAAAACACATGTGTAATGATAATTGGGTAAAATAAACCAGTGAAAGATTACCTGATGGTGAGAATCTGGCCAAAGTTGAGGTCCATGTTATTGACCTGAGCAATGAAAATGGCCGCCACAGCCTCATAGAGGGCTGTACCATCCATATTTATGGTGGCCCCCACAGGAAGAACAAAGCGTGTTACTCGCTTATCCACGTGGTTGTTTTCTTCCAGACAGCGGAAGGTGATTGGCAGGGTGGCAGAACTGGGGTGAAATGAATTGGACAGAGTGAGACAATGCAGAGTCACACTGAAAATACAGAATCACACTATAATCAGAACCTGGATAAGATGGTAGGCTACAGTGGTTCTTAAAGTGGTCTCTGGGGATGCCCAGCGGTCCTCCGGGGGTTCCACAGGGTCTGGAGCTAAATGATTGATAGTTGGGAACCAAATAGCTTACCCTTACAGATCATAGTTAAAGTGTTAAATTAACTCTCTGGGGGTCCGTGACCTAATAATACATGGGGGTCTTTGAAATGAAAAGGTTTGAGAACCACTGCGACACTGAATGCGACCCACCTGGAGGAGGTGCCCATGGCGGTGATGAGTGCCTGAAGCAGTCCTCCGATGAAGCTGTATGGGTTTTTCTTAGTCACCAGGAAATACAGTAGTGGCAGGACAATCAGGCCATGGATGAGAAGGCCCACGATGACAGTCACAGTGTACATACCAAGCTGACCTCCCACCTGTGCAAGGTCCTTCATCTCCACAATCTTCCCCGCAATCAGGAACAGGATTCCCACGGGTGCATACCTGGAAGGGGATGGTGAGTTAGCTGGGGAGGAATGACAGCGATACGAAGAGTGATAGTGGAAAGTGGAGAAAACAAATACTACTGGCTGATACCAATGAAGACTTCATGTGAAATAGCGAAAGTGTACCAACTCGTTTTCCTTTTTATTTTATTTGTATTTTCTTTAAACACTCAAAATAATTTTAGCTGTAGGCCCTTGACTCAAATGGACTTGTCCTGTCTAGTGCCTACGTAATGGATAATAAACGATGATATAAATTGTTTAATCATCAATTTTATTTCTCGATAATGACCACCGACCTGTTTATTATCCCGCTTATTACACGGCTACTTAATACATTGACCCAAGTAACAACAAAACAGGTATTTCCTTGCTTACACTAATGAAAGTATTCCATCAGTGTTGGATGGCCTTCTGCAACACGGTCGCTCGCCTCAAAGTTTTTGTTGATCAAATAGAATACATTTTCGACTACTTTCAAAAACCTTCTTGAGAGCAACGCTTAGTTGTAAATGACATTGTGTGTGTGTTTACATGGCTGTCATGTTGGATAAAATCCAAGCAGCGCAGCATAACCGCTGTCTAATCAAAGCCTCAGAGCACCTGCTGCGCTGCTGTTATAGCGGTCTGTTATAGCGCGGAGCAGTCATTATCAAGAAATAACACACTCCTGAATTCAGCGATTGACCATTCAGAATCAAGCATTCAACCAAGTATATACAGTATAATACATTTTAACGTTGATCAGTTGGGTAGATGTGGGGTGTGTACAGGTGTTAATTGTCACTGTGTGCATGCTGTGTCAGATGGTCGGCTGATGCATGAGAGGACTACTGGCAAGAGGTGGCAGTAGATTGCAGGAATCTCCGATCTGGAAGCTAGGCTCTCAGAACCATTGAGCAACAAAAACAAACATACTTGTTTGCGATACTCCTCTGAAACAAACTCCTCTGTTTGTGGTTTTGTATGTGCTTATCACACATACAGAAACACACATGCTTTCTGTCTTGCTCTTGAAATTAATCATGAATTTGTTCGTCTCATTCACTCTTGCTCCATCTGTCTCACACTTTTTGTTTCGTTTTTCCTTTGTTTTGCCAATGGGTACATCTCACACACACGCACGCGCGCACAGCCGCACACGCACGCACGCACGCACGCACGCACGCACGCATGCACGCACGCACGCACGCACGCACGCACACACGCACACACACACACACACACACACACACACACACTTCCTGTCTCTGTCTTAACATTAAACATAACTTGATGTTATTGATTTCTCTCACACACACACACACACACACACACTACACACTCCCTTTTTGACGGCGAAGCCAATTGAGCTTGAGGGTTGGTTGAGTGACGCATGTAGGCGCTTCACTTCCACCGACGGTCGTGTGCACACTGCACACCGTACAATTTATAATATTTTACAACAGATTCAGGACATCTGGGAGTGCAGGAGTTCTGAGACCACCCAGAAGAAGTTCTGACTGATGTCAATTTGTAGTTTAGTTTAATTCAGCCTTTAATGACTTTCTTTGCCTGGCGAGGTCAAGACAGGAAATGCCACCACTTGTGCCTTCTTATTTTGAGGCTCTATTAGTCATGGGACAATTTTCACCATGCCAACAACAAACTCTGAATCATAGTCTTCAGCTGATAAAATGTGGTAACTTTGTCTGAAGTTTTCTGAAAAAAACATGCATTCTGACCAGATGATGATGGCAACAAGTCTCATGATGGCTTCGTTAAGGCAGTCGAAGAAGTCCTTGACTGCCTTTCCCTGCTGCTTCATGTTGCCGACGACCAGTCCAAAGCATAGTGAGAATACCACCAGGCCCAGAGCGTTCACACCATTAGAAGAACCTGATACAGGAACGGTCTCCTCCACTGTCTCCTAAGGCATGAAATCTCTTTTTAAAAATTGTCCATACACTAGAAAAAGATGAATAGCTGTACACAGTCTCCGCACACATCCTTTTCTTTCTTCCAGTAGACATTCATCAGAGCTCTGAATGCAAACGCTGTCCCTCTTTCCCTAGAGAATCTTAGCTTTGCTTCCCACAATTTCATTTTTCAGTAACAGTGCGAGTGTGTGAGAAAACCCCCAAATGTATAGTCTAAACTCTAAAGGGTGTTATGGTACTTTACTTACAAATACACTTCAGACACAATAAATAGGAATATTTATAAAACCTACCAAAAAAAAGGAGTAACATTCATTAAAGACATGATTTCTTATCCTTAGCCATGTGGGATGACTATGGTGTCATTACCTGTATGGTGTACATCAACCTGCTGAGGTTCATGCTTAGGGGAGACAAGGATGACGATGATGACGTGATGTTGGGAGAGTCCGTAAGGTTGACGGCCACGGTCACATTCCTGGTGGTGGTGACCTTCTTGTACACGGTTTTGTACTGTACGGAGGAGTCATAGTATCATTGTTTGAGACAAAATCTCCATACAATGATGTACGCTGGTTATAGCTGTGCAATCAGATTATTTTTTACAAACTATAAGCTGAAAACCATGTTATTGAGGGTTGGGGAAAGATAGTAAACCCACCTGCTTGAAGCAAGCCTCCACCAGATTAGGAGGGAACATGTTCCTGAGAGAAAGTATTGAACTGTTATGCTAAAGTGTGTGTGTTTTAGTACAATATACAAAACAAGACTGCAAGGTTATACGCAAGATGTAATCCTACTGTTAATATTACTATAATCATTATTGATATCGCTGTGTGAGTGTCAAGATGTTAATCACATAAAACAGACAAAGGCACTCGCTAGTGAACTTTCTGGTGCTACACAGCAGTACATCTGGTACTCTCACTGGTAGATACAACTACTGCTGTATCATGCTGATGTCAGCGATCATCACTACAACAGCGATGCAACAGCTACGCTATGTCGCTTTGTATCTTTGAATCTTCTGTAGCAGCCAGTGTGAAGGCTTGATTTATACTTAGTTGTGCATGGGTATCACGCACCAAAAACAGGCAATCTCATGTGTCACAACTGCAATGCGTAGTGAGCTTGTAGATCTGTTATTTTAAGTGCATGACACCCATGTGACAGCGGTCCGGTTCCCAAACTTTTCTGGGTCAGGGCCCATTTGAAAATCTCAAAAGCCTTTGCAACCCACTATCTGACCACAGCCAAACGGTCAAACGGTCAAATGGTTGCCGGTCAGATACATGGGCCGCGTGCACCTTTCAGAGCATGATAATTTGAATGATCAATCAATCTATTATTGATTGATCCGGCTTGGATAAATGGAGCCAATAGTATAGGCTATGATGAATACTCGAAAAATGAAAAATTACCATTTTCTTTTTTACATATATTTTCAAAAATATAATTTTGTTAGTGTTTTCCAATTCTTTGGGGGCCCACTTGCAATATCGTCACAGACCCGTCCACCAATGGGCCCGGGCCTACAGGCTGGGAAACGCTGCTGTATGAATACTGTATAAATCAGGCATACAGAGTTTTAAAAACATGAGGAGAATATCCAGGATGGAATACAAAGTATTACGTAAGTATACTAAGTACCTGATGAGATCCAGGAAAGCATCAGTAGCCTGTACTGGTTCTATTTTCCCGCTGGACGCCAAAGGGCTGTCCCTGCTGCCCTTCCCTGGCCTGATGATCATCACCATGACGATGCCGATGAAGACAGCGATCAGTGTGGTCACCATGTAGTAAGCCACTGCACGCACACCCATCTTACCTGATGCCTTACTGTCCAGAGAGGAGATACCTGCATGGGACACAAGTGCAACAGTTAATCGAACAAATCACAATTACTTTGGAAATGTGCATTTCCCATCAATCCGTCCGTCCGTCCGTCACCCACCCCATGCCTCCATATATGGTCATGCCTCGTGACATCACGTGACATCATCAGGGATCTCCATATATCGGCATATATGTAGTCGCGACGCTGACTACATCGCCAGGGGCCCTTCTCTATATATGGGAATGTCAATATATGGCCATATCACGCCTCCATATATGGTCACACCTCGTAACATCACAATTATTTTGCCCCAGCTTCTGGGCCTATTTTGGCCCAGAAGCTGCAAATCGCTGGGCGGCCATATATGCTTTATTTTAATGTTTTACTATCCACCTGTTATAAGACTGGAGACTATTAGCGGCAGCACCAGCATTTGCAGCATCCTCATCAGCAGCTCCCCAGGAAAGGCAAAGTACTTGATCTCCCGCAGTGTCAGGTTACGTGGGCGTAGAGCAAAGCCCAGGATCACACCTACACACACACACACACACACACACACACACACACACGGATAGTGTAAATGTTGAGTGAAATATTTGAAAATACAGTAGATACTGGAGTTGTTGTTTTTTTTAAATGGGAAAAAGAATCATCATCATAACAATACTCTATCATGAACATCAATGCCATTCTCAACCACCTAGCCTCCCTCCACCACTGACCCAGTCCAACGGCAGCTACAGTGAACAGAACAAAGAGGTTCCTCCTTAGGAAGTCTTTGACACTCTCCCTGGTGATGGAGCGAATCCTTTCCTTCATGCTGCTGGCTTTCTCTTCCATTGTCCTGCGTAAACGCCTCCTCAAGCTTCCTCGCTCTGGCCGGTGGGGTTTGTCTGCGTCCTCGTTCAGGAAAAGACTAGCACTGGTTGGGGGCTTCAAGTTCTCATTCATAATCAACTCCAGCACCTGGTCAAGGAGGCAGGTTTCGTGGGAAACTAGAGAGAAGGAGAGAGGAAGTGGCATGTCTTGAATTAATCTGTGGAATTAGAATTTGAGCAGAATTATACGCTCGTAGGCTTACAACGTGATACACTTTCAGAGATTCTGGTGCAATTTGGTTTTTTTTAATATATTTTTTATCCCACGATTTTGTAACCCATTTTTCACCCCTGTGTCAATCATCTAATGTGATCCTGGGCTCTACACACCCTCCACCAACCTGGGGAGAGCAACGGACTTAACTCATGCTTCCTTCATGCCTGAGTGTCCAAGTTGCTCCTTTACACCTGACAGGGGGGAGTTTCCCTGGTTGGACGTAGCGTGTGGAAGGAACACGTTATTCCAACCAGTTTCTTTCCCCTCCATCAGGCGCCCGGCTGGCCAGGGGGAGGCAGTTTAGTGACCAGGATTACTGCATTTTTGTGAGGGTACCTACCCTAGGGGACACGGGGAGAACATGCAAACTCCACACAGAAAGGCCCTTTCGCCAACCCCGCCTTCGGGTATGGGCACTGATGACGCGGAGGAGGAAACACGCCGCCAGCACCCACAGCGTCCCGAGGACCTTCTAGCTGTGAGGCGACAGCACTACCAACTGTGCCACCGTGCCCCCTTTCTGGTGCAATTTGTGACATACTGTTAGCACCAGCAACCTCATGAAGGTCCAATCAGAAATAAGAACTATCAAAAATGCAAAGCCAAAACCATTATACCAAATGAGTATACGCACGCACGCAAGCACGCACGCACGCACGCACACACACACACACACACACACACACACACACACACACACACACACACACACACACACACACACACACACACACACACACACACACACACACACACACACACACACAAAAGCCTTATCCTCAGACAAATATAATAACTAGAGGATGGATGACCTTTGAAAAGTCCTAATCAGATGAGAATTACAACAAGTCATGATACATTTTCAACAGAACCTTTCAGATTGTCAAAGTGGTTTATCTGCCACTCACTTATACAAGTACAAGCTAAATGTTGGTATGACATGCTCTATAGACAATCATGGACAATAATTTACAAACAAAAATATATAATACTGAGTGGGTATAAAAATAATAATACAGGTTAAGAAAACACAAGTAACCTTTAGCAGCAATGGAGTGTGTACAGAATAAGCAGAGGCCTAAATATTGCATATGCAAATGTGCAGAGTGCAATAGAAGAACGGCTTTAGAGATTTAGCAGCTAATAAACACATGTAGGCTAAATAATAATAATAATAAATAACAATTAGTATTAAACCTCCAGTCTTACCGTGATTGTGTGCTTGGGTTAAAGAAAAATACAGTTGTGTGTATAGCTAGCACTTCACTGCGCGTGGCTGTACGATATCTGGCTGTCCCTTATCTAAGTAGGCTACAACCTTTTCCTCTGAATCACCTTCCACAAGAAGACAGAACACAACTGATTTACTCTAATGGTTACAGCACACAATACTCTGCATATGACTATGCTCTCAGAATTGACCATTACTATTTTTCTACTACTCCCTGGGGATAAACATTGTTGCTTATTGATTCCCTTTGTCCATTGTTCTGATATGTCCATTTATCTCTACACATCTACTAACAATGCAAATTTCTCATTGCTGAGTGGGACTCAATGACCCTCAATAATCCAACTCCATTTTTCAGCATGGGATCATTGGCTGCATAATAGGCTACTTACTTTCCCTTCGTTGTTACAATATCGGCATATTTCACAAATGAATGACTCAATTGGCTGAAATCGCAACTCTCTGTCTCTGCTGGTGACCTCGATTGAAACTCAAGTGGAAACATCCGATCAGTGTTCACTGTTTTACAATGAAGGACTCTATACTTTGATAAATGGACGTGGGTGTTAAGGGGACATGAAGAATATTCCAATGGTGCAAATATGAAAGCTGAAACCAAACTAGAGGAAACATATAACTGAATGTGTTCAAACTGTGTACTACATACTCACTAGTGAACTATGTCTATACTAGAGAAGCCAGTGGACCCCTACCCCAGATGAAGCATGGGAAGCAAGCTGAGGCCAGTCCATGGCTCCCTGCTCCAGCCTCCGAGCATGAGTACTTGGGCCTGATAGAAATCAGGCTAGTTAACATCAGATGTCACTGAATGAAAATGTGTCACACTGATGTACAGTATGGAGCATTATTTTACAATATAGGAAGTTTAGCTTCATGAGATGGCAGTTGCTGAGAAAGGAGAGAGCATTAGTCCCATCCAGATGTTCCCAGCTGTTATTAGAATCTGAACTGACAAACATGCATAGCTTCTCTGGACTCTAGCCTCTAAATAAATATCATTGAGTGACCACCAAGAATTTACAAACCAAAACGCACCCAACAGCACCAAGCCTATACATAGTGAACTCTACGTACGTAGTAATAGCACATAGCAGTTGGTATTTCACACCTTAGCACAATAAACCTTGAAGCCACCATGCTAAAACACAAGGATATAGAGATAGTATCAGAGCTGCAGGGCATATGCTTACACATATATTTGCATGGTTTGTACTTTGTACTATAGCCATTTACATTTTATTTATGTGCACACACATGATAGCCAGGTACACACATTGCAGTAGCAAAGAAATGAGCCAGGAGGCATATGGCCAGAACAACTCACTGCCACTGGGAATATTATTTGCATTGTTTTAACAGTTTTTTAAATAAAGTAGGCTAATTAAATAGATACATTTGCATTTGATGTAAATGTAATAGACAATAATCTATCATTATGTTATCATATTATAAAGGTGCTATCAGTTCTTTTTGTTTTTTGTTTTTGTCCCAGTAAAATACTGGATGAATACTATCCTCCTGTTTTGGATAAATACTAATAGTGTTCTCAACTAAATCTCATATTCATCTTGCCCCACAGCCACAACACATTCTTAACATACAGTACTCACCACTCATGGTTCTACGAGTCTGGAACAAAACCCTCGATTTAATCCCAAACTTTACAGTATGACCAGAGAGATCATGAGGAGTGAATGTGTCCACAACTCATGACAGAAGGAGGAGAGGTCTTTTGAACGGTCCTCATTTAACAGACAGACATGAAAAGGCCTCTCATCTCCTCTGGTCTGACCTTCTCACACCTCCATGGAGCAATATGTACACACACGCACACGCGCACCTCCATGGAGCAATATGTACACACACACACACACACACACACACACACACACACACACACACACACACACACACACACACACACACACACACACACACACACACACACACACACACACACACACACACACACACACACACACACACACACACACACACACACACACACACACACACACACAGTATACTGCATGCGAGCCGGTTAGACAGGCATTCAAACACAGATGCGAGCTCACACACACTCCAGCTACCCCCAGTGAATGCATCAAGTCCACCCCTTTAATTACTGTGATTGCCCTGAATTGCAACACAGAGGGGTAAGAAATGAATGAAAGTTGCACTACTATTTTAGAAATAGGTCAACAATACAAATGACTTGAGTTTTGTGAATTAATTTACTTTTAATGAGTGGCCCCCTGTGCACCCCAGAAAATAACCGGAAATAATATTTCACCAAAACCAAAGCAGAACTCCCACCATGGGACTCTGTCAATCAATTAATACAGTTGCAACCACTATATTAATGGCAAGTATTTCATACAGCTTAAGTTTAAAAAAACCTGAACTATCCCTTTAACGTTCAAACGAATCGTCAAAAGGTCACGGGAACGCCCCCAATGTAATTCGAACCAATCACAACATCACAGCCATGTCCCTTTTTCTTGCCTGGGACTGTGGGACACCAGTAAAAACGCATCATACACAGACATTTCTCAATTATTGTAGCCTATTCGTATTCGTAGGAGGTGAGACGTAAGGGAGTGAGCTCAGGCGAGAAAGTCGCTGTGCCGAACGTTGCTCAGTCCACTTCAGCAGGCTCGGCATTGTTTGTGTTCGTGTCCGAGTCCCGATATAGGGACAGAATCGAAATGTCGGTAGCCCCGAAATGTCGCACCAACCCGGTCCGAGCCAAGGGGCCAGTGAGGCTCTTCAACGTTGAAGCACTGGGCCCTAGAGGAGGGACTACAGGCGGACCCGTGGATTCATGACCGGGAAACCCTGTGCAGCTGGGCTTTAACATTGAGCGCTCGGTTGCACTTCCGCATTTGACCACCACGCGGAAGTAGACGTTCTGAGGTGGTTCTTCCAGGTGCTTCAAAACGTCACTGAGCAACTTCCACTGACATGAATAGGGGGGGGGGGGGGGGGCGGAGCTTCGCGCCAGTTCAGTCTCTATCCTTCTTTATACTCTATGGTCCAAGCGAACACAGCCGATCACGCGATCCCTACTCCCGTTTCAGCCAATCAGAAGTCGCGTCACAGAAGAGGGACGTGAAGTTTGTGAACAGTACAGAAACCCTACCAGTGACATCATCAATGGAAAATCATGAAGCTAATAGGACCTGCAGGCTTTCTATTTCTGGGAAGTTAGCAGTTAGCAGCATGCTAATAGAAGTTCTCATATTATTAAATCCAAATTAAATTAACATTTTGAAATCACCAAACCAGCCCTCCTCTGAGACACAGTGAGTAGTCAAAAATGGTGCCAATGATTGAAAATGGGTTGACCAAGTTGGCCATCCCACCCGGCCATGACCCAACATTGCATTAAAATAAAATGATTTTAACATTGCGTCATATGCTAATAAAGAAGCTCCACTGTTCCTGTCTTTTTTGTTATATTTCCAGCTCCAATCTTTCTCACACACACACACACACACACACACACACACACACACACACACACAGACACACACACACACACACACACACACACACACACACACACACACACACACACACAGGCATATATAGTATAGGCATTAGGCATATATGTTTAATATTAACTATGATAGCCTATGGCCTATGTGACTTTAGTTTGTTTTCTAATTATTATTATTTTTAAACTTACCCTGTTTCTGCTTCTTCTTCTTTTTTTTTTACAGTTTCTGATGATTGCAATGAGAATGTCTTCAACTCCTGAAAATAAAACAGTAAAAACAAGACAAAAACAAAATTATGATCATCAAAGCCTCACAATCGTCCTTACAGCCTAATCATGTGATCATGATGATCACATTTAGAGCATGCTGCTGCTTTGTAATTAAGGAAGTAGTGCGATCTTAAAACTCAAGTCCAACAATGTATATTCGGTAGTACCTAGTACGACGGTGTCGTTTGCGGCAAGATGGGGATCCACACAGTGACACAGCCAAGCACAAACCTAATTTTTCTGCGATGCTAAATGCAATTTAAGCTCAAAACAGCTAAACAAAATATGCATATCTTACCTAGATCTTTTCAAGACGTCCCTCAAACAGTCTGACTTGACTTCTTCGCTCTTCAGTGTCTTCACTCATCTCACAGAACTCACTCACTCAGCGTGTTTATCGTGTTCACAATATGAGCGGTTGTACTGTACTTTTCCAAACCCCTCTGGCGAGGATGGGGATGCGAAACGTGCAACGCTTGCGTGGGAGGAATAGAGGTGAAGGGTTCTTCTGGCGCGAAATAAGCCACCTGCTGCACATCCACTATGAGGGGGGGGGGGGGGGGGGGCAATGCTAGTGGGTGGTTTAAACCAATGACTGAGATATCCTAAATTGGATATCCTATATGTCCATTTCTCAAATGGGCACATTTCATTATCATTACAGCGAGGATGACGAATATTTTAACTTTCTCCTGTTTTGAAATTATGAACATCCCTCTCTGATTTAAAGAGAGAGAGAGAGAGAGAGAGAGAGAGAGAGAGAGAGAGAGAGAGAGAGAGAGAGAGAGAGAGAGAGATGGGGGGGAGTGTAAACTGCAAAGATGAACACTACATTGCTATGACAACATGCCTCAATACTCTTGGCTCAGGGTCTGATGTTAACCACTCATGGGACATAATGTATTTGTAACCTTCAGAACCCAACTTCCCACTCCCACACCCACACATACGCTTCTACGCTTTGTGTTTACAAAAGTTGCATGAATGTGGTTGGATCTACTATGGGATGAAATGCCGTATTTGGTGTATGCTATTGGTTGATGGTGTCTGAGGAATTAAGGTCTAGTAGCCTAAACTCAAAATGTAATCTTAGACTGTCCTTCTGTCCAGTACCTGATATCTTTCTCTATGTTTGCTTCTGTACAATAAGCATGAAGAAATAAGCGCTACAATTCATAAGTAAAATTGCCATTTAAAATATCCTGAGACAAATCAGGTAGGCTATTCAAACCACATGCTTTTGTTCTGAGGGACTTTTAAATATATGAAGCTTAATCCCAGATTGAATCAATGTCGAAGGGCCTCGAAATATTTATTTTTGGGACTGTAATGTTAACATGTAGGATTTGTTTCTTGTCTTAATTTCAGTTTTTTTGTGACAATACAGTAGGCTGTCATCATCTTCATCATGATCATCCTGAAATCAAGGAAGTTCAAGTTCCCCAATATTCAGAGAATGTGGCATTTAAATATAAAAGTCCAGCCTGGTCATAAACTGGCGACTAAAGGATTTTCCTTCTTCTTTTAAATGGGACACTGCACAACAAGCTAGTGTAGCCTTTCAGCAAGGTCACGATTTACACACCATGACTAATAGCCATTAATCCCACTTTGAGTCTATCATTCTACTATACATTCAATTACCCTTATTTTCTCTCTCATCGTTCAACCAATTCTACAGCCACTTTATTAAAATGCAACAAACAAGAATCTGAGGCTATGGACCAACTCCTGGTTTCAATCTGGTGAAGTGATAGGAGAGCAGATTGCATTGCCATGGCAACACAATTATGCTGCTACATATACATAGCGTGGGAGGAATGTATCATGTATGATCCATGTTTAGATAAAGTAATTACTCACTCGTCTGAAGAAGAAAAAAATAACATCTATTATCCTTTGTGTGTAGACTTGATAATTTGGTGTGAAATTGCGGCAATTGTGGCTTGTTAATCCCATTAATACACTATTCCAACATCCATTGTTTCTGTAATAAATGCATGAGTTAGGTAGATTTGTTTTTTGAAGTTTTTGTTGAATTTTCCATTTCATTTTCATTTTCAAAAACAACGAATAAAGCTGATCTACAGCCGATCTACATTCACATCCTGTGGCATTGCATGCAATGCGCTGTGAGCTTGTAGATCAGCTATTTCTGCAATTTGTCATACGTTTAGGGTGCTTATAAATCACAGAAACTGGTCATAATTATAACTAGCTATAGTTATGTTAGAAAAAACTGTATGACACTATTGTTGTACTTTTTTGTTGTACCGTTTGTACACACTATACAGTGTCTAATGGTCCCGGTCAAGTCTAAAGATATCCATCAGTTACCTAGCAACAGGCAACATGTTAATCTTGAGGTATAGTGGTGAAAACTGGCTATTCTATTTTACAGTAGAATGGGCAATGGCTCAAAGGTGTGTGTTACCGCTTTACTACACACAAAATAAAAATAATAATCCTAACATCGTACAGTGGTGACCAGGCAAGTGGAATGGAGCATGCTTCCCTCAATTCTGATCCAATGACCTAACAGACCTTCTACACATACACACCCACATTTATCTTGCATACCACCCCCCTGATATATACACACATATACAGTATACACTCTCTTGCATAGTGCATACCACCACCCAACACATGCGCGCGCACACACACACACACACACACACACACACACACACACACACGTGCAACCTGAGTGAAGAGTGGTATAAAGAGTCCTGCAGAGGTGAGAGCTGTTCTCTGGCAGCCTGGACCCGCACAAAAGGTGTCCTCATCAATTATTTCTCAAAGTGGGGAATTTAGCTCAGCATCACATTAAATCGACCCACATCCCATGATGTGACGTCATCATAGAACAGGTTAAGAACTGAAAATTAAAAACGGCATTTCAAATTCACAAAATCACCTGGCAATATAGTCATCAGCAACTATACCCATTAGTACTACAAATAAAACAAACCTGAAGCTAATGAGTTTTTACAGTATGCCTAATTTATGCACTTGATGAAAATGATAACAGATGTGATGAAGATAGTGATTATTGTTGCTATGAAATCGTGAATTTCCTGTCAGTCAGTCACGCCCCATATATGGTCATGCCTCTAGACATCAGGTGATGTCATCAATATTAAGCCCATATACTGTACAGGTCAGTTCCATATATGATGTAATCAATATTGGCCAGCAACTCTACATCTCACCTCAAACCCTTAGATATCATCTCCATATATGGAACTGACCTGTTCTGACATTATGTTGATCCTTCCCCAACCATCCTTCCTCTTCCATGTCTCCCTTTTGACTGATACCTGTCCATTTAAACACTAGACGGGCAAGTTATTACTTGCGCGAGCAGAGCGCAAGTACTGCATATGTCAGTGGTCCCCTCGGCCAATCAGGGATTGTGCATTTTGGTGGCTCCCCTCGGCCAATCAGGGATTGTGTATTTTTGGTGGCATCGCTCTGCCAATCCAATCAGGGATTGTGTATTTTTGGTGGCGTCGCTCGGCCAATCAGAGCGCAAGTTGGCAGCTTGCTGCGTATGTCGGTTGCCCCCTCGGCCAATTGGATTGGCTCCGTTTGTTGGTGCCGTCACTCGGCCAATCAGAGATTGGCTGATGGGTGGTTCCTGATTGACAACACAATAAACACTGACAACACTGACATATGTGGATGACGTAATCAATTTGAGTTTCAAACTTATAGGAAACTTTAAATATTTAGAACCCATTGTAGTGGATATCTCAAACAGGATTTATATAGACATAACTCAGATGTTTCAATAACTTGAGGGGTAAGTTGTGCGCTCTTCGCACACAAGTTGGCAGCTCGACAGAGTGCATTTCTAGTTGGTGCAGCCGCGCCTGGCAGCCGGCGAAAACTAGAGTTCTCAACAGGCCCGAAAATTAAGGCCCGGCCCTACTTGGGTCCTCATGAAACCCTATAGACACTGCCCCCGCTGCCACCCTTAGATCTCCATATATGGAGCTGACCTGTTCTGATCTGACCTCATCAAACCTTGTACACTCAAGACACGCTCCATATATGGCCAGTACAGTATTCATTCCATGTTGATCTGACCCCCATGCCAATGCGCCAGCACTCGCCTACCTCACCCTTTAGGGCGAGGTCGCTTCTCGCCCTCAGGCGTCTTACTGGTAAATAACTCAGGTGGACTCCATTTTTCTTTTTAGGATAATGTGAAGTGATCACTGATTTGTAATTGGATATTGTTGTTCAGTGTGCATGATTCAGATGAGTAAAACAGCTCTAGAAACTCACATCAAAGTACTTATTGACTCAATGCTCACATCCAGTGTTTTTTCAAATTAGCAATAGGTTAAAGGACCACTTCACCACTTTTCAACTTATCTTCAAATAATTGGTCCTCACTAATGTTCATGATAAAATACCACAATTATTTTCTACTCAACCTGTGTCATAGGAGGGCTGTGTGCACTGTGCAGTTCAGAAACCCGTCCACCAGTGATATCGTTAGGCAGATTTTCTTTTAAACAAGATAATCTTTTTTTAGATTTTTATTATCGTGAGAACAATGGCTTAAATTATCACATTGTAACTTTTCAGGAATAGAAAGCCTGCCGTTTCTAATAGCTTGGATTCCCCATCGATGATGTTACTGGGTTTCTGAACTGCCCACAGCCGTCCTATGAGACACAGACTGAGTTGGAAAACAAATTGTGGCATTTTATCATGAACATTAGTACCAATTATATTAAGGTAGGTTGAAAAGTGGTGAAGTGGTCCTTGGTCCAAAACCCTCTGCTCCACTCTACATCAGGTTGGTACCGTTTGTCATTTTATCCCCATCGTCCAAAAAAGCTATGCAGTTTGTTTAAACTTTAAAGTAAAGAAAAATCCCTATACCGAAATGCCTAAGCATACACAGAAATGTCAGGGAATAGATTTTATGCTTTCAAGTTTTTCAACACTAGACTATTTGAATGCAAAAGGGACTTGGAAAGATGTAGAAAATAATAATTATTCATATCCATAACATAAGGACAACATACACTGGAAAGAGAAAGTTTCAGTTTGATCTGTCAATGTATGAGAACTTTCAGATAGTATTTTGTGATGTTCTCAACCGGCATATGTACATGTATACGCTAATTATAAGGGGAGACGAAGATAAATCTGTATCGCACGCTATACTGTATAATTTACTTTTATTTAATTTTTTTATGTATTAAAAGATGATTCCTGCTTAAAAAATAATCAGTTTGTAGGAAAATGCATTACTGTTGATAGCAATGTTTACTGTCATACTAGCAACAATGAGAAAATACCACTTTTCTGAATCATGGATGTTATGAAGCATTTCAATTATTACAAAATTCTAATGTTTGATGATCATCTCCAAACTGCAAGGATTCGATAAAAGCTACTACAAAACCCACACACCATGGTACCATTAGTATAACATACAAAAAGGCAAAAACGTTAGGCAGGTAACATTTTAAGATTAGCCTACATTACAGTAATGGCGATTACAGTATCATTCACTTGCTGTATAATACCACATGTCAGAAGCAGTAAAGTTTCCGGCCATGCAAATATATACAGGTAAGAGTAGATAAAAGGGTTGGCATCACTTTGAGGCTGCCATAAAGAAATGAATTACCTCCATGGACAAAGTTCTTGACTACATCAAGATATCGACATATGGAATGTTACCATTTACTTTTAGCATGAGGAGTACACAGTTGACCGAGATCTACAGTAAAAAACATCTGTACTAAGGTGACCAAAATGCACCTATAGATTAACAGACCAAAATGTTCGCAGGCCCAAATATTATTGGTCCATATTGTGACTATGTTTGGGCTGAGTAGAAAGGTTTACCATGTTCAGTGACATGCATGTTCAATCCGTTACTCTGATCATGTTGGATTTGCCAGTGTTAAACTAGAGTGATTTGTTTGCATCAAAACAGCAAAGTTATCCAAAGCACACAAGCTACCAACTTTCACTATTCATGCCTAAGAAAGAAGGCACTTGGTGATATAATGAAAACTTGTAAAATAAATGTCCCCCATAATAGTAGGGTCCAGCATGGACCATATAGTTCATAAGCGGCAACACATAGTGTGTTGTAGTGTGGATCAGGATTACAAAAAAGTCAAAATGAAAATCACACCAGCCAGGCAAATGGTGAATGCAGGTCAGCATTGTCAAGCACCAATTGTACAGCTAATGTTAAGGAGCTAAACTTCCAGATATCCATGACAGAATCATAAGTGAGGATTCAGTAGGCCTATTCATACAAAGAACCACAATAATGTCAACTGTATATTGTCATTTGGTTTGCAGTACAATCTTTGTAATGTATATGCAGTGTTGTGCACTATAGAATACACATACAGAATGATAATCATGCTACTTAATATTGATATCTCTTCTACAGTTCCTTGGCATTGTCCTTTGGCTTTAAAAATATATATATATTAAAAAAGAAGAAAAAAAACTGTTCAGATGTTTGACTGATCCAATGTTATGAGTGATCCAGTCTTAGGCCAGTGTTGGGTTTAAAGGCTAATAGACAATGAACTCAGGATTGTGTTTCCCTGGCATTGTATCACCAATGGCCATCTGTGTTGCCTTGCTCCGTTTGTCCTTTTTAATCTGTGCAGAACTTTGGTCAACTACGGTTGTTTTTAAAGGTGATATATAAATAAAGTTTGACTGATTGATCTTTATGAAAGACTAAGGAATAGAAAAGTTATAACGCAGAGGTTGCTGAAATCTGCACAAATTATACAGTGTGGAATTAGATCACATAAATTGACGAATAATTGATTTTACACACCCGTTTGTTGTGCGTGTGTGCACGCGCGCGCATCCCCTTCCATCTGCACTGGACCTGACATTGTAGGATGTGTATGGTATACAAAAGGAAAGGGGAAAATAAGACATTTTCTTTCATACAGAAGGGAACAGTAATAATGTTATCAAATGGCGAGAGTCTTTGTACACAGCAGTCCGTGGTAATTGTACGAGTAGGTTTCATGGAAAGGTCCGCTATGATGTTGGAGCTGTTACATCATGGAATGTCTGACAGCTTCCTCCAGTGACTTCCTGGTTACCAGTAGCCGTACCACCTCCTCGTTCTTCTTTGTTAGTCTTTTCCGAGCCTGATCATGGGTCACCATGGTCATATCCCAGCCATTCACCTGGGGAAGAGTCATTGAAAAAGAAAAATGTTGCCCATTATTTGTCCAAGCTTGCTTGATTAGAACAATACTTGCATCCATACACCCCGTTTACCACTTAAACCCTGGCATCTATACTTGGCAATTGTTCCCTACAGGATAGTGTTGCTAGGGTCAAGTGGTTAATGATGGAAAGAAAAACAGACCAACTCATGAATAATAGTAAAGAATTATCTTGGTTAGACATTTTCATTTAGATTGATTAAAACTCTACCATTTCGATGAACTGTGATGAGGTATAGTTGGAGCTGCTTCAATCAACATACTTTAACTGAACTGTATACATAGTGCCATCTTGTGGTGATAAAATTTAGGGCTGAAGTTATGGATTATTTTCTTAGCGATTTTCTATCACTTTTCCGTTTAATCGAATAATGGATAATTTGTTATATTTATATCAATGAATCGATTCAAAAATAAAAGACCAAATCAATTAGTATGATTAAGTACCCTAGTTTATACTTTATATTGCTAAAATGGAAGATCTAGACCAGGGGTAACCAACCAGGGGTTCGCGAGCTACCGGTAGCTCGCGGGAACCTTTCAAGTCGATCCCGAAGTGTCAGACTGACGGGCAGCCAGACATCACAGCAGAATGTCGTTCGCAAAAAAGAGCAGATCTACAAGCTAACAACGTGAAGATCTGTTCCCCTTGCTTCCACCGCACCGCCCTCGGCCCGCCCCCTTTTAGCACTCTGTGCTCATGTGCTGTGTCCTGTGTGTCTGTTGTTCCCTCGCAGCCGCAGGCAGCACAGCGTCAGAGTGAACGCAGCATGTGTCCCCGACACGTTGAATACTAAACCTATTTGTAAAGTTCGAACGCCGACTTTTAACCAAACGTGGGAGAAACACTGTGCACGGCTGCACGCACAAATAAAGAGTGCACTCGCGCACGCACATGACGGATTATTATCGATCAAAACAATCATTAGCGTCGCTTAAAAGCATGTGTTGCACAACATGAATATCACTATGACAAAGTGTCAAAATGTTTAGTGCCGCTGTCAAAACATGACGTGTACAGTGAGAGTTGAAGATTCTAACTATTGGAACAAGAAAGCCACAGTTTTGAAGGAAGTGCATGGGTCCCAGACAGGGCTTGACGCTTAGCTCATGGATGCATGCATGATAGACAGACTATCCGTTTTTATCCTGCTGTTCTATCATGGGATATTCGATGCAGGGCAAGATGCTCGATTGTGAATTAAATTGTAACATTCTCCTTGGCTTTGACTACTTCAGACAGAACATCTGACACACAGCTACAGTAGACTATTAATTTACTAAGCTGGTACAGACGCTATGGTGTGCTATTCATGAGAACATAATGCAAATCACAAACCAGGATATTCCTTATACACCGGCTCTCTTTATTCTGGGTGATCCATCGCCACTAAAACACCTCCCTGCACCTCTAGCTGACTGGATTCAAACAGCATTAATGGTGGGTAGGAAAATCATTGTTAAGGAATGGAGGTATTGTGGCTGCTTTGGAGAGGTTATCCTTTAAAATGAATAATCAGTTAGATAAATATGATCTGAAGTGGGACGTGTTCCTCAGTCATGTTGCAGGTCCCTTGGTGTGATCCATGGTCAGGCAATGCCCTCTTGATTGTTTATTGTATTACACATTATGATACGGTTGATGATGCTGCGTTTGGTCGTGTAAATAATGTAAACTATTTTCACATTTTAATTAGATTTTTCCCTTTTTTTTCTTTCTATTTGTTTATCTATCTATCTTGCCTGTCCATGAATACGTACTCTGTTGTTGTTGTTTGTGTTTGTATTTTAAGTTCTCTGTTTTATGTGTTTGTAAAAAATAGTTTACATACAAATAGTAAAATAAAGTACTGATCATAAAATAAAAAAATAATAATAAAAAAATACTAAGCTGGTAACTTACTCGGCTGCCTACCGTTGCTCGTTAAGCAGGTCACACAATGGATATGGACCACTGATATTTATCCAGCCAGGTCGGTGATTACTTATCATTCATACTGTGCAACACATGCTTTTGTAAGCGACGCTAAGGATTGTTTTGATCGATAATAATCCGTCATGTGCGTGCGCGAGTGCACTCTTTATTTGTGTGTGCAGCCGTGCACAGTGTTTTCTCCCACGTTTGGTTAAAAGTTGGCGTTCGAACTTTACAAATAAGTTTAGTATTCAACGTGTCGGGGACGCTATCATGAACTCGTATGACTGACTCACATCTTAATGACACCCTCAGACTGGCAATCACTAAATATGAACCAGATTTCAAAACGCTTGCAGATAAAGTGCAGTCACAGCTCACATCAGTCTCATTAAAGGTGGGCTGACCCTGAGAGTATGTCACCATATCTGTGCAAATATATATGGTCATGTTATGCCTATGTCATTTGAACATCTGCCAATGTAAATATTCATTGAAATGAGAAACAAAATATTGTGCTGTAAAAGCAATTCATGTCCTTTGCATTTTGTTTTATTTTAAAAAAACTCAACAAAGAAGTTTATTTGTATTTCTGTCCTAATATTTTTTATTTCTAATACATTTGTCTTAATATTATTTGACATTGATAATATAACTTACTATAAGTATTTATTCTAATTTAAGCTTTAGTCTTTGTGTGGATGTGTGCACATGCATTGAGCCTGTCAGAAATAGCAAAAAAACAAGTGTTTTTTCTAACACGTTTTAGTGGTAGATCTTGGCTTACAATTGGGAATAAAATGGGCTCTTGGGCTTGAAAAGGTTGGTTACCACGGATCTAGACTGAGTGACGGTCATTATTATGAATTATTTTTTTAAGTCATGTAAATTGATTAGTTTGATTAACTGTTGCACCACCAAAAACATTTGTCAATGAACAAGTATGATTACATACATACCTGCATTATTTTGTCCCCCATCATCAATCCTGCCACCTCCGCTGGTCCTCCTTGCGACACTCGGGTTACATAGATCCCCTATGAGGTCACATACAGTATGAGGTCACATACAGTATGAAGTCACATACAGTAGGTCAGGGGTTTCCAAAATGTTTTCATGTCATAAGACTCCTAAAGTTTCCGTTTCAGTATATTTATAGTACAAAATCGGGTGTGCACTTTACAGCAGCAATACATCAAAAACATATCAATAAGAAAACATATTAAAATGTGCGTAGCTAGTATAGATCATCAAAAATAAAACTAGGCGGAACCATAGTGCATAGAGAAAAGATGTGTTTTTAGCCTCGATTTAAAAATGTCCAGGGAATTTGCATCTCTGACATCTTCAGGGAGAGCGTTCCAGAGACAGGGGGCACGATGTGTGAATGCTCTGCCCCCAACCGTGCTTTTATTATGTGTTGTGACTGTGAGTTTTCCGGCATCCTGAGAGCGTAGTGGTCTTGGAGGGATGTATATTTTTACTAAACTGGACATGAGTCCATTTAAGGTTTTATAGGTCAGAAGGAGTATTTTGAAGTCGGCTCTGGCCTGTATGGGCAGCCAGTGTAGTGCCATGAGTGTTGGTGTGATGTGGTCAAATTTCTCTGCATTTTGGACTAATCTAAAACCATTTGTTGCGGTTGATGGTAAACCAGAGAAGAGGGTGGAGAAATGTGACTTTCATTAGGCCATAGATTCCCTTTGCAAATGATTCTGTCATAACGACCCTATGAAAAGATGTTTTGGTTTAATTAGTGGTGATAGTGAAACATATTGTTAGACTAGTAACTTAAACAGATGTTTAAATTAAATTAATTAATACGTGTTTGAATGTTTCTGCTACAGGACTACAGGACATCCCAAGACTATCCGTTACTTTCACTAGATGTCATAGTTCCCAGCCTAATTCGTATTCTGTTGACGGTATTTAGCGTAGAAAGCTGCTTTAGGAGGTTACAACAATGCAAAGATCACGGAACACTGTTGTACAAGTACTACGTATAAATCAGGCTTAAGTGGTGGTTTGATTATTCAATGTAATTCATCAGGGGACACAAAAACAACTAAATAGACAGCTGAATGAACGAATGAAAATGTTTCTTTGTTAGGCAATTGTCTTCGAAGTTCTATTAACAAAGCTATATTGGAGATTTCATACCGGTAATTAGTTTAGAAATAATATGTCTATATTATGGATAATTCATAATTCTATATATTATGCTGGTATGAAGTTGAACAATACATGACTCTTGCTCCAAGTCCATTTACAAATACAATTTAGACAGTAACCAGAGGGATTTACAACATCATGTCAATGCAATGCTATGACATCAGCTACCAATGATGTTCAGGCTTTTTCCAACAGACTAGGCCGAGGAAGGCTCTGCTGAAACACGTTTGAATGCTGCCTGTGCTTAATTAAATAAAGGACATTTCTCAGAGTGTTGATTCTTCTGTTTTGTTCCCCAGTGATACTCGTTCTCAATATTGCTTTACTTCCACTGCCTACAATGAGTATATTTTCAGGGAAAAAAACTAAACAGTGAAAAAGGGGAAATGTATGTTTTTAAGTTTTAACTTCTGCAAAATCTCACACACACACACACACACACACACACACGCACCTTGTCAGTCTTGTCCTCAGAGAAGGGGTTCTGTCCGGGATCCTGGTCAATTCCTCCTCCGATACTAAAACCTAAAATCAGGTGATCTCCCTGCCTCAGTTTCTGGATCTCAATCCGTTGCTGTTAAACAGAGAGCATTTTTATTCCTCCTAACTGAGCAGAAATACACAACATAAAGGCAATAACTCTGTTGAAGTGTATGCTTTCATCTAGAGCCTTTCGGCACCCTCGGTTACCTTTTCTGAAGTTTGGATGACGGTACCCTAGGGTCCCTCATAGCTTATTCCACCCTCCATAGGACACAGATTTACCCACTATCTGTTCACATTGAGCCGCACCGCCACTTGAGTGTTGGTGAGATATTTCAAAGATGCATAACACAGCTATAGGAGACAACGGAAACGGGTGCGAAACCGCATTAACCGCCGATGCTGTTAAGTATTATTAATCTTTTTTTTTAATTTTGCTTCGCTGAACTTCTCTCTCCTCCTTGACTTCCCCTTGTACCGCCTCCCGCACCAGGGCAGGGTGGTCGGTGCGAGGCAGTAACGTAGGGACGCGCAGCTAGGCAGTCGCCGCTCGGGAGGCGGTACAATGGGAAGTCAATAAGGAAGTCAAGGAAGAGAGTTCAGCGAAGCAAAATTTCAAAAAAAGATTAAAATACTTAACAGCATCGGCGGTTAACTGCCTCTGATTCCGGTTCCTGCCTCTGATGTCTGATCTGCTCTGTCTCAGCTAGCCACTCTCGGTGCAGGAGGCGGTACAATGGGAAGTCAATAAGGAAGTAAGAGAGAATTTCAGCAGCCAAAACAGTCAAACAAAAAATACTTAACAGCTTCTGCGCCAAATGAAATTTCTCTCACGTTTCCGTTGTCTCCTATAGCCGATTTATGCTTCTTTTGAAACATCTCACCACCACCACCAAAAGGCCGCAGCACGGCCTGCACGGAGGGTATGTACGGTACATCCGTCTACCATAGCTCGTGGAATAAATGCATAGGGACCCTACGTAAAGTCACATCCAAATTTCAGAAAACTTCACGGAGGGTACCGAGAGAGGCTAAGAAAAGGTAACCGAGGGTTCCGAAAGGGGCTAGCTTTCATCTTTAGTGCAATGGAATTAATGCGAAGTCAACCTCATCACTATGCATCATTTCGCTTGCAAGAATGTTCTCCCTCCATTAGAGTCCACTCACTCACTGGGAGACACTGCTCTTTTATCACTTCAATCCTGTCTTTTGACTTTCACTGGCAGCTGCTGTCTCTCTAAACCAGATGGATGAACGGCTGTGACAGCAGGACTCCTCAGTCCTCCTCACAACACTCCTCAACACAAACACTGCCTCTGTGTGTGATGGTGAATAACTGGTCTCCCTCTCTCTCCTGGAAACCTCTGCAAAGTGTGAGTCAGTCAGTGGGTCATTCATTGTAGACTTCCAGTCAATCTACTGTCTAATGTTCTGGCACACTAACCCATTTCTACTCCTGAGTCAGTGTAGGGTAATCTTACCAAAATTCAAAGTCCAAATGCTACTGTATCCCTCCTTTTTACCACTCTCCGTCACATCTCTTAACACCACCAGAAAGTATTAGATTAATGCAGTACCTCAGAGCTCGCCTTGATTGTCCAACAATATGTGCACACTGCACAGGGATCGCCGGAAATGTTAAGTTGTAGGCTAACTGACTGCTTATCACATAGCAGCACGTAGCCTAGGATAGCTCATAGCGTTACCTAGCCCTAAAACACCACGCCTACTGTACCCGAGTGCAGTGTGGAATTTTGCATTGGAAATTCTGGAATTTCCTTTATATTTCAAATGTAATACTCAACAATAAAGTTTCATCTCTCATTCTATGGCATTTAAAATGTGGCGTTCATCAGCTATTGTTTGGTTTGCCTTAAACTACCATTGTCCGACATTAAAGTTCGATTATTTGGCAACGGATTCGAGCTACAGCTCTATTTCCTCTAGCTGGTGAAACAAAACACATAGTCACATACATATAATTTAAATGCTGCGTATTGATAGGGTCCAGGCAGGGCCAGGCTTCTCAAAGTGAACAATGGATGCCTGCTGAATGAATACTCCCAAACTTACCACAACAGCAGTCACCGGCTGTCCAGGGATGAACGACATATCGTCGGACCTGGAAAACATTTTACTGTAAAAAAACGCGAACTCTTGTTATGCGTTTGTTTGTTTATCTATTCAACCGTACACACCACAAAGGTTCCGAGAGCAGGACAACTTCCTGGATCATTCCATGAGTAAAACTAACAACTGCTTCTGAAATGTAATAATAAGGAAAGGCTTTGCTGATGACGTCACTTCACCTTCCCTTGGTTGGGTGCTCGCGTTGTGTGACACGGTGCAGCCAGGAAGGGTGGCGTCTTGGTAGCACGCCTTAAGACGCGATCACTCCACCCATGTGTGGTACTTGGATTAGCAAATGGAGCGCTTCAAATCATCATGCATCCCCATGTCCTGGCATGGGACAAGGAATGGGACAGGGTGGGGCATTACTCCAGTCCATAAATGGGCACTTGGCCTAGGCCATCTGTAACTGTTGAGTCGTCGACTCGTCGTTGGCCCCATTTCGTGATGCAAGGATTATCTTGTCTGACACATAACATCTGAGACTTCTGTGATCTTAGATCATCCGGAAAAATCAAGTACGGTAATCAAATAACAGTTAAAAATATAGCACTTTAATTCCAATTTCCTACAGACGGTATGAACATCCACGGCCACTAGATGGCAGTGTCTGATAAATTACAAGAAACAGTGAAATTCCATCAATGATATAGTAAGGACGGGTTTCTATGTGATTTTTAGAATAATATAAAAGTTGTCCATTTTAAATAACAAAATATATATATATATTTATCACAGTTGTTGCAAGCAATAGGGCTATCATTTGTCAACATAAACCCGTAGGCACATACTGTATAACTGTTGTCATTACATTAATCGAACTGTCCTTGATTTTTAATAAGGTCCTAAACAGTCTCCCATGTTTCCCTGAACAGTACTTTGTTTTCAGCTCTGGATATTTGATCAAAATGCTGTTTACCTGCGTCACACACTGTTGAGAATGGATCAGCTTCTCATGCTAGAGCTTCTGGACCCTTTAGGAATCTACAAATCCAGTCTTTAGTTTTCCTACATTATCCTTCCTTATCGTCGCATGGCTTTTCACATTCTCTCAGTCTTACCTTTATAGGAACATTTCCATGGACAACACAACACAGCTGTGTCCCTGACTTAGAAACAATAGCTACTTTTCAATCATCACCTCATCTCTCCTGCAAATAGTCAGTTTGTGTAAAATGTAATCTGGATTTACACTATGCAAACAGGAGAATATTCATGTACATTGGTTAGTATATTTAAAAGCATTTAAATTAACATACATAGCCTACAGTACCCTTCAGTCATTAGCACATCTCACTTTCCTTTACAGTTAGAAAGGTAATATACTAGCCCCAGTATGTTCCCTCATAGTGTGGTACGAGGTGTATTTCCGTAGGATTTTTTTGCTAAAAGTGATTTTTTTGCTTTTTTGGCTTTCATAGGGACCAAACTGTCAGAAAATGATGGGGTTCAAATATTACGCCAGACAATTAATGTCCGATTTTCATAATATTAGGGTTGTTTTATATAGGTTTTTAAATATTCTGAGTTGATTTATTATTATTACACTTTGAAAGTAGCCAGAATAATCTTTTCTGACTTTAGGTTGGGGTCTTTCTTCACCGGGACCCCCCGGACTCATCTCAGTACTCATTACATTCCTCGCTCTGCTCCTGTTCCAGAACAATGTCAAATTAGATAATACTTGCTTTTGTAGCTGGGCACTGATTACAAAAATGAGTAGTAGTTAATACAGGGGGTCTTCCACAGGGGGCCGGGACTAGTTTTTCCCCTATTCTTGCACCCATATATACAGATTTTCAAGTATTTCGAATAGTATTAGAATATCTTGCGTTTATGTAAAGTACTTTGATAGTTTATTAGTATTCTACCATTATTGTTGACAGATGTTACTGCAGGGAATAAAGGTATTGCAACTTCTCACTTTGGGCACGCAGAATGTGTCCATTTATTTCACACACTGCACTCACACTAACAACACAACACAACACACACACACACACACACACACACACACACACACACACACACACACACACACACACACCTATCCTCTTAAAGAGCCCATGGTCAATTATGCCTACAATACATTATTTGCAGGATCTATTCATCTTCGTCATCATCATCTTGAATGTCCTCCCTAATAGTGTTGTTTCCTCAGCCCTATGTTCCCTCAGGCCTATGTTCCCTCAGCCCTATGTTCCCTCAGCCCTATATGTTCCCTCATTCCAAAACAGACAGGGGGGGGGGGCTGTAAGGCATCGATTATACTATAATGCTACCCATACAGTAGTTCACCCTGCAGCAACAGAACACATTACAGATACCAAGTTACAGCAATGACACTACTGCATGGGGTCTAGTCTATCTACTTTGTTATAGCAAATGCTCCACAACAACACAGTGAAACAGTGAACAGTGAAACATTCCTTAAACAGTACTTAATTATCTGTTTTGAATCTCAGGTATGTTTCCATTGCATAGTTGTCTCATCAACCTAGAGTGCACCTTAATGAACTGACACCAACTATTTAAGCTACGTTGACAAACACAAAACTAGTTTAGCTTGTAGAACATCCTGTCTCCTCATGTCCCCAAGTAACACTGTCATCTGAAAGGCCATCTGCAATAACCTAATATTAAGTATACTGCGCACCCATTCACCTTTGCAGCTAAGTGTCCCTTTCTCAGACTGCAACTGTAGCCTACTTACTGTATAAGACGGAAGACCCATTTATTGAAATCCCAAACATGGAATATACTTGGACCATGCATTATGCCACATATAATGCCTGTCTGGACGGCCACCTGCCAGTATACAGTGGATAACTTCCCAGTCTTTCTGGGTAAGTTGGGTGACTATATAGCTATTTTTACCCTGAAATCCCAATTTTGGGCCTGTCATTATAGGCTAAGAAGAAAGGACAATTGCTGATCTACAAGGTCACAACATGCCGTAATGTGTTGTGAGCTTGTAGATCGGCTTTTCCCCAAAAATAAGTTTTGATAAATGACTTATTTTAAAATGTGTAGCGCAGTGGAATAGAGTAGACACTATGACACGTCAAGAGTCAATTAGTACTATATAGGCTATACATTTGTGTTCTGGTAATATCATTGATCACTTGTTTTGCATGTCCGTGGCAAAAATAAAATATTATTTTGTTAACGGCAAGCTTCCATCACCATTGGAGTCATTGGAGCATTTTGCATGCCGTGTTTATAGTCCAAAAGGCTCTTACTTTGAAAATAGCTGATCTACAAGCTCAAACTACAACCTTGTAGATCAGCTATTGTTGGCTAAAGTTCTCCTTGGAAAAGGGATGCTATGGTTCAAGTGGTTTAATGTAAAAAAAGAAAAAAAGTTCCTATCCCACAATGATTTGGTGGGCCCCTGTATAGTAACTCTGAGGACCCCCTAGGGGTCATGGGCCCCCTGTGGAAGACCCCTGGTATTGGCTACTACCATTTTTTTATATCAGAGCCCAGCTACAAATACTTTTATGCTTAATTTATGATCTAATTTGACAATATTCTGGAGCAGGAGCAGAGCGAGGAATGTAATGAGAACTGGAATAGGCCCAGGGGTCAGTCCGGGAGGTCCCAGGTGAGGAAACACCCCTACCAAAAGTCAAAAAAGATTCTTCTGATCACTTTAAAAGTTTAAGAAATCAACTCAGAATGTTTTAAAACATACAAAATAATTCTAATATTATGAAAATCGGACATTAACTGGCTGGCATACTGTTCTTGGAGGTCCCAAATAGATGACCCCCCCAGAAACGGGGTGGGGGTCGGGAAAATTTTAACCCCTCATTTTCTCATAGTTTGGACTCTATAGAACCAAGATCTGTAAAAAAATCAATTTTAGCACAAAAATCCTACGGGAGCTGTTTTTTTTGACGCCTCGTACCACACTATCAGCACTACGCTCATTCTGTAGCTCCAGAATGAGCGTAGTGCTGAGGGAACATACTGGGGCTAGGTAATATACATGACCCTCCTTTTGGTCTCTTAATGCTCACTCTGAAATTGGCCACCAGTGAGTCTCATTTATCCATTTGTAACTTTGAGACTTTGAGATTTTACTGTGTGCTGTGTTTTAGTAGTATCCAGGGGCAAAAGGTGGAGGTGGTCTCAGATACTCTTCAGGTAATCCACTATCAGATAGTCTTATAGTATGTCTATAACTGGAAGATGGTGGCCACTTGATTTCCTGCTCCCCTGGAATCTCCTGATATTCATTTTCAGTAGGTTCGCCTCTGTCTGTAGACTCTGGATAAGTCAGTCTGGGCTGCTGCAACATGCATTTATTTTTTTGCAATGTCTTCTTGATATTCATTAGGTTGATGGCTGCTGACAGCTGCACATCATCGTTCCTTACTAATTGCGTGTCCGCAGACTGCTGGCCATCATGTGTGTTTGACACAGTGGGGAAGACCACTGTGGACACTGATGAAATCTGAGCTGCAGAGCTAGATCTGGTACAAGCCTGGACCATCTTCTTCTGTGTTAGTGGTGGTAGAAGAGTCCTAGCAGGGAGGTCAGGAAGCTGATCTGGCTGGGTGGGGTTGACCAGATATTTCTTCCTTGGCAATGGCACAGGCCAGAGAGCCTCCACCTGAAATATACAGGCAGCATAGTGTTGTCAATCACTATTCACTATATAAAAATTATAGAGTGAATAAGACCTTTTTTTAAATAAATCCTTCCATTTGAGAGCTTCAGATGATGAGTAGAACTATGGCCACAAGTCATTAATTAAGCTTTAGGAGTGAGTGAGTGAGTGAGTGTCTTGTCTTACAACTCAACCTATCCCTAGGATTACAATTAAAACATCAAAAACACAATTATAAAACGTTACATTCACTTCTCAGTAACATAAATTGAAATAACACAATGAGCCACTTATGTTCTTCGTTTGCTAATCCCAAACTCTATCAACAAATGCAAATACAAGCCATTTAGTCGATCTGCATCACTTAACTTAACCACACCATGTCTGAATTTTGACACCTGTTAAATAATGTAACTTGTAATTACATTCAAAGACCTTGTACCCAGAGGCTTCGTTGCTGCGAAAATTGGCTCCAGCCAAATTATTATTTGTTACCAAAACTACTTTTTGAAAGCTGTCAGAAGGTGCGTTGTTAACCCATTTATTTAGGCCTGACGTCGGGGGGGGAAAAAAGTCATCTGAAAGAATATATATTCAAAGATTTGTGCCGCATTTTCACGATTAAAAAAAAATAGCAGACCTACAAGCCCACGAGCTTGTAGATCAGCTATTTTTCAATAGCTAAAGTATTACATAATGCTTAGTTAAAACACCAAAAGGGGTTCCCGCCCAGAATCAATGAGCTGGCCCTTAATGGAAATGGTAACTTAACTTGACCTGCAAAGCATACTTGTCAACCGTAATGATTAACCTATACTGCCACCTCCAACAATGCACATCATTCAGAACCATTCAGAATCATTCTTTACCTCAGCTGGAATTTCAGACATTGAGTTGGACAAGTCATCTTCCAGGGATGGGTAAAATGTGTTTGGTTGGCTTTTAGTGACAGCAGGTCTCTTGGTAATATTTGGAGAAGGGACTTCAGAGGCCCCTAGTGCAGTGGGGCGATGTGGAAGGGCAGGCGGCACGTCATCCTGTGGTTTTCGTTGATTGTTATGTGGATGTTGGAAGATATTAACGCCATAATTCAGTGGTTGCCTTTGGGGAAACAGGAGCTCAGCATAATCAGCTCCATCCTTTGATACCTTTAATATTAACAAAGAAAGAGAAATGTTGTGTTGACATTTTTGAAAATGCCTCCGTTATACAGTACTAGAAGCATCTGGTGGAAAAAGACAGATATGTATAACTAACATGCCTTATCATTTATCAATGCCTTATATGCATTCCTATAATCATAGATTAGACTAAACTAGTTTAGTGTGTGCCCAGGGTGTCTCATACCTCAGAATTTGCCACTACAGTGTCAGCCTGTTTGTCATTTATTGTTCTCTATAATTATGAACCACTCGTTTTTACTAATAAGTGTAGGCCCGTTCCCTGAACACATTATGATCGACTGTCATTCATGGATAATGAATACACTTACAGTACAGTATGTGCATCCTTGGTGAAGTGTCTGGCCTTTTTGTCTTATTTGACTAATGGATTGAAGAACTATTCTGAATTTAGGCCAAAACAAACACATTGTGTGATGAGAAAGAAAATATTCTCACCTGTCCACAAGGAAGAGTCAGTAATTCATTGAAAGGCATCATGGGAGTCCTGCGGTGAAAATCCACCAGATCCTGGAGAAAACTGTGACGTGTATTCTCTCCAACGATGACATAATACCCATCCATCAGGGCATCTATCATGAAGTGCCTACAGCGGTCGTCAGCGCTACAGGTTTACATGAGCACACGCACGCACACGCACACGCACACACACACACACACACACACACACACACACACAGTCAGGAAGAGGAAACAGAACAGGACTTTGAACTGTAACACTGAGCAGGGGCGAGGTGACTCCGCGAGGTGACACCAGGGAGGATTTGTTTGTAATATATATTAAGATCCACGCTTAAATGCTGACGCAAAAGTGAATATGTTCTAATAGTATACAGTAGGTGTGCCTGCCATGGAGAAAACATGTTATTTATCATTTGTGTTATAAGGCTGAGTAAGAAGTGCTTTATCCTACAAAACATTCACCGATATGAGAGCGTGTACCCAATCCGGCTTTCACTGACTCGGATGAGGAAATAGCCTGGAGGCTTGGACAGCAACAGCTCCTCTGCGGTCCTGTGAAAGACATGAAATAATATTTTCTTTAAGGCAGCTTATACCTTAGCAAGAAAACTCATTGCACACATTTTAAAACATGGCCCTCGTGATTCCTTGTTGTCTGCCAAGCATTGCAGATGGCAGACAGTGATACGCAGTCATTTGGAATTTTGCTGCACTTACTTCCTGGAAATAATACCATGGAACCATTCTGGAATTATTCCATTCCTGATGACAGAGTGGAGTTGAAACTGTTTGAACCAGGTAAAAACAGAATGGTGACCCTCCATCCCGTCCATTTCCACAAAGGTGTCCTAAGAGGAAAACAAACAGTTAATTTGTGGTTTAGCAACATCATAACTACTAGACCAGGCAGACAAAAATATCTATAGACATGTCTCAATCTGTGTCAGTGTGCACACTAGTTTGCAAAAATAGCCCATATGTTGCTCTGTAACAGGTGAATTAACTGCCAATTAATGTCACTCATTGATGCGATGATCGTCACACATGGAACTGGCAATGGTGATATAAGAAAATGTATTATGAGTTGTCTTCCCATTATCATCCAGTGTTCTTCTGTCACACAGTCGATGTGAAATCGTGCGAACATTGTTCCTCATTCCATAAATCAACAAAGAGAAAGAGGAAAGACCACATGTTCCTGTTGTACCAACAAGTATGCTCCACAGGTAACATTTAATAAAAGACCATAAGTGAAAAATAGTTTAACACTTCAATTTAGCAGGAATTAAAAAGGCTACAAAATCAGAGTAGGTTATTAGGTTATATATTATCGGCAATGAGTAGAGGCCAGTCCACACCAATGATTTGCGACGCAACTCTGTCTCCTTGCAGTTACAACTACTTAAAAAACTGTTGCAAGTTGAGAGTTGTGACTCGTTTACAAAATGTAGCCTATGAACATTGTATTGTATTGTATTACATTGTGTCAGCTTGTGCAGTCATATTTCTGAATGACAATGTTCAATTAAATATAAAAGAAAATGTTTCAACTGCCATAGTCATCTTAAGTGTAGGCATGTTAATAGAGCCCCGTTGGGTCCCTGATTAGAAAATGTTCTGGAATGGATATGACATTTAATAAAAATTAAGAGAAAGATGATAGCATACATCCTCGACACCAAGGACGATACCACAGATAGAGAATATGTCACACGTTTGGTTGATGTTGACAGAGGAAAGTCTAGTTCTTATGAAAATTAAATAGGCCTATGATAGTGTTGCTGCTACTAACTATGTAATAAAAAAGGATTTGCTGAAATATTTAAAACCAACGTAAAAAGTAGTTCAAGGCTAAATTCATGCCCGTTACTGAAAATGTACACACGTCTGCTAGTCACAATGTGGGACAGGGTCTGAATTTGTGGGAGCCCTTAAAAGTCTTGGAAATGAGGGACAAAGGGGGCAAAGACATCTGGTCAGTGGTGGACCACTGGTGGTGGTTACCCTACACACACAGTGCTGTTTATTTTATTTGTATCTACATTGCCTTTATTAAAGTATGTACCGGTAGGCTAAATCAATAATAAATAATAGTTAGGCCACATTCCCAAAATAGTATTGTTACATTGGAATAGGCTAGTAACAAAACGAGCATAAATACGAGCTAGGGCATCTTACTTGACTTACTACTTTACAATGTTTGTTTTAACTGGGTAACACCTGTGCAACAACTTAAAAGATACATGCCCCTTAATTATTTGTTTGATAGTTTCTTCATAAACCCAAACAACAAACTTCTGCAAGTTTAGAATGTCTTTGAATAATATGTACAGACATTGGTTGGTGACTCTTGCAGTAAATAAAGGATATTATTCATTACCCTTGCCTTTAGAACTTACATATAGCAGCATTCTAGCACCAAATAATAGCATTCAAAATAACAGCAAATATCTAGGAGTGACAGAAAAGCCAGAAACTGCGAAATGCTTCAGTAGCCATATGTTCATAAACTACGTATTTCTAAATGTAATAATAAATCTCAGCTATACCAACTATAGCGTCTCTATATGACTTACCTCGTGAGTGAAGTGTAGGTAATGACAACCCAGCAGTTCTTTCAACTCAACAAACTGCTATCATTATCACGGTTATCACCCATCACCTGTGGAGGGCGGAGTCAAACTTTCTCACGCGAAAATGAACCGATCTACAAGCTCACAACGCGTCGCGGTGAGAAGCGTTGTGAGCTTGTAGATCGGTTCATTTCAACACGCGATCGCGTCGTACAAGTCACAGTGCTGTAGGAGAATAATGAAGTACAGTAGACATTTCAGGAGTGCTTTGCAAAACAAAGTGGCCACGTCAGTGATGTCCTATTCAAATGACTATAACAAGTCACATCTGCATTTTATAGCCCCAATACGATCCCTCAGTAGTCAGTCCCTCCCTATACACGCTCATTCTGTAGCTGAGCTCCGAGATGAGCTACAGAATGTGTAGCCTAGGGACTGAGGGAACGTAGTATATTGGGGCTACACTTTACAGTGCTCGTCATCATTCATCATGCCGTTCTGTTCTGCCGTTTGTTGAGAGATCTATACCCTTTTAATATTGTTGTTTAAATCAGAAAGTTGTTAATTTAAAAGCAGTCTGGTTTAAATAATGTTCAAATGATTTCAGGAATAAAGTGGTTATTCTCAGAATTGTCTACCAGCTCTTTCTGACCACATAGTATACAGAAATGTAGGCTAAAAATGAACTACACGTTTTTAAAAGAATCTCATTTTAATAAATCAACAATAGAACATATCTACAAAAAGGTGTAGATCAATAAGATTTATGAAAGTACAGTACAATCATTGTATAACGTTTATTTACAATTGTGGAAAAAAGCTAATCTTTCCCATGAAACTCACCAATAATCAGCAACACAATCCAAATTTAGTTTTATCCAGGGATTAAAAAGGAGATCTTCACATAAAAACCACAAGATTTAGAACGTGGAAGAAATTACAAGAGACTAAACCTCCTTTCTGTAAGTAAAGCCCAATTAAAGTGTGGACAAGCCACAGTTTAGCCACCTGGATTAGTCTGAATGTGAGAAACAGCTGGTTTAAACAGTAGGTGCTGAAAAGTCTCACAGGTCCAACAGAGTTAACAATGATGCCATTGTAATGATCCCCATCCACAGGTCAACACCTTGGTGTTTCATTAAGGGATTCTGTTGACTGACTTGTAATCACAATTAGAGAATAGTTGCAAGTTGCAACATCCCAGGAAGCTCACACCGTCATAACTCTGATGTGAATTAAAGGTTTTCCTATGACAATGCAAACAAGCTCCACATTTAACACAACAGAGATCAAAGAAAATAGGGAGTGACATATAGGCAAAGAGCCAAAGAAAATAAAGCTAAATGTGAATAGATCCTTTGCACAGTTATAATCTCAAAGAAGCTTGTGATCAAGTCAGATGTGCAAATCTTTCAAACGTCCTGACTCCTATCGTCTCTCTCTGGATGCATAGTTCAGAGGGCCACGGTGGACCAAAATAAGATGTGATGCCATTGAACTGGAGCGAGCTCAGAGGAAGCAAAGTACAACCCTGCTTGGGCTTCTCAAAAGCATGTTTGGGGGGGGGGGGGGGAGGGGGACTTTGCCAACACTAGTAGATGGAAGAGTTGTGGGCCTAAAAAGATCTTTAAGTAGGGGAAAGAAATCCCCTGCCTTAATTATCGCAACACTCACATCACCTTCACAAAAAGATGTCAGTGCTAAGATGTTTCAGGAAGCCCAGCTGTGCTCTTACCAAATAACTTCAAAATACCAACTAGCGTAATTGGTGAACAAAAAAAAAACGTTTCATTCAACAAAGTATTTTAACAGACAAATGAAGTGTACAGAACCCATGAAAGAAAACTGGAAAAGTGCATAATAAAGAAGAATATAAAATGGGCACTTGACTAGCGCTGTTTGTCCATTCCATAAATACTGTTACAGTAAAGACCCTTTTTCAAAAGCCCAACAAAAACAGTTGCATACAATTTCCCACTGTGAACTGGAAGAAACTTATTTAAACAGTGACGTTAACACCGTGGCTCCCTCTGTCAGCACAGTTATGCAGCTGTAATGCCGTCTGGTGTTTAGCTAAGGGATTACCAAAGAGAACAGTGCTGCTAATCCATGAATATTCCACTTTACCTCGCATTCACAGGACTTAAAACCCCAAATAAGAACAATTACAAACTCCATGCTTACCCTATTTTTAAGCTACTTTTTTACCCAAGACCCCTGCCTCAATACCTGTACGTGAATACTTGACATAATAAGATCGCACAGATACAGATAGCATTGCACACTTAAAAGACCAAGAGTGTCACTACGATGATTGGAATGTCAGTTTTTACAGAAGGAAATTAAAGAGTAGGAAATGAGAGCAAATGTTCCACAACACAGAACAAAGGGTGAACAGGAAAAAAGGTCTGGCACCAACTAAGTCATAATAAATGCATGTATGCATCTGTGCCTCACTTGATCAAAAGTTAGATCAATAGAACTTACAGTAAAATCAGTGTGCACATCATATGTATTATAATAGCTAGTGTGGTGATAAGTAGCTAGCCCCATACTGTGGTCTTATCAACTCACGTTCAGTAAGTCAAACATAGAAAATAAATTGACAAATTATGAGGCCTGCCGTTATGATGCAAAATATGGGAATCCAGTGTGCATAAAGGTAAGTGGTGAAAAGCAGCCAAGCAATAAGCTTGCACTAAATAATGCCAGTGAACGTTAAGAGAAGCCATCAGGCATCAGATGAGCTCATGTTCAAGACAAACAACCTTTAAAACATAAAAAAAATAATTGTTGCAGTGGTTTCAGTTACAAAGAACTATGGGTAGTAAGATATTTGTTCATTTCCTGCTAAATACCATCAAGGTTTCTCAAAAAACACTTCTTAAAAAATAAAACCTATGAGGTCCTGTGAAAATTGTACATACAGTAACAGAGGCCACAAACTTGTGCATATAAGCACTGAAAGAAGCACTTTCTCAGACAACCTCCTTATTTTTTTCAATGGTTAGAAATAAGCATGGCGTTTTAGGACATGGATAAGCTTAAGGAAAACGGAAGACAAGAAAAGGAGGAGTAGAAAGTGACATGGAAGAAGGGATCTGAGCATGCTACGTCCAGTTCTGTCCAGTGAGGGACATAGTTAAGGCCATGGTGAATGTTGACACTCCTCTGTCCCCTACTCACAGAAGTGTGCAGCGGAAGAAACTGGGTTTCTTGGGCTGTTCGGTTATCTTCACCCCTTGATTGCTGCCCTGTGGGTTGTTGCCCTCCTGAAATACACACAGATAAGAGTACACGCAAGAAAGAGAAGAGTATGAACATAACAGCACACTAATTAAAATCACTGGCAGATTAAAACATAATATTTGAGTGTCATTCTCACCAGCTTCTTGTCCATTTTTGCCTTGATGTCTCTGGCAAGAGTCAAAAAGGCCTGTAGAGCCAAAGGGTAAAAAAGCCTGATATTAGCAAATCACACATGGTGGTGCGAATGAAAATCCTGGGTAGTGAGGCCAATAGTGGTGAAACCCAGACCAAATACATGAAAGGAAAACTTGTTTGTCTTGATATTTTTTAGGATAATAAGTAAAATAAAATAAAGTAATCTCAGCCACTGCTCAAATGTAATTTCAGAACCCTGCTACAGACTAAGAGAGAAGTAAAAGACTTGAACTCACATTCTCCACGTTTATGTTGGCCTTTGCACTGGTCTCCATAAACTTGATACCATACTCCAATGCCAGCTGACAGCAGTAGAGATAAGAAACAGTGACACTGTCAGTACTCATATCGAAGTACAATTGTGAATAATTAATTATACAACAGGTCGTTTCGAGGAAGCAATCAGATTGGTTGAAACAGCTTCTAGCCGTTCCTTAAACCAGCACAAAGGAACCCCTAATCAAAACAAAGATTTCAGCTGCTTTTTCTCTCAGAGCGCAGCAGACTAGGTGGCTAGGCTAGCTAGTTTCTTGGGACATGTGTGGTTGTAGTGACTAAATCTGTCATTAAAAATATTAAAAAATTTGGCGATTATCTTAGTTTTAAGGGAAATTGCAATATTACACTCAAGGGTGTAATATTATCGTCATTAATGCACATTTTGGAACCTGCCTGTTCCGAATCCTACGGCACCACAGGCGTGCATTAATTAAACGTTTCAATCACTGGGATCTTCTTCCTTCTGTACTGCCGTTTGTCCAGCACCTGGGCTAGAGTGGATGTGCATGTACTCACCATGGTCACATCTAATCCCTCTATAAAATAATTGCTCAATACCGACAGCCAGTCAGCAAGTATATATGTATATAGACAATATTTCAGGCCAATAAAAAATATTTTTGTTCCCACTTTAAACAAACCGTCGTTACTACAATTTAATTCATCATAGATGACTGGCGTCCAAGTACTACAGATGGGTACTGCATTAAGCACGAGAACAAAGGGTACTACACTAGTCCAACAAATTCCATTAACCCACCTTCTCCCCTCTGTCCTTGGACACCTGCCGTTTGTCATTGACGTCGCATTTGTTCCCAAGGACCATCCTCTCCACATCTGCTGATGCATGCTGAAAAGGAAAGGAGGTCATGGCAAACAGACAGGAACAAATTAAGTGACAACTGTAGTTTATATTTCCGTGAATTAAAGCAAAATAAAATCTCACGACTGAAAATGTTTGCATGACTAATGTCCTAAATGTGCGATTTGTGAGACAGCATGAAAGTAACTACCCCACTCACACTAGAGAAACACACTTAAAGAAATCACAGATTGAGGCTATAACCATTGCTTTCATTATGAGATATCCGACCGAGACTATTACAGATTTTATAGAAGATGCATCAGATCACATTGCATGTTTTCGCCGGGCAACATGCCTCCAAAGAAGACATGTCGTCGTCTTCTATGGAATCAAAAAGACTGAAATCAGTCGTGGCGACTGAGAACTTTAATTCATGTATTTGTGCTTCAATTACACAGACTTAAAGGAAAAGGAGACATGGCAAACAGACAGGAAATACTGCATGTCAAGTAGAAACCACGTGTACACACTGGGCAAGAACTGCTACTGAAAGTGTCTAAGCAGGAAGTACAGCCCAAGGAAGTTGCGTTGATGCTGCGCAGATTGGTTTAGATTACTCAGGCAGGAAAACAGTCTTGTGATTGGTCAAAAAGACAGCTTCCGGCGAAAGTACATTTAAGTAATCACTTTCATGTCTACCTTGTGATAAGTACTCCCATGTGACATGAGAAAATCCTGTAAATGAGTTCATAGGAATGACTACTGTATATAGGTGGTGTCTCTCACACACACACACACACACACACACACACACACACACACACACACACACACACATTACCTCCTCTATGTTCCGTATCCAGTTCTTGATGTTGTCAAATGACTTCTCGTTGGTAATGTCATATACTAACATTATTCCCTGGAGAATTCACAGATGGTAAACAGTTAAAAATGGGTGGTTTGATCCAACCAATGAAAGGGTAAAACAATTAAAACATTTGATCTGGAACATATAAAGTCAAGCTTGAATGAGTATATATTTTGTTTAAATATATAATATATATTTGTTTATGTAAAACTGAACTAACTAATTTCAACCAATAATATCATGAATCATGGCTCATTAATCTCATCAATCTTCAACTTCAAACTGAAATTCTGTGCATTAAGATATTCTCACTTCACTTCAACATTCAAATCAAACTCCTTCCAAAGCTCATTTGGAAATTATCATCATCATATCATACAGAGTTGAACGCTCTCAAAATGCTTTATGTGGACTTGTCACTACTATTATGGACAGCATAATGTGAAACAAATTGAAATTGCAAATTGTAATTTACCGGTAGTGACAAAAGAGACTTATGCTGGCATGACATTAACATCATTATAGAGTCCTGGTTGTATTCCAAGACAATGGATTAAACACACCTAATGTTTAGGTATGTAAAAACAATGCAGGGCATGATCATGCAAGGAATGTAGAATTAACTATGGCAATGAGTTGGGGCTGGCACTGGAACTGGCAACCAATGCCATCCATTCAGTTCCAGTTGACATAGTATTGTTACTTACCATGGCTCCTCTGTAGTAAGCTGTAGTAATGGTCCGGAACCTCTCCTGCCCTGCTGTGTCCCTAGAGGGGAAATATATATATTTAAAATACGTATTTATGAAACTAACCCATGTCACTGAATGCATTAGATGTCTGGTATATCTGCCCTGGCTGTAACCTAGGACATGGATATATCACAATGATTATGTGAACATCGGATGGATACAGCAATAATCTGGACCCAAGTGGCCTCAAATCATAATTATATAAAATGTCTCCCCCAGGTATCCTTTTAAGCCTCTCACAAATTGTGTGTGTCTGTGTATGTGTATGTCAAATGTCAAGTGTGTATCATGTGAAACACTTGACCTCTGTGTGTACAACAGAAGGCAACACACTAGTATCCATCTTAGGGAAGACGGGGATGAAGGGAAACAGTATAGTGCATTGTACAGTCTAATAAAAAAAGGTATATGAATTAAGCACAAAGGTTACATTTCGCCTGTGGGGTGCATTACCCTTACCATATCTGTAGCTTGATTTTCTTCCCATCTAATTCTATTGTTCTGATCTTGAAGTCAATACCTGAAAGACAGCACAGCACAAGCAGAAGTGGGGCATTATACATTTCCTGTTCAATTGATCGTGTTCATGGCAAAGACACAAGACAAGCTGGATTTACTGGATTTAATAATTTTGCAAAGTAACACAAAGCCTGAAGTCAGAAGTCATGATTTATGCATTGTGTATTTCAGAACAGGATGGGCTGTGTCAGTGAATAAGAACGGCTAACCAAGTTAGCTTACTGCTTACAGCACTTGAGATCACTTGACTTGACAGCTTTGTACCCTGCTAGCTCAGCTGGTACCCCACCCAAGAAACCGTACAGAAAAGTCTATGTTTACAGACCTAAGACTGACTAACGTCTTTGACTCTTTTACAATTCCGCATATAAAGTGTGACAGTGTCTTCGCTCTCTCTCTTCTATATGTACTTGGTGACAAGCCGCTTCCTGTAGCCTCTGGTTCATAACGAAAGGTAACTAACTGAAAAAAGTTAGCAACAAATTAGCATGACGGGATGGGCTGACTCTGGTGCACTTTTTCGGCCAAGACAGCAACACACAATTCCCAATTTATTACCAACCTATGGTGGAGATAAACGTTGAGTTGAAGGCATCTTCTGAGAATCTGAATAGCACACAAGTCTTTCCGACGCCCGAGTCGCCGATTAAAAGAAGTTTAAACAAGTAATCGTAAGTCTTCGCCATGTTATTAGCTATTTGCGGATATCCCGCCCGTCAGTCTGTCTACATTCAAGGAGGCGTCGCCGCATGTCAGTTTATAAGACTGCTGATTGGTCGAGCGACACGCCGATCTTGTCTGTCGTCGTGGCTCCGGAAACCCAGCATGCCCGAGTTTACGCTTCGCCCGATCTACAAGACCAAAAAGCGTCGCATCCGCGACGTGTTGTGGGCTTGTAGATCGGCTATGGTCGTCACGCGACACCGTCGTACGGCGAAGTAAAAACCCGGGCTTCACTATTTCCTCCGGAGTTTGCTCGTTTTTATCTATGTTTTTATTTACTTGGTCTCCCCGGGCTTTGGCAATTCACTGAATCGTTTTAAAATGCAAAAAACAAGCCAGTCCATGTGAAGGAAATTTAATGCAGTTGTCTTTTAGGGCATGTTATAGGGCATTGTGTGCTCAAACAATGACTCCGCCTGCTCGGTAGCCACTCATTTAAATACAAACAGCTGACAGATGTGTTGTGGGAGGATCCGTTCATTTGCTTTTTGTTAGGTTTCAGCTTTAGTGCTCTCAGATTCTCACTTTGCCGATTTGGAAGTAAAGTAACGTTTTGAAGACAAATGCATGTGAGTAAATAGTTGTTTGCTTTATATAGCATACTGTCTACAAACATCTTGTTCTATTTGAATTTGTATGTCTATATTTGTATATATTTTGTTTAGTTTAAAATATGGTTTAATAGTGTAACTGTAATGATTACACTGTAATCTTTGTAGAACTGTCAGAAAACTTTGGGGTACTACTGCATGACGTTTGCAACACAGTCACACACTCACACCTCACTGTCTGTTCTATAAAAAACGATGCTGCTGTTGGGTCATGCCTAGGCGAGGTGGTAACAAGACTAGACATGCCACCGTGTATTACCCTGACAATTCTCTCCTTAGACAGTAGAGGGCATTCTAACTCCAAAATTCAACTTGGAGAGTGTGACTCACTGGCTGTACACTGTACAACAGTATTTACCAGGGCTAATACTGTATCTAACATATTCATTGATCCCCATTCGTAGCTGGCCAAAGACCTGATGCACCCCAGCCTCACAGAGGAGAGGAGAAAACACAAGAAGAAGAGGCTGGTTCAGAGTCCCAACTCTTACTTTATGGATGTCAAATGCCCAGGTGAACAATACTGTGTTTTCCCCAGAGATCACCAGTGATTATATTCCCTCAAATCCAGACAGACAAATCAAACTTGTTTTCTAAATAGTCTTTCATTTTGCTCAGGCTGCTACAGGATCACTACCATATTCAGCCATGCCCAGGGAGTAGTGCCATGTGGGGGCTGTTCCTTACTGCTGTGCCAGCCCCACGGGGGGAAATGCCAACTGACTGCAGGTGATTTTTATTTATTTTGTATTTAGTTTTTGTTAAAGGGGTTTCCCTCACCCCACAGGTTGAAGAACAGCATGTCACACTCACAGTGGACATTCATTGCAGAGCTTGTCAGTGGAAATTACAGGTTTGTGTTTTATAGGCCAACAGACATGTCTATACGGTAGACCTGCGACTATCGGGAGATACAATGGGTGACGTCTCAGTTTAAAAGCTCCACAACACCTCATACAACAGTTGGGGTGCAACAGTTACATTGAACTAATACATTTAATAGATTATAATTTATAATCAATAATTTAATAAAACAATCCATTAATAATCAGGGTTAGCTAGTTAACTGTTTTGGGCATCTCATTACAGGTGAAAAGTTAATTATATTTTCTGCACGACACCATTGTGCGACAAAGTATAAAACAACACTTAATAAGTGGTTGATCCATATGATGATAGCGGTTTTCTCTGGTGCTTGAACTGGCCTACAAAAGAAATAAAGGATGGGAGAATGGAAGATTAACATCCCAGTGGGACAGAACTAAGGGCTTGAAAATAATGTGCAATGCCATTAGAGTGGAATGTTGTAAAGTTGCGCTCTCAAGTCATGTTCTGCCTACCTGTTTTTTTTTCAGCATGTATTGTTTATTTTTATGTCTAGTTTCAGGTTGCCTTATAGGCTTATGTATATTATTATTTATTGAAGTACGTTGTACATGGAGCTGGATTTCAACAATGTTTTGTTGTCCAAACTGTACATTGTACCCAAGTGCAAGGTGCAACCATTTCTGTAGCTGACAGCGCTGATGGACACGTGTTGACATTTGCTCAGATTTGGCTCTACATTGTGCTTTTTCTACAATTAACCTAACCTGAATTGTTCCTCTAGGTTGCTCCTTCAGAAGAAAACAATGCTAGGCTGCTCCTTCTGAAGAAAACAGCACTAAGAAGAAAGACTCCCAGGCCATTGTCAAACATGCATGGACCATGCCTAAATTAGTTGTTTTGTAGCATTCTCTTCATTGTACAAAACATGCACTTGTATACTGTCTTTTCTTAATCACACTAACTTGGAAAAGTTTAACATCAATCCTTTATATTGTAAAGATCTTTCTTTGGTTTAGGATTACGTTAAATTGAGGGTAAACGTGTGATAATATCTGTAATATTTATGCTATGTAAGTGTTGTAGGACTTGACACAGAAGTATTGTTGAATGGTTATTTTGTATGCCAATAAAATATCAGTTTTGTTATAAAAATACAAATGGTAAAACAAATCACTAAAGTGTTTTGTAAAAAATTTATTAAGTTGAAAGTGGGGGCAAGTGAATGAAATGCTTCAAAACCAGATACAGAATGTTAGGCTTTTCCATGGCTTAAAAAAAGAGTGAAATACAACCATGATCATCTGCAACAACAAATATAATATTTTATGGGTTTATAATCTCTGGCATGTGTATTCTTTGGTTTAAAGAGTTCCCCTGCCAAAAAGTGGTGTAACAATCTGAACAAATAACTTCTCATTGACCTAACGTTAATCTACTATATACAACAAGTATCCACGGTTTACAAAACTTGACTCAGCCTCCAGTGGTTTTAAGGTTCATTACACACTGCAAACACCCTGAGTGATAATTTAACTCGGAGAGAGTGGTCCCACATGTCCATTTTTGCAATCCAAGTTAAATTAAAAACAAGACATTGCAGTGTAATAAGAGCATATATGCAATGCTATTAAATATAACTCAGCCATTACAGGAAACATCAGTGGGCAGGTCAATGTCATGGAAAGGTAGTGTTTTGAAGAAATATGATAAAATATGTTGGTGCATGACACATGCACATATTGGGGGGGGAAAAGCTTTTGACGTACTGGATTTGCATAGATTGTGTTCATCTTGTACAGATACTGCAGGATCATGAGGGGCAGTGTAATTTTTGCTTCCACTTTTAATGTATGAAATGTGAATGAATAATTTGAAATAGAATGTCATGTGCAAACATCAGATAATATGTATAGCATTATTTCACAACGAGCACCAGAGATGAATGCATATTTTCCATATCCATATGACCGTAATGTTGTTTACACAGATTTATTAAGAATAGAATAACTACCAAGATGGCATAGAGGAGCCTGTGATCAACATCAAAGTTTGTTTTGCATGTAGGTAGTCTACCACCATCCTCATTTAACACCACTAGATGGCACTTGTGAGCCACACTAATGGCGATCAAGCAAATGTAATCAATTCTATAAAGTATTCTACAGTATAAGCTTTGAAAATGTGACACTAGAAAAAAGGTTTATGCTCTTGAGTGACCAGATCAAAAGGTAATGGGTGTTTTGTAAATATATTCTTTGTCCATTCTTTATACAAAAGTGGTAAAAAACAGTTCCTGATAGAGAAATTCTGCAAACATAGGACAACATACAAAAATGGTGATGTGTTCTGAATGATTTTGTCAGCTTAACAATGTCATTGCAGAAATAAAGTGGTGCCTTAGAATGAAAAAATAAAAACTTAGGGTACTAAGTATTAAGTTAATCCCCTTCTCCCTGGAGAATAAGACTTTACAGCTCAAAATGTGGAATGGAGTTGAACATTGATGGAATGTAGCATCTAATCCTTTCTGTGCTTATAAGCTGTTGAGCTCCTGCAAAGTCTGGTCCAGGACTTGATGCATGCCCAGATTCTCCTCTTTGGCAAATGATAGTTTTTCTAGAGAGAAAGGCACAGAAAGAGAAATGTTAAAACACAATAAAAGAATCAATATCATTGAAACAATTAAGTAAGAAGCCTAAGGGTGAGGTTGCGTGAAGCCTAATGGCGAGGTTGCGTGCACGCATCCGCCTCGTTGACGGCAGACTGCTGGGCGAGCGCTAACAGGTAACGTATGTATGTGTATGTAAATTGTATATATGTATATGTAAGTTTTAAGTTGAAAAGTAGTGTGGTTACTTGGGTTGTTTTATGCGTATGCCGTGGTACTGATTTTGAGTGTGACGTAATGAAGATATGTATCAATGACGGGATATAACTGGCTTTCGATGGTGACGTAATAAAGGTAGGTTTCAGATTACATGCATGTATACATAGAGGCATTACCTTTAATCCACCCGACACTGAAACATATCTTTATTACGTCACCATCGAGAGCCAGTTATACCCCGGCATTGGTACATATCTTCATTACGGCACTCTCGGAACCAGTATATGTACCACAGCATACGCTTCAAAGCGCCGGATAAACCACCTTACTTGCGGCTCTGCTTGCACAAGTAATTACAGGGCATCTCTGTGGATTCGTCTACTTGCCAGCCTCGACATTTCTAACATAAAACCTTTAGGGTACTCAAAATGTCCGGGTTTAAAATGGGGCTCTATGGGCTGTAGTAGACTAATTGCGAGAGCAGGTCGCATTTACTATGACATCAGGGATCTCCATCCCTGATGATGTCACGTGACGTCACGAAACCTGGGCACCATATATGGGGGCTTTCCCATGTATTTTGAGTGTCATGTGGAAAACAATATTCCACACTAAGCATGGTTCTTTCAGTGTTTTGCCTATGCATTAAACGTTTTGCATAACTGCTTTGGTTGTGTTACTGTAAGTTGTTCCACATGCAAAATCGAAATCACACCTGTGTGAATTGAGGGACGCTCTCATCATCATACATCATTCTGTCCAATCACAAATTGCATCCTCACTTTTGTCTTCAATGTTTGTGTTTACACATTTTTGTCTTCAATGTTTGTGTTTACACAAACCCTCAAAGCTGGACATAGGAGGGGCTAGCGCCCCTCATAAACCCAATTCCATATAATAAAACAGAAATTCGCATGCATAAAATGCTGATTGTTACTCTACATTAGTAAAGTGGTCTACTGAAAACCTGTGTATTACCATGTATGTAATTCATTGTATTAATTATTTTTAGTGTTGTTATTACGCTATAGAAAAACACACACAGGAATCCATAAACACAACAGGGCATTATTGGACATTAGGGTCATCACAGTGAGGGGCACACTGCACAAATCCATGCTAACATCAAACAACGCTCACCTTATCAAGTACAACTTGTTGATACTAGGTAATGTAGTAATGTTCTTGGTTGACTGTTTAATTCTATATCAAGCTACAATATAAGTAAAAACAGTAAAAACAGAAAGAAGAAATAAAGTGGCAATGTAGGAAAGGAAAGGATTTTTAATACATTGAATTGAATTATCTTTGCACATATTGTTTTGCACAGTGAGATGGACAGAAGGCACCAAATAAGGAAGAGAGAAAAGGTTGAAATTCAGAAAAGTCTAGGAAAGAGAGAGAGAGCGAGAGAGAGCGAGAGAGAGTCTACAGGGAGGTCATGTCATTGAGGGCATGGTCCAGCTCCTCACTGATGGCCTTATACTTGAGCTTCTGAGCATATAGTTCATCTGGAGGTCAAAGGTTGAGAGGAAGTACAGGCAGATGCCATGGAGAGCAGCAACAGGGCAGAAAGAGAATGACAGATGGAGGCAAAGAGCAACAGAGGAGAGGTAGGAAAAAAAGACAGAACAGGATTTTTAAGATGCAGAAATGTGCTGAAGAATGAATGATGACATATCTGTGGTCACAAACATAAAACACAAAACATGTTGCTGTTGCAAGCCCTGTTGCTGAGTGACAGCTTTGAGCATTTAAGTCTGGACCAAATATCTCATAAAGGGGCCCCAATAACTCCACATACAAACTAAGTTGCCTGTAGTTCAACATCTAATTCTAAATAATGCTAACCTAAAAACATTCGAGCACATTCTGTCCTCTTTGCAGAACAGGAGAGTGAGCAGACCTAGCCTAGTTGTTCTTCACCAAAGGAGGGCTTTGCACTTGTAGGAGAAAAGGCCACTGCATAGTTCTTTACACTGGAGACCCAGGCTGTATTTTATTAGCTTGTCTTAGTAAGGAGTTTCCATACGTTTGGCAAGGAAACCTTTTCTTTCGAGAGAAAATATTTCCAACCTTGCTGAAACAGGACACCCTGGCTGGGACCCATGTCAGAATGTACTGCGTAAGAATAAGGGACGTTTGCATTAAATGGACATATGGAGGATTGGGTAAGAAGGCCCGACCCCCTTGACCTAGAAGAAACTATAGCAAACTGCTCACTTGGGGTTCCCCAACAACGCTTGACAGGTCTGCTTATTCACTGACCGATGCATCACTATATCCATCCTAAGCATAATTTTTGTTTTCATTTACGAGCTAGTCAGTCTGAGAGAAAGGCCATGCTACTGAAAGATTGAATGACCTCATCATTTTTATCCACAAATTCTATAACATGTTTTTTTTTTTAAAGAAACCATGGTGTGTGTGTGTGTGTGTGTGTGTGTGTGTGTGTGTGTGTGTGTATACTGTGCTCTCATACCTTCCAGGTCATCAATGGACTTTTCCAGTTTGGCCACTGTCCTCTCAGCAAACTCTGCACGGGTCTCAGCCTGGCGAGGAACACAGAAATAGTCACCTCGGGCATTGCAACAAATTTGATCTAGAACTGTCTGTTACCTTTGTAATTGAAGTCCTCGCTGTTTGTCAAGTTGCCATGGAACTGAAAGTTTGCATTTTTCTAATTCATCATCCTCAATTTCAGTCATTTGCTATGTCTATTGCAGTCAAAGTTGCTATTAACCCCCACAGTCGTTCTGGGGATGGTGTAGACTGGTGGTTCTCAACCTGTGGGTCCCTATACAAATAGCCGATCTACAGCTTGTAGATCTGCTATATTCACAATATTTATCTGTGGAACCAAGTCAAACTAATGCCTTAACTCCTACAATTCCGAGAGTCAGAGTGGGGGGTCCCCAGTTCAAATATGATTATTGTGGGGGTCCCCAATTCAAATGATTATTGTGCGGATCCGTGGCCTATAAAGGTTGAAAATCACTGATGTAGACAACCACATGCCTCTCCTGATACACATGGGGTCGCCAACCACTTCATTTCACCTGTGAGAGGTGAGTTTTTTTGGGAGAGCATAGTGTTTGCAGACTGCAGAGGTCCACTCCCCACTGTACAGACGACCTGACCAGTAGGAGTTGCTAGTGCAGCGGCAAGGGCATAAACCTCAATTTATAATTTCAGATTTAATTATTAAATTTACATTGTAGCAAACATAAGTGCAAAGTGAAAACAAACATAGTGTTCACTTACTGTGAATAATTTGCTCATGCTGCTAATAAATTGAATTAATTGGGCTGGACATTATAGCCACCGCATATTTTTTAAAGTGTGCCAACAGTTCCCTATTCCTAAAGCCTAGTAGTGTGTGTAAACACCCAGCAGATTCGTCTCACCTCTTTCAGCTTGTCACTGAGAACCTTGATCTCTTCCTCATACTTGTCCTCTTTTTCTGAGTACTGTTGAAAATCACAGACATGACAGAGATTTATAGCAGAGATACACGTGTTTGCGAATGGACACAGTGTAGCTGTGTCTGTGAGACCAGATGGTTAATATCTCTCTTGGCCAGGGGGAGGGTAATTCACCTTTGGATGAGTGGTAGGTGTTCCCCAAATGGGAGACCCATTTTGAATCCAGGTGGTTACACAAGCATGTTGCTTCACACTCGTAAGTTCACTTACACACATGTATTTACACAAAAAAGGCCAGCGTTTCAGCAATCCATAATGCCTTCATCCTGGTTTGGGACTAGTCTGACTAGTCCCAAAGCACATTGCCAATTCAGGTATGTGTTTTCTCTCTACATAAGCATGCAACCACACACATATGCATGTGGATACAGACATATGGTATGGCATGGTATCGCCATGGGTATGTTCCCAACCAAGGCAGAGCCTGGCACCGTGATAATGTGAACAGGGCATTTCATGTTTTACTGAAGCAGAGCAATCTTGTGTCAGGGCTTGGCACCCTGTCAGACTGCCTGCCTGTGCCTGGGGAGGAATGTACTGTTCAGTAGAAGTCTGGGCAGGTTTCACTGTGTGCCCATCACTACAGAGTGTTCCAAATAAACCCTCACAGACCAATTTGTTAGATGTTTAGTGATTTCAGTTAAGTGGTCTGCAACCATATACTTATAATAGTTATCAGTCAAATGACCTTCATGTTGAGGTTATGATCTAAACAATTTCAGGAGAAAATAATAGGTTATAGTTGGTTCCACTAGGTTCTATGCACTATTATTATGAAGGCAGTTTGCTCTCTTTAAGGATGAGGTATGCCTCCCTGAAATGACTGTCCTTTCAATATTAAGGATGTTCAAATGAGAGAACACAGCAAACTTCTCGTAGTATTTAAAAGTAACTATGTGTTTGTTTGTTTTGCCTTTGTTGACAATTAAACTCAGAAACGAAATTGAACATCCTTCTGTTATTTCAATCTATGTTCTGTTCACACTCACCTTCTCAGACTGGGCTTCTAGGGACTTGAGGTTGTTGGTTACATTCTTTAGCTCTTCCTCCAAGTCACTGGCTTTACTGTCAGGAGGGGGACCACAGATCCATATTTAGCTCTGATGCTGGAATATACAGATGGGTTTGTGTTAAGGTGAAGGTGTATATTGTACTTACAGTTCTGACACCTCTGCTCTTTCCTCAGCCCGCTCCAGCTCTCCCTCTAGAATCACCAGCTTACGGGCCACCTGAAAATGGAAATGTGTTCGTATCATCTTAACCCTATTTGGACAATAGTCATAATCGCTCAGAAGACGAAAAATGCTAGCCAAAAATAGCCAATTGACAAGTTCACAATGCTCTGCATTGCAATTAGCAATGTGTTTTGAGAGTGTTGATTTGCTATTTTCAGTGAGCAACACCATCATCATACAACAAAGTATAAATCAAGCTATAACTCATCCCTGCCAGGAACTCTTTTTACGCGTATTTATTGAACTCCCAGAGCGCCAAGAACGCCTTTAACGTGTTTTGGGGCCTTTTATTAATTCATAATACTCTTGCTAATATTTACCGTAAAGCGGTGTTCCCGGTCGCCAGGCAATGCTCAGGCTCAGCTCGCTGTGTTCTGCCTGTAGCAAGATGGCCGTCCGCACAATGCTATGGGAGCGTCGATCTTTAGAGATCGTTTTTCTCAGAATGTGGCTTAGAATGAGGTGGATTGTACAGCGCTGCAGATGTTAGGGGCTCAATACTAAATCGTCGCTACCGCACGGTTACAATATTAATTATTCTGAAGACTTTTAAATATACGATGCTCACATTAGCTATAGCCGATTTTCGCTACCTGGCTGGTTATGAGCTAACTAAGGGTGCATGGTAGAAAAGTGGTCACCACGCCAGCTGTGTCTTCAGACTCACCTCCTCATATTTGCGGTCAGCCTCCTCAGCAATGTGTTTGGCCTCCTTAAGCTGCATCTCTTGTATCTCCATCTTCTCCTCGTCCTTACATGCCCGGTTTTCAATCACCTTCATCCCTCTAATTGCATAAGAGACGCACAGATGTTAAATGCAAAATTAGGTGGTCATAGACCATGGTCAAGGATGTAAATTATTAATTAACACATTAATATTCATCGTAGAAGGAGTAGGCTGATTTGCATTTGATAGCTTGTCACACATCATTTCATTTCACTGTTGTAAGATTATGGTGTACATTGACTTTGAAGTTAGCCATTTTCATAACCAGTTTTAAGAGTAGTCTGCCCTTGTTTGTTTGTTTATTCATCATGTTTGACTGACTGAAATATTCAACTAACTAGAGATAAATGAAAACAGACATACAGTCGAGCATGGGAGTGTGTGAGCATGCACACACGCATGCATGCACGCACGCACGCACACACAAGCACATACCCAATTGACTCCATACTATCACAAGACAACTGCAGAGACAGAAAACTGAGGCTGATCCTGGACCAACTGACTCCAGTCCATTCTCTCAATTGTCTCGATTGTCTGTAATTCAAATTAATGTGAACTTGACTGACCTCTCGCTTTCGTCTGCAGCCTTCTCTGCCTCCTCTAGTTTCTGCAGTGCCGTGGCCAGCCTCTCCTGGGCCCGGTCCAACTCCTCCTCCACCAGCTGGATACGACGGTTCAGACCTGCTACATCACCCTCCGCCTGAGAGAGAGAGAGACAGAGCAACAGAGGTCATACACCCATCCAGCCTTACTTTTCCTCTCCATCCAACCCATTATCCAACTTGTGTGTACAGGTGGGTTTCCCCCTCCACACTGAAAACAGGGACTTTCATAGTTAAACCCTGGATTCCCACTCGGGACGCTGTGAGTGTTGGCGGCGTGTTTCCTCCTCCGCGTCATCAGTGCCCATACCCGAAGGCGGGGTTGGCGAAAGGGCCTTTCTGTGTGGAGTTTGCATGTTCTCCCCGTGTCCCCTAGGGTAGGTACCCTCACAAAAAACATCCTGGTCACTAAACTGCCTCCCCCTGGCCAGCCGGGGCGCCTGATGGAGGGGAAAAGGAACTGGTTGGAATAACGTGTTCCTTCCACGCGCTATGTCCAACCAGGGAAACTCCCCCCTGTCTGGTGTAAAGGAGCAACTTGGACACTCGGGCATGAAGGAAGCATGAGTTCAAGTCCGTTGCTCTCCCCTTGTCCCCCATATATGGGGACTAGGTTGGTGGAGGGTGTGTAGAGCCCAGGATCACATTAGATGATTGACACAGGGTTGAAAAATGGGTTACAAAATCGTGGGATAAAATATATATATAACAAAATAAATCATCAGTGTATATTTAACTCTGAAGAGGTACAAAATCTAACCATTAAGCTTCCATCTGTAAACTCTTCAGAATTAAATTAACGAAAAAAAGCAGTTTAATACGGTACATTTGTTAACTCATATTTGTATTTCCTGTTATCGTTTGAACGATTAACGATTGAAAAAAACAGTTTAAAAAATAATACAGAATTAAAATGGAATATTGCAGTTGTTATAAACAGGGGTATGAAGGGGAGATAAGAATGGAAAAAACAATAAAACAAAATAAAATAAAGAAAAACCTGCAATTCTGTGTCTATGGCCTATGCCTCTCCAAACCAGTTGCCATTTACATCTATGTCTGTCCATTCTCACATGTAGTGAAGGCTTAGAAAATAATTTAATAAAATAATTTAAGCGTATGTTTAGGCAAAATGGAAGTTCCTGAGATATCGCGTTCACGATAACGGGCAGACAATGCCTCTGGCCACAGCTGACGCCAGCGGAGGCATAATAAAGAGACGGATGAAAGTTCAATGAGCAATTTTAATCTTCTCTGACAGCATGGTGTCATATTTTAGACACTGTCCATTATACTCTCCGGATAACTAACAGCATGAGGAAGTGAAAAATACTGGCTCTTATAGTCTGCTTGAATCTTCAGTTCTTCACCTTGACCATACTCCAGTCCACTTTCCCAAAAGCATTTTTCACACAGTAGTGTCCATTACAAATGTAACCGCATGGACCATTTGTGACTGACTGAGATTTGTGATTTGACTGAGGGACTGCCATTGGATTCTTTTGCATTTTCGTTTTTTTCATGTCATATATTGTTTGTTCAGTTTGACCCACCAGTTTTGGAGATATGGCTTATAGAGTAATATTTTGCAGAAAACAGCGAGTTGAGAAAACAGGCTTGAAAGGTTCATTTCTGTGGTCTCTAACATTACACCATAGCTACATGTTTAAGCATTTATTTTGTCGATTTCAGCTCTGACACTTATTTCAGACATACCGTAATTCAGGCTTAATTATTTTCAGCTCTAGTTATGGGAAGAGTCTGCCTGTGCTATTACCTCATTTTGAAGAAAGAAAAAAATTAGTTTTTCTCCACTGGTGAAAAGCTGGAGTTTGTGTGATGGCAGGCTCTCAGTCAAATCTGGTCACATTTATTTTACAAATGGATACATGAACAGTTGAACACTGAGGATTGTCTTGTGCAGACTAAGATTAAGGTTGTTGTTGAGGTAGGATGGTTTTCGCTCGAGGGTGCCTTCAGAAAAGTAGGACATACCTCAGATCCTTTAGAAGGATCGAATTCCAAAATACACAACCTAAAAGAATGCAACCTGGATTCAGTCATTGAGATCGCAATAACACAGCTTATGTAAGTCATTTGATGACTCCTAACTTTCTAAGTATAAAAAAATATCACAAAAACTATAATAATGTATATGTTTTAGAGCGGTAAAGATGTTCCGCACTTTCACATCCACACCAGGAGTCATTTTGTGTCACGTTACTCAAATGGTAGAAATCTCATCATATTCCAATGAGAATTCACCGCTATTTTGAGACCCTTGTTATGAAGTACAATCAGCTCACCAAAGTCACTACAGTAGTAATGGCTAGGATGAGAAAGCCATCTTTATCCAGCCTTACCCTCTGTATCAACTGTATAATTACTGAGGTTATGCAAACTCCCCATCACAGTTCCCCAGAGGGCGTGATTTATATAAAATTCAAATAAAGCAGTTGAAATGAAACAGAAAATCAATTGGACAGATACCATCTGTGGACAATGAGAAACTGGGATACAATAACCTCTTCTTTGAGCTCTCTAGGGTGACTCATGTTTCATATATCAGTGTTTGAGCAGCGCTGGTTGCATAAGAAATTAATTGCAGACAGATGGAGAGCCTTGGAAGATCTTTTATTGACAGTCTCACAAGAAACATGAGTATTACAGCTGTTGATTATTCATTTTCTCCCCAATTTAGGCAAATTGCCAATTCTCCCCATGTTTGTAGTCCCTGTCATTGCCAACCCTGTCACCTACAACTCTGTCACTGCCAAGCTGTGCCAACCCCTACTTATTCATTATAAGGATGGTGTAGACTAGAGTAGACAGATTTGTGTTCGTTGAATTGCCCGGCCAAGCCAGAGACACCTCGGAGGAGTTGAACCCCTAGTATCCACAGTAGCCTGAGAAAGTTCACTACACTGTCACAGATTGCACTCAGAGTTAGATACACTGTCACACATTGCACTCAGAGTTAGATACACTGTCACACATTGCACTCAGAGTTAGATACACTGTCACACATTGCACGTTAGATACACTGTCACACATTGCACTCAGAGTCAGATACACTGTCACACATTGCACTCAGAGTTAGATACACTGTCACACATTGCACTCAGAGTCAGATACACTGTCACACATTGCACTCAGAGTTAGATGCACTGTCACACATTGCACTCAGAGTTAGATTTAGCACTGAGGATTTTACTGGGCAATTTGGGGGGACATGGGCTTCTCCTCTGCCTTTGGTAAACAATGAATAGCAGCAGAGGCAATAAGAGAAGCATATAAAGTCATTTCCTTTCTGTTGGTCAGGGAGTTTATCCAATAGCCAACCCCCTATGGAGCCACATTCAAACAGAGTTGACCCTGACCTCTCTGATTCAAAAGACTGGACAGTGGACACGTCACACATCTACAGTACATGTATCATTTGATATTCAATTACTGCAGTATACTAACATTCAACCCTACAAACCCTCCCGCTCAGATCAGCCAACGCGGGGAAGTACCCTCACTAAAAACGCCGGGACAACGCTCCACACGTCCCAAACTCTTCTCCCTTCTGGCTCCAAAACTGTGGAATGCACTTCCCGTTGCAGTCAGAACTGCAGCATCACTCCCAATCTTCCCCCGTAGCACTTACCCTACCCCCTTAGATAGCACTTTTTGTAGACTTAGATAGCATTTGATACAGACTTATAGCATGTTATGTAGACAGCACTAGAATTGCATTGTATGCACTTCATAGTACATATGTATAGCATAGTATAGTATATATGTATAGTTTCATTATATAGATATTCCACTGTTACGTTCTTAGTTTACGCATGTTTCATGATAAATACTTTTTATATATGTGATGTATTGCCATGCTTTTTGTTCTTGCTTAATGTAAATCGCTCTGGATTAAGAGCGTCTGCTAAATTGTACATTGTAATGTTATTACAAATGGAAAGGGACATTTCCATGATTGTACTACTGTTGCCAAGATGGGTTTGTCTTAACTGACCAGCATTAAGAGTTGTGTGTGCTCTCTCACCGTGCCAAAAACATATCTTCATTCTCTACTACAGTGGGGTAGAAGCACTGGACAGACACTATTTTTCCATATAATTGCAGTTCAGTAGCTGATAAGCCATTCATTAGTCATTTGTGACCAGTGAGTCATTCATTATTCAGTCTGTCTGTAAACTAGCCAGTCAGTCAAGTAAAACACCAAAATGTCAGTAAGTTGACTGTCACAAAACGACAGGTCATACTGACAGATAATTGTCACTCAGACTGAGATTTTATTTAAAATAGAGGAGGAGAAATTTCACCAGAGATCAATGGAGATAATTTACAGATGGGGAAAACTAATTACTATTTGTGCAGACCGCCATTCCATTCTATTGTGTCATATACGGACCATTTTTTATGCAAGTCCGTCATGCCTTCCATAGGTGCCAGAATGGAAAATGAAGTGTGTGTGTGTGTGTGTGTGTGTGTGTGTGTGTGTGTGTGTGTGTTGCGTGTGTGCGTGTGTGTGTGTGTGTGTGTGTGTGTATGTGTGTGTGTGTGTGTGTGTGTGTGAGCATTAATAGTGGATTAATAGTGGGGGGAGCATTAATAGTGATCTCGACCGGAAAATGATGATGAATAGTGGGTGTGGCCAGATGTTGATGTTACGAGGTAACCAAGTGGACACGATTTTAATGAACTATAAGCACTTTAGTGTGCTAGTTATGACAAGTTACAAGTAAGTAGCTCTGGATAACAACTTTTGACCCACTTATACAGTATCTCATCCACATTATGCAATAATGCCTAGCACCTGAGATATGGACAGCAGCATATTGAGTGTGAATGGTGCGATACATAGTTCTATCAGTTTGTTCAAGATGTAGGGCAAACATTATTGAAAGTTTTTGGGTTTGTTTTACACAAGTTAGCCATCTCGCCTCTCCTCTCGCTCTGGTCAACAGCATGTTGCTTTAGCAGCTGGACATTAATGTAATCTGCTCTTGGCTTTGTATGAAAGCATTTTCTGCACAGCCTCCTTTGTGTATCCAACTTTTCTCATGGCTGTGCACGATCGATGGGTATTTCTTCCAGTTGTTCACACCATACCAGTAGCAATTACGTTCTTTCTGTGCATGTGTTTATACTGTTGTGTGTGACACTGACACACAATATCAGGGCTCTGAGGCCCGGGCGTCCCAGACATACAAAATACGCAAACTCTATACATGCTGTACATATCCTACTGTATACTTCAAATTAACTCTTGCAGCTCAAACCACGAGGGCATCTGCAGATTTGTGTATTAGGAATAGGCTAACCTATTACGTATTACCTAACCTACCAGTTGAAGTTGATCACGGCTTCAACGCAGTAATACAACAGAAGAACGATCGGTGAGAGCAGGCAGTACACAACCATTTAGGCAAAGAATATCTCGAGAAACCCCCTTCCGGCACCCGTCATCTTCTTCCGTCTTTTCTTCCTACTGAATTCTTCTCCCTCTCCCTGGTACCGCCTTATTAGCCCCAGCTGGTGGCCAGTAAGGCAGTATTTCATTATACATACTACAGTGTTGCATGACATAAATAACAGATCTACAAACTCATGACATGCCACGACGTGATGCATCGTGAGCTTGTAGAACACCGGTCACCCCAAAATGACATTATTTCCTTTTAGTTACTCAGATGGCTTGAATACAAGGAGAATTTTCATTTGCACATCACATTCCTTTCTTTAAGCTGCTTTGGGGTGAAGTGAAGTACTCTTTGTACTCTACGTGTCACCGTGAACCCGGGCCCATGGGACAAATGAGGCAGAATATACTGTATGCAGAGCCTGAAACAACAGATAGTGTTATTTCCTGAGTAAAGCAATGGGCCGGGGAGAATGCCCTTCACATGCAAACAAACATTCTATTCATGAGCTGCAGGTCAACTCAACAGGCAGGCTGGACGCTGTAAAAAGGCAACAGAAACACTCGAGCAAAAATACACAAAAACTGATGCATGTCTAAAAAAAAAGCACGCACGCACACATGCACGCACGCGCGCGCAATCACACACACACACACACACACACACACACACACACACACACACACACACACACACACACAATTTCCAGCTAGCAGCTATCTGGTTTCCCATCAGTTGAATGTCTTTGTATTGACAAGAAACACATAAAACCGGGTGGAAAGAATTTACCACTAAACAAATAGTATAGTTTGTTTGTTTGTGTGTTGACTATATAAATATCAACACACAAACAATGTGTACCTGACTTGTGTGCTCCTGCTTTCTACAGTGTGTGGGGTCCCTTTCATAGACACATGATAGTCTCTCAAGCCAGTCAACTCTTCCACAATCACTGAATGCTACAGTCTGCAACTCCGCCTCACAAAGGTTGTGCTGTCATGTCATTTATTTTCGTGAAAATATATTTTAATATACCTTTCAAATATGTATTTTTTTAAACTTCCATTTCTGCTAAGCAGCAAGCTAGTTTGATTGATTGAATACTTTATTAATAGTTTGCATAAAAGAGTATAGACAATTATGGTTAGCGCAGAGGGCTTGTTTCCATTGTGGTCAATCAATGTATTCAATCAATCAAGACACATAAAGAAATACAATAGCCATCAATACTCAGCAATTAAAGTATATTTACAGAAAAACAGGGGGGGGGGTATTTCTTTTGGCAAGCTAGAAGACTTGTGTAGGTCAAGTTGCAAATTGCAGACAGGGGCTCTTTTCTGGTGGTTTTGATAGGCTTAATTCGTTTGGTTTCCAGTACTAGTAGGACATATTAATATGAGTGCAAAAGCGAAACGGAAGTGTGTGGGAAGGGATCATCCGCATTCTATGCATTTTCAGTGCTTCTCATACACAGGCTGTTAGACGAAAGCATTAAAAGACTGTGTGAGCCTACAGTGTGTCCCTGGAGAGATTAGACATAGTCAGTCATGTGTTAAGATTAAGAAACATGTCCATACAGTATGTGTCTTCGTGCCTCCTGGCCATGTCCAGAGAAGATAGGACACTTCCTGTGGCATGCATTGCTGCTAGTTGCATGTACAGCAGTGGTCCTCAAACCTTTTTGTGTCAAGGACCTTCAGATAGACTGAATGAGAATGTACAGTATTTGGCTCCGGACCCCATCTGAAAAGGTTTTGTGCCAAGAACCCCAGAAGCAAAGATCTGTGTTAAAACGCTATAATAACTAATTTGGCTATCTGGCTCAGAGGGACAGGAAAAGCATCTCAGTTATATTATTTCAGCTGAATAAGTGTTCAACTAATAGTAAAGTAAAGTCACAGGGCATACTTCAGATAAGCTCATTCAAAACGGCTCAGGGATTTAAAATACTAAACATAAATCGTATGAATGATGGCATTTGCTTGGTATATTGATGAATGAGTGGTTCTATGGCAAAACATTAATACATTAAGCAAGTTTCTTTTGAAAGAAACTGTGAGTTTTAAAAATGGAGCTAGTAATTTGACAGGAAATCACCCCCCATTAACATCCACTCCTTTCCTCTCTTGTTCTTGAAAATCTGTTATTTTCGGCGAGTGACAAGTATAAATTAGGCTTCAGTAAGTCACACTACATTCTCTGGCTGCTAGGGGACAAACTCCTTATATGGTAAAACATACACTCTGAAGAATGTTTGTGGCAGAGTATCAGGAAGATGTTAGCAGCAATCACACATGGACACAGACAGACACACACAAGCACACACACGCATGCGTCAGCACACAGACAAACACACATGCATTGCATAGGCACACAAACACCCATACAACCACACAGCCACACACACGCACGCACGCACGCACACACACACACACACACACACACACACACACACACACACACACACACACACACACAGAGAGAAAGAAAGAAAGAAAGAAAGAAAAAAAACCGTAAATGAAACCATCTGTGGGGAATGAGGACAGGGAAAAGAGAGATACCACAGTACAAGAAGCTGCTCTGTTTTACTCGTCCTCACACACTGATCTAGTTAAGAGTCGAGGAGAATAGATGACACGAATCACATAGCCTGGCCTCTTGATGATATCAACCAGGCTAAATACGGTGTAGAACAACAATGATTTCTAATTGGATTAGAAAAAAGGTACGACAGTATCGCATCGCCAGTCTCCTTTTAAAACTCTTTAACTGTGAGTGCCTTGCTAAATGACCAATATAGAAGAATACTACAGTGTACACTAGTGGTTGTTGTACCCACAACATAAACAGAGATCGTTCTTTTAGGGTTCTATATCTTCTATCCATGGCAGCTAATAACAGAGAAATTCCTATAGTTGACAGAACTTGACACTAATAACCCAAATGTAAATGATCGCTGCTTACTATAGTACGCTTGATTATCTCCCAGCTGAGAACTGGCAGCAGATATTTGATACTGGTCAACATCTGGACTGGAGGAATCTAAATTACCCCCCCCCCCCCACCACCACCACCACCACCACCCCTAATGGGGAGTGTATCAAATGCACAGGAGCCTTTTTGGAGTAAACACTGTAAGAGCCAAATTTTAATTTAAATAAACATTAGTCATAATCTAGTCATCACCAATAGCTGTAATCATGTAAATGTGGATCTACAAAGTCTGACAGCTTTAATGGGAAATTACACAGTGCACGGGTTAGCTAGTACTACGGATACAGATCTAGGACTACTTATATTTTTGATCTTTTGTATGTCAGGTCATTATCTATGACCCACATGCCATTTGAAACACTGGTGAAGTTACTTTGTCCACATGACACAACGGAACTCTGTGTAGCTGATTCTCCTGAGCAACTGAAGGAGCTGCAACTGCAACTATTGATTATGATCCCAACGATTACTTTTTCAATTAATCGACTAATAGAAAGGCATGTTTTTTTCTGTTAATTTGTTTTACTTTTTATAAATCAACAAGATCAAATTCAAAAATCAACTAAATTGATGACTAACCACTTAAGACCACTATTCCTTTAATCATCTTTAGTGGTAGGATGACAAGTGAGAGTGCAGGAATAAAATGACTTGCCGATTCCAGAGCAGTAGGCTAATGAGAAACATAAGGCTTTTGGTTTAGTGGAAGAACTAATGCTGCTGCTCAATACATTGTATGCATTTCTAATTCTATGCGACTACTAAATGTGCGTGCGTGCATGTGTGTATGTGCATGCATGCGTGTGCCAATCTGTGGAATGACTGAGATGCATACAAAGATGGCTGATTCCAACTTTTCCAAGTGACTGTGTCATCAGCAGATAATGTAAACGGAGGACATTCAACCTACAGTACAAACACAAGCCCGACACACAAAGAATGTGGCCTCTCAATACAAATAGGAATTAGAGAGACTCACTTGAAGAGACCATGATCTCATACCAGTGTTAAGTCATACGTTTTAGGATCTTCTTGAACCCAAGACCATAAGAGGTTATGAATTCACAGATTGTTAGCAGGAGTGGATAATAATAACAAAAGCCTATAAGTACTGTAACCTGCTGCACCTTGTCAACAAGTCCTTGAATGGCCCAGAAAGGAATCTTTAACAGTCCAATTAGGATTTTATTACATTTAGGAAAGATTTATTTTCCCCCCAACAGGGTTCCCACTTGGTTTTCAGATTTCTATATATTTGTTTCTGACCATGATGCAGGTCTAAAATACTTGTGAAGAGAGACCAGACAATTGAAATAAAAGCAAGTCAAGTAAGCATATCCAAGTTCCAACTAGTAAAATTGTTTACAGCTCTATGTAGAGTAGACTGACCAATCCTTAGCTACTCTGAAAGCACTAGACTGGCTCAAACCTGCTATCATAGACAGCACAAATAGCTGATTTCTGGCACTGCCCAAAGCTGGCTAACATACTGTATCTTGGAAAAATGTCTCCCTGTGACTAACTGATCTCGCCTGCCTCAATGGAAAAACAAGCATCCATAAGAGTCTATAGACAGGCTCATGTATTTGTACTTGAACGTGTTTTAACACAAACTATGTCATCAAATACTGCAAGTAACACAAAGATCTTAACCTTCCCCTCCATCAATGCAATGTCACTTGATGGGTGACATTTCAAATTATTCAAAACATACATCTAGAGTAGCTAGCACAGACCATACTTATATACATATTCCCTGCTGGTATTTGGAACCCTTGGCTGGTTTAACCAATGAAGCCACAAACCACTGACATGGGAGTGTTCCACAGAATGCCAGGGACTGCCAAAATGTATCAGCATGTGGTGGTTATATTTGGAAAGTTGAGTTATTCCCAGGAAGAAAGTCCAGCCTATGAAAACAGCAAAACCAGGAAGTAATTCTTTCCATAGAATCCAGTCTGCATCGAGTCTGCCCAGTGTGACAGCTTCAAGACCATTGACCACACAATGAAGTAAACAGATGCAAGCGTTTGGCTAATTTGGAACTCACTAACTGACCAAAATAGTCATCTATAATGAAAGCGTTATTTTTTAACCATTTCCTTTAGCTCTAGCCCACAATATGACATAAAGAGATAACAGGATTAACATAAAAGAGGGGAATTGTTGTGTCTGGCATTAACAAAATATGCACTAATGCTGGCAGATAAAACACACTTTCTCTCAAAGATAAAAACAGGTTTATCTGAACTTACAAGAGCAGGTGTGTATAAGTTATTATACACACATTATAAATGTAACCTCAACGAAAGACTATGGCTGGGTTTCCCGAACGCCTTTAGTGTAAGACTTGTAGTGCCACGCAATGGCCTGAGGCCTACCATTCAATGGCCTGAGGCCTACCATTCAATGGCTTGAGGCCTACCATTCAATGGCTTGAGGCCTACCATTCAATGGCTTGAGGCCTACCATTCGGCTGGGTTCGGGAAACCCAGCCACTGTCAATTATGCCTGGTCTATTAATGAAACATTGCTTTAAATGTGGCTGAAAGGTTAGACTTTCAACATAGATCTGACCAGGATATGTGATCTGCATGGATCAGAAGAACTGGTCTCAGCAGGTCTGGGAGCAACATCTTAACACACAACTCTGGACAAACGCACGCATACGCGCGCGCGCACACACACACACACACACACACACACACACACACACACACACACACACGCATCTCTATCTTTCTGTTGATCTGGGCTGTAGCACAGGGACAGGAAGTGTTGGGAGTAGAGGCACAGGAAGTGCTGGACCAGTGCCGACAGACAGCATCCTGGGAGGGGCAGCTTGGAGTCCCCAGCTTCCAAACACAGATACCCCACATCTGACTTTTGATTCCCGCCTTGATGCACCACCTCTGGTTTGTACCACATGATTTTGACTGGTCTGCTTCACCTTTCCTCTTTCGTGTCTGTTAGTTAGGCCACGTCCAGACAGAGATGGTTTTAAAAATGTCACAGAGTCGTTTTCAAAAAGTTTACCGGACACACGGAATCGTCTCAAGAAATATGTGTTTCCACATGAATGAAACCACCGAATACGCCACACAACCACTGAAAACGGCTGTAGTATATATGCCCGGTCTGTAAGTGGTGCTGTAAAGCTGCCACAAAGCACCATAATGAGAGAAGAAAACATGGAGAGCTTGTTGCTGACGGTGGTCGTATAGGAGCAGTACACGTTGCTGTAAAAGTCCTATCGTGCTCACCGCTGTGACAAAATGGCAATACGATTAAAAACTTTGGCGGATACACGTTTGTTGGTTGGATCAATCAGTTTGACAGCAGTAGAATAATCTTGTGCTGTATGATGTAGTTGTGAACATCAAGGAATTCCGTGCTCATACACACAAACACATAGCCTGATTAGCCTCGGTCCCAGCCTTACTCATCTTCGAAGAGAAAAGCCTGGTCACAGCCTAAGGCAGAGACGGTCCGGAACATCCATCAGATGTATTTCCCCCGGATACGATATTTTTCCGACTAATCACAACACTTGTTGTAAAGCATCAACTGAATTTCCTTGAGCGGTACTTCCCCCAAAATACCGCAACTTCGGCCCCCAAATAATGATAGCGTCTACAGTGTAGGTCTTGCCCAGCGTGACAAACACATAAAGCTGTGTATAGCCTCAAAAAGGTGTAACGCAGAAACCTGTGGCCTGTAGAATGATGTTACCATAGGTGTGCAACGCTGTTTGGTGACATTGTGTAGGAGTAGAGTGGTCCTAATGGGCAAAAGAGGTGGCTGAAATGTGCCTGAATAATACGTTTGATATTAACTGTACAATATGTGAAGACATTGAGGGGGGATAATATGCCTAGGACCTTAGCAGTGTACTTATGAATAGTCTGTGGAGGTGTGGAGGCAAGTGGAGTGCTGGTAAGCTGCAGCCCTAGCAACCAGACACCACACCAACCCTATTCTGATTCTGGTAGTGACGTTTGGTAACCCTCCCAAATTTGGATACCGGTATATATATTTTTTTTATTGATATAATACAGTAGACAGGAAATGGCGAGAGAGAGAGACGGGTAGTGACACGCAGCAAAGGCAGGAACCAGTGACACGCGGATTCGAACCAGAGACACCCTGTCAGGCATTGCAGCCTAGGTGCCCGGATCGCTACACCAGCGGCCTGGGTCCGGGACCGGGCCTTTAATATATTGTGAATATATGTTGATTCGTGTTTCGTAGACTGTAAGGCCTATGAACCGTCTTGACTGAGAGGGGGTCTTGGCTGGCGGTCTGTGCTCTCAGTTTGTACATTGCTTTTCATGGAGAATTCTCATTGTTAGGGATGAAACACAGGCAAATTATTTTTGGCTGAACTTTTAACCCTTAACCACCAACAACACCATAGAAAACGGTTTCACAGAAGAAAGAAAAAACACCCTGAAAAGCATCATGTAAATGAAGTCCATGGATGAAACACATTTGAGTAAACGGGTGTTCCCAAGTCAAGACTATGTCATGCAACTGCAATCTGACAAAGCCCATGGCATTATTGGGTGGTTAAGTAACATCTAAAGAGGCATCAAAACCAAATTAGGAATAACATTAAGTAATTATGTTTAATCCTCATTAAGAAAGGCGGCCAAATATGCCTCTGTTGTTGTCTCAACGTATTCAAAAAATGATTCATTAACTTAATAGTCTCAGCAAGGTTCCGGTTTTGATCTCACTCTTGTTCCAATGAAAGAGGCTGTTGTGCCAAGAAATCACTACGGGTTGCCCCAATTATTCACATATGGTAGCCTTGAGGTAGCCAGCCACACATGCTATTCTTGTATGTATAAACATTTAACAGCTTGTGCTGTCAGAAATCTTTATGTCTATGCTTTACGGTTGATATAGTTTGAAACGTGCGTGCGTGCATTCCTTTCTTGTAAATACATACATGTGTTTTATGCCATTGTCCTGGCTCTTAGTACCCTGCATACATCGCAGTTGCTTGCTTCTTGTGATCACCATCTCAGGGTAATCAGTTTGACTTTCATCCATTCTTTCATTCAGTCATACCTGGCTCACTGGACCATTGTTTACAAGTGTACACAGCAGTGGGTGTAGCCTTAAACGTATACACTTAAAACCTTTATCCCTTGACTAGGATGTATGTTGTTTTGCACTGAAACAGAGTGAGGCCTTTTGAAATGCAAATGCATCACCACAGTGCCACGCCCATACGTTTTCTGTCCACTCATATTTCCCCATAATTACCCCACCACACCACCCCCACACATACATCTGGGATGTAACTGGTGAAATAACATTAATTGTCAACTAAATCAATGGTGTCAATGAATGGTGTCAATGGTGTCCATATAGTTTTTTTTCTATGTCAGTTTCTTTTGTTTGGCTTTTGAAATTACTTCATATATCAGCTAGTCTATATATATAATATTTGTTTAGAGCACTTTTAACAAACATAGAGTGGCAGCCAAGAGCCAAGTCTATGGACGACTGGACGTGTGGCCATAATATCTTGTGCCACCCCTTACCCCTTATCCCTAAACTTCAAACATTTTTTACTATAAAATGTAAAAAATGGCTATAGGGATAGGGGGTGGCGCAAGGCTGAAAAGTAAGAGATACAAGGTTCCCACTTCCCACCCTACAGCAATGATATATAAGTGGTAGGGAAGGCTACCTCCTATAGATACAGAATCAACAGATATACGTATAACATACAGGACATGCATCAGGTACCAGTGCTGTGCTGTTACTTAGCTCACACCAATTATGTGTGGTGGCTTAAAAAGGAAAACAACAAAGATTGACAAGACCTACAACTTACTTTGCAAATAACGTTGAGAAATCAAATGTTTTGTTTGACTAACGCCGTTAGTCTAACGGTAAGTTAAAGCGCTCTATGACTCATTAGTAGTGCATTGCATGGTATATGAATTTACATTCAGATGGTTTGTATGAACTTAAAAGGCGAGTAAACTCCAATTTCCAATTTGATTGGGTAATCATCTCTAATGACAATCTCTCTGTACGGAAGGGAAAAGCCATACTTTAGTTGGCTCCTTTCATCATGTCATGTCCTCAAACTGTACAGCCTGGCAACACCTACTCTTCCTTCCCTCCACTTGTTACTTCTTTAGCAACCTCCTGTGTGGGCCACATGCTATGGTCTTTAAAGTGTTCATTCATGTACGTCACTCTGGTTTTCAAATGTTTTAATTTCAAGGACCCCCATATCTCTGAGATTGCACAAATTCCTAAATGAAGCAAATGGACCTGTACACTGTCAGAGTTACAGATCTGTGAGAGTCCATTTGGAACCCTTTGAGGAAACCTCAGGGTTCCTGGACCGGGCCCTAGGCATACTTTTGAGAACCACTGATATGGCAGATTCAGAATAACTATGCTACTGTACTATACACCAAGGTCATCAATGTGATTGTGAACTATTAGGACTCATATACAGTAAGGAAGGAGTACTGAGAATGAGTAGCATAGATATATGGATATATGGTCTGGCTGTACAATTTCTCATAAAGCAATATTAGAGAATAATGTTCATATTTGTAATTTTGAGAGTATACAAATGTAGCAAAATAGGTTTAGATGGCTCCAAATGAATCCATTTGGTTGCAATTGATTAGTTAATTGAGTCACTGATTTGATAGACAGTGTATCATTACATTACAGAAGTGGGAACAGAGCATGCACTAGGACCTATACAGGATTCCATTCCACACTTTTTTCAGGAGACCAACGCCTTGCATTGTGGCCGGCTGTGTCGCCTCACACCGGCCAATGAATCAATGAACGAAAGTAAAATAGTTAACTTTGTTTGCCCGTAAATTCACCGTAATCTCATCAGAACCAATTTTGCCGTCACGTCAGTCAGTGGCAAATGAAAGGAGACGGCCGAGAATAGAGATGGAAGAAGAAAGACAGAAACTGAGGGAAAAGGGAAAAGTAAAAAAAATCTGCTCATTTTTCCTCACTTTCTCTCGGAGTTCCCGTTCACTGTCCAGCTCTCTCTGTAGAACCTGAGCGCGGTCCTCCGCGTCGTCCGCCTGCTGCTGCAAACACTGGATCTTTCTCTTCACAGCATCCAAAGAATTCAGACCTGCCATTCTAAAACTATCTGATATACAAGAATACGGCTAAAAAATATGAACAAAATAAGACTTGTAACCTCGCGCGCTGTGCAAATGTTTGTTGTGCTTCGGTCTACTTAAAATAAAAGTAGGCACAAATATTGTATTTTAAAAAAAAATAGATCCGATTTGGTCAAAGTGTCTTTGGAATGAAACGAAATCTTTCAAGTGCAAAAACAAACGAAGAAAAAGTTATATAACCAAACGTCGTGTCCTGCCCGCCCAGGTGTTCTCAGATGTTTCTTGTGATGTGCTTCCGTCTGTGCTGGGGATCAGCTTCTCGTTCAGGGTGAGGAGATGTTTGGAATGTAACGCATTCACGTGGCACGGCGGTCCGGTTGTGGAGGAGCTCCGAGCTGCTGACCTGCTGTTGGCGGACTCAGGACTGACTGACTGGGAGGAAAACTGAAGCGCGATCGAGTCTCGATCTCGAACTCGGGAAGAGAGGAACGCGATGATTTGGTTGATGAGGTAACGGTTCCAAGCGGGATAGGCGGGGCATATCACACACACACACACACACACACACACACACACACACACACACACACACACACACAGTCACACGCACGCACGCACACACCCGCACGCAACGCACACACACATTCACACAGTCACACGCGCGTGTGCGTGCGTAAAAATGATCTCTGTGACTGATGTGATCTGCAAAAGGCTATGGGGCCGGGGGTGCACTCCTTTTAAGTCAAAGTCAGTTTGAACTGTTTTTTTTTTTGTAAAGTCATGATGGTACCCACAGAGCTTGGACGCCATGTAGCTAATATCACTCTAAATAAAATAATGAACAAAACTGATTTGACCCTTTTACTGCTAATAAAAATGCCTTTGAACTCGTGATCACAACAATTGGGTTGTCTGACATATTTGTCTTAAAACACACACCCATACCATTCAATTATCATAGTTATCCTTACAGTTTAAATAAGCTGTATCTGCCCTGAGCATCACCCAGATGACAGAGCCCATCAATCAGATGGAGTTAAACCAGCAGACAAACAGAACAGAATAGTTCGGGTGTGCATGTGTGTGTGTGTGTGTGTGTGTGTGTGTGTGTGTGTGTGCATGCGCGTGTAAGATGCACGCACGGCTACAGTGTGTGTGTTTGTGTGTGTTTGATTTGTGTATATATAACTGGTATTTGTCCGGTTGAATATTATTTTATATGAGCTGAGTGGTCCTGCCACCTGTTACCGATTTATTTGACTTCTTTCACGATATGCTAGAAGTCTGGCATGTGTTTACATTCACAATTTCCTATTCACATAACAAGTGGGCATGGCTATTGGCTACACAATACACATCACATTAACATAGATTTAGATTTATTTCAGTTCAGATCCTCTCTGCTCTGCAAAGTTCTGTTCAGTTCACGGGTTTCATCCACTACATATGTGTTTGAGTCCCCGCTTGATTTGCCCCTTGCACCGGAAAAGCTGGAGGCATTGATTTCATTAGACACATGAGTGTGGCCCTTTCTGTTTGCCTTAGCGGCATTCCAAGCATACCAGAGCCCCTGCCACTACGCTCCACTTTCTCTGCTATAGCAGGGGATTTAAACCCAGCCTTTTCCTCGCATTAACATCATTACTACTACTGTTGCTGTTTGCAACTGTATGGGCAGTCACTATCAGTGATGGCATCTGGGCTCAGCTACCTGTGGCACCACCTACCTTCCAGTCGCCCCCCCCCCCCCCCCCATAAGCATTGTGTTTCTTTATATGCTAAAATAGTTTCCTGAGATTTACAGGACAAAGCCTGTGTTTGTTTTTCCTGGCAGGCCAGCCCAAACTGGCAGTGATCTGAGAACATCAGTACTACCGGTTGGTTGATCATGTCCGCTTTATTCACTGTGAATCATCACACACACACATAGCGTAGGCTATTATTGCTAGCCTGTTTGGATCATTGGCTTGCTATCCTCCCATCCCTACCCCCACCAGGTTGTCTGTCTGGTCAGTGCAGGCTGTGTGGATATAGATGTGTAATGACTTGACTGCTGCCTCTAATAAGAAACTTGTGGATGGCAGTGGAGCAGAATTCCTCAGAGCTGCCTGTTCATTTCACTGCAGACCTTATCTATTCTGTGTGTGTGTGTGTGTGTGTGTGTGTGTGTGTGTGTGTGTGTGTGTGTGTGTGTGTGTGTGTGTGGCAGTGTGGCAGTGTGCTGTAGACCCAAGGTCACTGTTGAAAACATTTTCAAGTGTGTTGTGCAATATTCATTCAAGTATTTACCTTGGCGCTCTCCGCTCTGCACTTTTAATTGCACACATTTATAACTATTCCTTGAGTTTAAATTAAGATAATCCAAGGTGCCTCAATCTGCTCAGCATACATGTGTGCCTTTCTAGCCACTTCCTCTTTCTCCCAGTGCAGTACAATGCAGTGTTTCCCTGGGATGTCCTCCACAACACTGAAACAATGAAACATCCTGGTGGAAGGTAGGGCATGTCTGTCTGTCTGTCTGTCTGTCTGTCTGTCTGTCTGTCTGTCTGTCTGTCTGTCTGTCTGTCTGTCTGTCTGCCTGCCTGCCTGCCTGCCTGCCTGCCTGCCTGCCTGCCTGCCTGCCTGCCTGTGCCAAAGCAATGTATTTACAAATAAATATTGGATATAAATAGGAATTATATAAAGGTGTAAACAGAACTGTGTTACATTAACACTTTGGGTAATACTATCTTGTGAAACTATAAAAAGATTGTTCATTTTCTGTCAGAGATAGTTATACAATATACATACATATAGGAGACGTTAGCTTTATACTTTTGATAAACAGTGTACACACACAATGGTTTGTATTCCTTAAACTGCTTGTATTCCATTTGACATCCTTCTCCTGTCACAGCTGCTGTGTTTGCACATTGTTGTACTTGACCCAACAGATATGGGAGTTTTTTGTCATTAGTCATGTTTTCAAACTCTCCTTGGGTGATTGTAATCCGTGGAAAGTATATGTCTCTGATGTCTACAGTCTCTCACTCACTGTGCCTCTCTCTCACACTTACTTTTCTTCAAACACGTCAAAAACAGGGAAGAATTGTTCCCATTTTGACTCCATGTTTATCTATTTTTCTCCCAAATGGTCATAGAAACCATCATTGACAGACACTACTGTGGTTTGAAGTGTCACCCACAATCCACAATTTTATTATCTTTGGTCCAATGATTACAATTGATGATCTATTGATGAACCATCCTGTCTGAACTAGAAAAAGTGCCCTTCTGGGCACAGGTCTCCACCAGGAGGATAGGAGTGTGTGTGATGTTTGGCAAAATGTTTAGGAGTAATATAAACATGTTTTTTTTCAACAATTTTCTTCATTTTGTTGAGGAAGTGCAGATCCAGATCACTCATAGCTTCTCTTAGGATAGAATTATGGATGAATGAAAACGGGCCACTCCTGAAAACTTTGGAAGGCAATCTTAGCCAATAAGTGTAGAATCTGAGAAATCCAACAGACTCAGAGGTCATGTGTACCGATTTGCGTGAGATTTGGATGAAATCTGTGTGACTAACATAAACAATGTGTTTTCCAGTAATCGGCCTCATGGTGGCGCTATAACCGGCAGATGTGGAGGGATGCAGGGAAAATGTTTTTCCATGGCCTCTAGGGAGTGCACATAAGTTGTATACAGATCGATGCAGTTATTGGTAAAAGCAGGAATTGCCCTGTTATAGCGCCACCGTGAGGCTGATTTGGGGAAAAAATAGTGGCATGTCATTGGCCTAGTGGAAATGTGTGTGCATAATTTCACGGAAATTGCACACTGGGTTTGTGATTTGTGGCATTTTGTTCGAAACGGACCAATTATGTGAGCTTTGGAAGCCAATCTTAGCCAATCAGGATGGAAGATGGGAAATGGTGCAGATCCGTGTTGATCACATGGCTATGGAGATAGTGTATATCGAATTGTGTGATGTATGGATAAAATGTGTACAAGTAATCAACAGAAATGTGTTTTGCCTAAATCGGCCTCATGGTGGCGCTATAACAGGTTGTTGATGAATATTTGGGGCAGAGGTTCGTCGTTGGCATCCAGGGAGTGTGTGTGCAAAGTTTGGCATGGATCGGGCCAACGGTGCCGGAGATTAGCTGGTAACGGACGGACGGAAGGAAGGACGGACACACGCACACACACACGGACGGAGTGCAAAACATACACTCTCCCCACGCCTTCGGCCTGGTGGAGACAAAAATGAGTCTGAGACTGTATTAGAGAACAGTTATCCTTTATGAGGAGAAAAGTGTATATCCGATATTCCATTTCCGCTAACACAATTTAGCCCCAAGCAGAACAACACATCATTGTCATCGTTATCACATCAATCATCATCATAATCCTTCAGACAGATCAAAAATTAAAAAAATTAAACCTTTTTCCATCCATAGTTACTACACTTGTGTGTGATACCATCAAATAATTCAGGTTTTGCATCACTTGTAAGAACCAGATGCAAATAAAAAATGGACGGATTGGGGGAAGTCATTTTTGGTTGTGTAATGAGTGTATTTGTATAGTATTATGATGATGTTACAGCTGCAAGATATAAAATACCTGTCTTTTAACACGTGTGTGTGTGTGTGTGTGTGTGTGTGTGTGTGTGTGTGTGTGTGTGTGTGTGTGTGTGTGTGTGTGTGTGTGTGTGTGTGTGTGTGTGTGTGTGTGCCCTGTGTGCGTACACAGGGCACTCGAGTTCTCATCTTTCAGGACTGGCTGCACAAGAATGTAACAGACTCTGTGATGTGCTGCAGACCACAGCTGATCAAAGGCATCTCACAGCTGGTACTGGCATTGAGAGCAGCTATAATGAACCAATGGACCATCCACAGGTTGGTGCTTGCGAGTGTGTGAGTGTGCATAAAGTGTGTGCAGGGGTGTATGTGTACAGTATGTATGTGTTGTTTGTTGTTGTTATGTGTGTGTGACTGTGTGTGACTGTGTGTGACTGTGTGACTTCGTGTGTGTGTGTGTGTGTGTGTGTGTGTGTGTGTGCACGCGCGCCCTGGCCTTCACTTACGTCTGCTGCTGTCTTCTCCGACAGGTCCAGTTTCTCCTGAGCATCTTTCAGGCCCTCCGTGTGTTTGTCCAACTCATCCTCTGTCATCTTCATCTTCTTCTGCAGGTCCATCAACTCGTCCTCCAGCTGGGGATGAGATGACTATGTTAGCCTATTTTTATTTTCTCATTTTCCAAAGAAATTATAAAAAGATAAATAAAAATAATAATTGAAAAAACACGACCACATCACACATTAGAAGGACAATAGCAGTCAACATAACCAAGGATGGGTATTTTCAATGAATCTAACATAACGTTAAAACTGGTTAAACTTTATATAGGAAGAGGGCTTGTCTGATAAAATAAATATAAAAAATCTAAATACTGTCTGTCTGTAAAGTGTTAAAAAATTATGCTCACTATAACTGGATATAGTATATAGTATAGTATACAAGGCAAACAGCATCAGTGTTTAGAGGCATTTAAAAAATACAGTACAGTATCAGAGGTAAAAAAATAAATGACCCCAACCATATTTGAAAGTGAAATATCCCTTTAAACATTATGTTCCCCAGGAGGTATGGTGTTGACATCCATAGCTTCACACGCGGGGCACATAATGTACTGGAGGCCTGATTAGATGTCATGTTTATGACTCTCCATCTGAGTGTTAATGTTAATGCTGTATTTTTAGTCCATAATAACAAGAGCCCTGAGTGGTATGTACAGTCTAAACTCTGTCTCTCTCTCTCTGTCTCTCTCTCTGTCTGTCTGTCTCTCTCTCTCTCTCTCTCTCTCTCTCTCTCTCTCTCTCTCTCTCTCTCTCTCTCTCTCTCTCTCTCTCTCTCTCTCTCTCTCTCTCGTCTCTCTCTCTCTCTCTCTCTCTCTCTCTGCAGATGCACACACGCACACAGAGTTAAGTGTTCCCCCTAATCAGTCGTCCCCTCTGGGCCTGCCTGAGGTTCTGTGAAGTGCTTTTGATAATCCTGATGGATTCCATGATGTCTGTCACCTCTGTTGTCTAAAAATACAGCTGTTATCACAGAGAACACAAGCATTGTGTGTGTGTGTGTGTGTGTGTGTGTGTGTGTGTGTGCGTGCGTGCGTGCGTGCGTGCGTGCGTGCGTGCGTGCGTGCGTGCGTGCGTGCGTGCGTGCGTGCGTGCGTGTGCATAATTGTGTGTGCAGGTGTCTATGCTCTATGGGACTGTGTGTCTGCCGTTATCAGCTATTGTTCATTTGCAAGCATTTCCGTTGTGTCCTCCCAACTGTGTTGGAACTGCCTATCTACTTGACACTAGAACAGACAGACATACAGATCGATGCTCCGTAATACTCTCCAAACTATAGGCTCTTCCAGGTCTCACCATACCAGGGGTCTCTCCACAATGTGCTCCATGCATGGAGGACAAGCCCTGATCTTGGGTGGCTTCACCACCTGAATGGGCCAAGCCCTATGTGGTGTTATCCCCTTGGATTATCCTGATGCAACTTTCAAGTCTCCCTCCTGTCAACACTGTTAAGTCCTGAACTGTTGTTCCTGTGTCCAGCGCCTACTCATCTATTTGTTGTTGTATGGTGCCTGTCTCCAGTCTGAATGAACATGTTTAGTTCGCTGCCATAGAGACTTCTATCCATTTGTTATGCACTGGTGGGTATAACACTTCACTGTGGGTACCGATTAAATCCAGGACACTCACAATGTTTGATACATTGTGTATACCCGTTCTTGGTTTTAAGACTAGCATTTTACATGATGTGCTGAGCCATGAGCTCACTAGTCCCAGTTGGAGTCCAAGTTGTTCACACTGTTTAATTCTATCCTTTTGGAATAGATCTTAAATATATTTTGTGCCGAACTTGTACGTCACTTTTCCATTTTAACATTATTTGAAATAGCAGTTTTGAGCATAGTTGCATTGCTAAAGGGCAGTGGAATCAACGTGGCAAAGCTAGACTTTCAACTCTATCTGTTTGAAAGGTTTCCAGTAAACCTTTTCTTCTTCTTCTTTCTTTCTGTCTTTTATTTTTTACACAGGCCATTGTATGACTGGTGTCAATTATTACCTTATATAATGACCAACGGTAAGCAGCAATAAAGCCCACTATACTGGATAGGAGGTGAATTTCTACAACTCTTTATTTTATTGTGAATGTACGAATAAACAGAAAATGATCAGGAAGCCTAGCCTAGCTCTCATCTAAGGTCACAAAATACACTATATGTCTTTGATCTGAATTATCATAGGCATTATGATCCACCTCAACACAGTAAATACTCAGTGTTAATCTATTTCTAAGTCTGCAAGCATACACATATAACCAAATGCATCCTTATGGAACCATTTGTTTCCAGTCTAGTTAAATCAACAGTAAGCACACATGCAGTTCTCTCATATCTGTATCTCTCCTTTTTTGCCTTGCCATCTCCCACTCTCATTCCTCTCTCCATGGTCCTCACCTGTTTGCATTTGTCCTCCGCTGCTTTCTTGTCGGTCTCAGCCTGCTCCGCCCGGTCGATGGCGTTCTCCTTGTCCAGCTTCAACATTTGCATCTTCTTCTTGATGGCCTCCATGGTGGCGTTTGCGTCTGATGTCCCTCACCGAGATAAACGAAGGTAGTAGTATATAGCACGTCTGTCGATATGCTGTTGTCTCTCCTCTGGTTCGAGATGTGCTCCTTCCAGAGACTGTCCTCCTGTGTGAGAATGAACGTTTTTTGTTTAGGGAACCGTAGTCCAAGGAGGGCCAGAGGGGACGAGAAGAAGAAGGGAGAGGCAGAGGAGGTAGAGAAAGGAGACAGAAAGAGCAGGAACCCTATATGGCCGGTGTAGAGGGATGGAGACTCCAGCCCCAAGGCTACTGACAGTGATTTAAACTGCAAGTAAACCTGCCTCCAGTCACTAATGACCCCCCTCTCTCCCTTAACGCCCCCCTCCACATCTCCTGCTCTAGCTCCATCCATTCCTCCATCCACAGATCCACTCATTACTCTGTACTCAGACCCCCCTCTCTCTAATAGACACAATCGCCAAGTACTACGACCACACACACACACACACACACACACACACACACACACACACACACACACACACACACACACACACACACACACACACACACACACACACACACACACACACACATTCCCCCTATCAGACCACTCTTCCAAGGCCTTTAAGGAATGGTCTGACTGGCCCACTCTGCTGCGTTCTATACTCACTCAACTCTTCAGCCGCAGAAAATCTCCTTATTTGGGTTGCTGTTCACGGAGAGCCAGAGATCAGACAGGAGAGAGCAAGAGAGAGAGAAGCACAGGTCCTGTTTGCACATTTAACCTCCCACGAATGGATAAGAACTCCACCGACACTTTACATGAAACACTCACAGTGTGTGTGTGTGTGTGTGTGTGTGTGTGTGTGTGTGTGTGTGTGTGTGTGTGTGTGTGTGTGTGTGTGTGTGTGTGCGCGTGCGCGTGCTTCTGTGTGTGCCCATTTGATAGAGAGGTGTTGAGGGAGAGGCTAATGCAAAACGGAGACAAGAGGTGAAGAGGTGGAGTGCGAGAGGCTTTCAGAGTGCAGAGTTTGTGAGACCTTCATAGAAATATAGGTTAAAGAAAGAAGAGAGAATGTGGCACACACGCACAAATGCACGCGCGCGCGTACACACACACACACACACACACACACACACACACACACACACACACACACACACACACACAAACCCATGATTGGGTATTTGAATCGAGATAAACAGAAGACACATCTGTAGCATGATGCAACATTGAACAATGGCGCAGGAGGAGTCAGGCCCGGATGAAGGCACTGGTCACCAACACCCGCTGCTAACAGCTCACCTGGCACCCTAAGCCCCCAAGAAACAGTGGGCGCAGTAGCATGCCAGTTGGACACAATTATCAACTGATCAACCTCGGTAAGCTTGCTCGGCGGTGCCTCACGTGACTCAAGTCACCTTGAGGTGGAGGCAGCGTGCCTCCGTCGGTGAAACAGAGTGCATCCTTTTCAATCTGACTGGTTTTCCAATCTCTCTCTCTAGGTGGTCCTCAGACGAGCCCTCCATCGTCGCTTCCAGTCATCACGGTTCTCCATACATCTGGCCAGCTCGTTGGTGCTTTACGCTCCTGCGGAGTACATCCACATATGTTAACAACAGGATCTGTCGAGGTGACTCTGTAACTGACAGTGTAGTCTTAGCCTACTATACAAATGGAACCAAAGGACCCAAAGTTTAACAATAAACTCTGATGGAAATACAAATGGACTGTTATGGGTGCATTTGGCTTTATTTGCGCACTCTCAGGTAGCACATTCTCCAAGCCATTATATGTCGCACCTCACGCACAGCTGTCGGTTGTAGTGTTGACATTGGCTTGGCAGGTGCAAAGAACATCTCTCATATGTGTCAAAATCGCGGGGATCCGCGGATCGGCGTGTCCAACGGGGGTCCCTGGGGAGGTCGGCGCGGGGGTCCGCGGTAGTCTGCGTGGGGGTCCGAATGTGTTACTGTACTGTTAAATCAGCGGGTGTGCTCCGGTGTACTCTGCCACCGGCATCATGGCGACGGCGCCGCTCAACCGACCGTTTCGACTATGGCATTAAAAGTGTCTGATTGCGTCCCCCCGGGCCCCTCTATGGGTTGCGTAGAAAGGCAGCCAATCAGAACTACAGAACTACACGTCAGTATGACTAGCAAGTCGAAGTTTTCATGGGTATTATAGCACATATAGACCAGTGCTTTTCAAGCCACTGGTAAAAATAATAATAATTTTGTCCATGTGTTTGCAGATTAATCTGCCATCAATACATATTACATTACATATAATTCCAGTCTGTATTTTTCCTGATCCATTCCTGACTCAATCCGCAATAACTTGCACCCAGTACAAAATTATGCTGATGGCCTACAAGGCAATCAATCCACACTCTTCCCACTCACTTGGGAACTAACACAGGAAATCTGTTCAAACCTTCCCTAAAATATCCTGGCCAACACTCTACACGTCCTAGACACTTCCTCCTTTTGGCTCCCAAACTGTGGCACAATGTCCCTCTTTGCAGTCAGAACTGTAGATTCTCCATTTTCCACTGCAGTCTGAAAACTCCTCCTCACCTCTCACTCTATCCATTCTTGTCACCTTATCTCCGCCAAGCCATTATGTTTTCACACCAGCTTGAAACATTCCACTTACTATATCTGCTAGCTTTTATTAGACAAATGCGAAGAAGAAAGAAAATGTACAAGAAAATAACTTAGAGCACAGGTCTCTGCCAGGTCCCACTGCCCGTAAATAGCTACATCAGACTTGAGTGCAAGTGAATAGTGTATATTTACATCCTTGGTGTCTCCACCACCAATTGGGTGGCTCAATGGGCAAGGGGGGCTCAGCCCCCCCTATCCTATGGAGTAAAGATGATAAATTATTATTAAAATGTTTTAGAATAGATACTTTTATATTCTGGTATAATCTAAAGCAGCAAAAGCATCAAATAGTTACAAGAAAAACACAAAATAGGTCAAAATGGGCTGATTTTTTTACAGCCCAAAAGGCTTCCATTGGCTTTCATTGCGTTGAATGATTGACAGCTGCCAAGACACGCCTGCTTGGTTTACTTGCCATTGGGTCTAAAATCTCTCAGCCCCAGAGCCAATAGAGGGCTGTGCTCAGCCCTAATGCCCGCCTCAGACCGTGAGGTCATTGGCTATACCAATCACAGCACCTGCTGTGTGTGGTTGTTTATGAATTGTGAAAGCGGTGGAAGTATTTTAAATTAAATAAGTTTATTATTTACTTTATAATCCGTTTTGTCCCGTGTCCGTGGAGGGGAAAATGACGTTAAGAGACTGGGAGCATATAGTCCATTTAGGATATAACAAAAGGAAAGGAGACAAAATACGTTTTGTGAGTTTGAAATTCTTGCTTGGGGCAGACAGCTGAGTGACCGGACCCACAGAAAGGTATTGTGGTCTGTTTAATTTATCTCACAAAGTTAAGAAACATAATCCCTGGTTTAATCACATTGAACGTGGCTCGAGCTCTCATTGAGTTGGGAAGAGAGAGAGAGAGGCTGTGTTTGTGTACGTGTGTTAGTGTTGTTTCGGTGCCGTGTGCGTGCGCACGTGCGTGCATGTGTGTGTGTTATTCCATTTTGGTCGGTGCCTTTTGCGCCAGTTGCGCGCGTGTGTGTGTGTGTGTGTGTGTGTGTGTGAGTGAGAGAGTGTTTGATTCGTCTCGGCGCTTGTGTGTGTGTGTGTGTGTGTGTGTGTGTGTGTGTGTGTGTGTGCACATCATGCGTACTGTCATTATTAATGACAGTATAAGAGCAGCTATATATCTGTACAAATACAAACAATGTTCAGTGGAGTGTTTGTTGTGGGCATGCACTTCTGTTGTAGTAGTGTCATTGCTGTACTTTGATACGGTATCTGGAATATGATGCTATTGCTTGCAGGTTGAACTAGTAGCATATAGTATAATGGATGTCTTATAGCCCCGCCACCCAAAATCACTGCCAGCCGGGGTGAAATGTTGATGTGACATACTCTGCAATCTTATCTAGCCAGAGGTTGGTCTTAATTGGTAGCAGAGTTTACTACAGAGTACAGGCAGGAAACCAGCAGAAGTTATTTTTCTTCTTCTTCTTCTAGTTCGTCCTCATCCTTCACAGCCTCTCACCAGAACCATCAAATAGAACATTGTGGATTTCACCCTGCTGCACTTCCTGCGTGGCATTGGTACGTCCTCCCGTTAGTTCGACCATTACTAATTAACCTTACTAACCCTATCTCTAACCTAACCTAAACATAACGGTGAGCATGGGAGCACCGGAGCAGAGCAGCGCATGTTCGCCAACCTTAATGCATGGTCGAACTAACGGGAGGTCGAACCACGGGCCGTATTGAACATGATTCAAGTGTATAATTTTATGATTTTAATATCCTCTCCCGATGTTCCAACTAGTATGCTCTCTCTTGCTGCTGCTCAGCCACAGAAATGCTTCAGAGGGGCCCAGACTAAACATGAAGTATTTTGAGAACTCAGTTTGGGAAGCTGAAAGTACATGTTAATGATTAATGGACAGCAGTACAGACAGGGCTGTGGAAGAGATTGAGACAAGAGGATTGGGTTGGACAGATTGGTATCCTTAAAACCATAAAAAACTGAAACTTCAGCTTCAATTTAGCATGTCTTCATTTCTCAAGTGCTTTTTTGCAACGTGTGTGTGTGTGTGTGTGTGTGTGTGTGTGTGTGTGTGTGTGTGTGTGTGTGTGTGTGTGTGCGCGCGCAATCCAATTCCTACAGCCTGCAGACATCCTTACTGCCTGACTCATCTCAGACAGGATAGGACATCACCTGGTCTCTGACGCACGCACGCACGCATGCATGCACGCACGCACGCACGCACGCTCACACACACACCCACACACACACACACACACACACACACACGTCTCTATGCTGTATTTGCTGTCATTTGTTGTCTTCACAACCAGGGTATGCTTCCTTTATGACACCTGGCTCCATGCCAGTTGGTATGATGTCATGCGCTTTTATACCTAACCAATGACCGGTGAGTTTGCATACAAGAACTTTCCTTACAGTCTCTCTAGCTCTGGGGTGAGTAGATCACCTCATTCTAGCTCTGGGGTGAGTAGATGATGGATCACCTCATTCTTGATGATACAAGCATGGTGTAATTGCACACAATAGACAACAAACACACACACACACCCACCTGCACGCACGCACACACATTTTCGGACAGCATTGAAAATAGCCAAAACATCAAAAGATCTACAAGCTCACAGCGTGTTGCAGTGTGACATGTTGTGAGATTGTAGATAAGCAATTTTTGGTGTGTGACAATGTTGTGTAACTACCGGTAAAAATGCCTACAGGTCTACTTGCCACAGTTGCCAGTCCATAGAGCCCCATTGTGACCCCGGACATTTTGAGTACCATAAAGTTTTATCTAATTTAACAAGTCTTAAGTTGGTCACGTGCCAAAGCGGTGGACAGAAACTGGTCGACAGAAACTGCTGTTGCCCCACAGGGGCAGAAACAAGGCCTTTTAACCAGGCTACTTGCACACACTACAACTCGCTTACAATTCGCAAACCTGGCAACACTGCTCTGTGTTCTCATAGGCCCACCAGGCCCGCCCCCACACTAGAATTTCGCCGGCCGTTCAGTCTCACAATCAGCCATCTTGCTTTTTAGGGCCCTCGCAGGATAACAGACAGAAGGAAGGGGAGAAATTATTGGCTCACTATTTTGCTTATCACTTCTAAATCCCTGTATTTACAAAATACAACACTCAGCGAATCCCTTAGTTAAATCAACATTGTTCATTGTCACTACTTGGATTGTGCCGAAATGTTTACATTACACGTATAGCTTTTGCTATTTTCGCCTGCCAGCCAATGCCGACTACACACGCCTGCACACACACACACACACACACACACACACACACAGGAATGGCTATACGGTGGCGAGACAGCAGTGCAGCAAGTTATAATTTTCAGTTTCATTAAATAACTGTCTTTCTCAGCGTGCGCACGTGCGCACACAACATTATTCAAGTGAAATGCGTAACGCCAATATTGGGCTCATATAGGCTACCAATACACGACGAAATAACTGACAGGAGTGACGGTGCTGTGAGTAAACTGACAACGCTTTCTGACAGAGAGAGAGAGAGAGAGAGAGAAAGACAGAAAGACGTGTTAGAGTAACGCGCGCGAGCGAGAGAGACAGAACGTCAGAGAGAGAGAGAGAGAGAGAGAGAGAGAGGGAGGGGGCGTGCGCACGTGCGCACACAACATTATTCAAGTGAAATGCGTAACGCCAATATTGGGCTCATATAGGCTACCAATACACGACGAAATAACTGACAGGAGTGACGGTGCTGTGAGTAAACTGACAACGCTTTCTGACAGAGAGAGAGAGAGAGAGAGAAAGACAGAAAGACGTGTTAGAGTAACGCGCGCGAGCGAGAGAGAGAGAACCTCAGAGAGAGAGAGAGAGAGAGAGAGAGAGAGAGGGAGGGGGGGGGGGGGCAACAAGCTAACAGCATACCAGTACGTTCGTTCTATGATCCATAAAACGACAGATCTGCCGTTTAAGGGCAGATCTGCGGGCGCGCAATGCTGTGTGTTTTCGACTTTTTTTCTTTTTCCCTCCTGCTTCCACATGACTGCAGCCTCTGATAGCTACTGTGCTAAAGATGCTAAAGCAACACAAAACAACATCCACACGCAAAACAAACCAGGGACCAGGGTTGCCACATATCGTGGATGTGAGAGTGAAACAAGCAACCAGGTCTATAAAAATGTTAATAGGCCAGTTCAAAGTAGGTAAATCAGAAATGGTCCGGAAATTAGTCTTAAAATAATCAATTATAGTGTTGACTGTCAAACTTTGTTGTCTAATGTTGTTTCAGAGCAGTGGAACTCAAACATTTCCATGTCAAGGACTACCAATAGATAAACAAGTCCAAAGTAGCTTATAATGATCAGACTTGGCAACACTGTCTCTAGCTTGAACGTTCTACTTTACAAGCTCACACATATGAAATATGTTTTTTTGAATCTTCAAACTGAGACATATTTTATGATAATACTGTTAGCACAGTCATCATACTCCAAGAGCATACAAATGGAACCAAATGGACCCTGATTTTCCCAGAGAGCAAATGGTATCAAATGGGGGTCTGTGGCCTAATGCATTTCAAACTGGGGCTTCTTGGTATTATATTCTCTGCATATCTTATCAACTTGGGGTGAATATTTCACCACAATACTTTACTGAATATTTCACAAGAATAGAACACAAGAGTCAAATGTACGGTCAAATGTAATCACAATATAGGCTACAGATGTAAATATTTATGACACAGTAAAATGTCGAAAATTAGTGCTATCCCCCCCCCCCCCCCCCCCACACACACACACACACACGACAGGCAAGGCTGTTGTTTGCATCGTTAGCAGGCAGCAGCTACCTTGGCACTGCTCTCTGTGACTGTAGTTGTTTCACCATGTTTGCGTATTTATGAGAAATAAAAAACACTTTCTGTTATTATAATAATTTATAACCCATCCGTTACTACATGTGCAGGGCACACTACTGAGTTTAAAAACACAGCTGAAACATGAAGTGGAGTCTGTCAACTCTGTCAACGCAATTTCCTTCTTCCCATATTGCGCTGCAATGTCACTAGGATTCGCCGGCCGAAGGCCGGCGAAATTCTAGTGTTAGAAATGTCAAGTATGCGGGTCCACAGCATTTAGAAACTGCTGGATGCTAACTTGCATATGTTGGGCAATTTTCATAATAAGGGGTTATATGTGACCATCACATTAACAATCTATATAAGGCAACATTTAAAAAATGTAGCATGTTTCAAACTAGGGGATTTTCATGAATCTGAATCCATTCGAAGCATTCGTTTTGCACAAAAAACACTCATTGGGCTAAAAACGTCCATAGCCACATTCCCAAATGTGCCCAAATGTGCTGATCTCATCACATTTGTGATGACGGGCTTGATGGCTATGGCTGCACAAAGAATGTTTTTTGTGCAAAACGAATGCTTGGAATGAATTCAGAATCATGAAAACCCCCTCACATGCTGTGATTATAAGCCTATAACTCCCTAGATCTTTTTTTAACCACAAAACAACCATTTCTCTTGTGAGGCCTTCACAAGTAGGCTATAGTAATACACGCACAGACACACATGCACACACCTGTGTGAGTAATTGCTTTGTCTGGTCTGGGTGTCATCGTGTGACACAACTAAGTGACATACTGTATGAGTGTCCTTTCACCCTTTGATGTAAAAAGCCTGAGTCGCAATAGAGAATTAATGTGTGTGCGTAATTGCGTATGCCTCTGTATGCCTGTGTGTATAGTATACTGTATGTGTATATATGAATGTCATGGCTGGGTTTCCCAAACGCATATGGTGTAAGACTTGTAGTGCTGCACATGCTCAGATGCCCTCTAGGCCGCACACAGAAGCCTGTGAACATAGACATTTCGTGCATAGATGTGCCACGCAATGGTAGGCCTCAGGCCTAAGGCCTGGTATGGTAGAGAGACAGAGGGACAACTCAGAGGGACAGAGGGACAACTCCATCAGGCGTTTTTTGTCCTTATATCCTGCATGTTTAATTTGATGTTGCAATTCTTAACTCATTATCCAGAGGACAATGCATCATTCTGTTGAAAATTGTCCTTGGGCCACCTGTGCACAGAAAAGCACCTAAACGGAAATCTGATCACTCACACATCAGTGAGATCAGATCAGAGTACAAAAACGTGTGTGTGTGTGTGTGTGTGTGTGTGTGTGTGTGTGTGTGTGTGTGTGTGTGTGTGTGTGTGTGTGTGTGTGTGTGTGTGTGTGTGTGTGTGTGTGTTGCGTGCGTGCGTAACCAAGTTTTACTATATTTGTGTATTGATATTGTTCTGGTAAAGGTTTGGTTAAGGTTTAGTATTTACGTCGAGGGGATGGATTGGCTAAGGTTTAGGTCATGCTAAAGGGTAGGGATTTTGAGGTTATGGTTAGGGTCGGGATTAAGTTGTGGTTGTGTTTTGTTTTAATATCGTTTTTTATTGTTCATAACGACAGCAGTTATACAGGAAATGCAGTACTTCAAAGAGAGAGATAGAGACAGAGAGAGAGAGAGAAAAGAGGGGCTATAAACATTTTTTTTTTCTTCGTTGATTGTATGCGTGTGTGTGTGTGTATGCGTGCTAGTGTGCGTACGTGCATGCGTGCGTGCGTGTGGTGAGAGAGAGAGAGATAGCATTGTTATCTTGCATATTATCAGTAGTATAATGTCTGACGTTACATTGTAAGAATCTGTGAAAGGTATGATTTCTCGTACAGGACCTCAAAGAAAATAGTCATCTACATTTTAATGTATCTCTTATTAATGCATGTTTGTGCAGGCTGCAGTTTGACACAGTATAGTTATGCAATGATCTCAGCTCAATGTTCCAAGAGCTGCACAGTCATACCCATAGGGTATCCAACTCATGCTGAAAGTAGGTTTGCGGTTAACATAAGCCTAAGAGAGTTTCATGTTTTGTTTTGGGGACATATAAATTGCTTCATAAATTGCTTCGTGAATTTCATGAAATTGCTTCAACAATCATGAATTGGGTGTTGATTTGATTTATGTCATTGAGCCCAGGCTGCCAAAAATACCATTGGAAATTTGGAACCCATGTTGGAGGTAACTTTTGGGTTGGCCTACAAGAAAACATACCGGTATCCCTATAGCACAGCACTCTAGACAAATACAGATAGTACAGTATTAGTGTGATCACACACACACGGAGAACACAGTGTGCACCATACTGCTTGCTTTATGCCTCAGCCAGCACAGACCTTATAAGCATATAAGCATATAAGCATTCTTCTGAGTCATCAGTCATTATCACCCTCACCGAAGGACTGACTGACTGACTGACAAACTGACTCACAGACAGACTGGATGATGGGCTGGCTGGTTGACTGTCTGTGATCCTAGACTGGATGATGGGCTGGCTGGTTGACTGTCTGTGATCCTAGACTGGATGATGAGCTGGTTGGTTGTATGTCTGTGATCCTAGACTGGATGATGGGCTGGCTGGTTGACTGTCTGTGATCCTAGACTGGATGATGGGCTGGCTGGTTGACTGTCTGTGATCCTAGACTAGATGATGAGCTGGCTGGTTGACTGTCTGTGATCCTAGACTGCATGATGAGCTGGCTGGTTGATTGTCTGTGATCCTAGACTGGATGGTGGGCTGGCTGGTTGACTGTCTGTGATCCTAGACTGGATGGTGGGCTGGCTGGTTGACTGTCTGTGATCCTAGACTGGATGGTGGGCTGGCTGGTTGACTGTCTGTGATCCTAGACTGGATGGTGGGCTGGCTGGTTGACTGGATGGTGGGCTGGCTGGTTGACTGTGGGAGAATGTTGAAACCAATGTCAGTAGTTTTTCACTCCTTTCACCCTCTCTCTCTCTCTCTCTCTCTCCCTCTCTCTCTCTCGCTCTGTCTCTTTCTGTGCTTTGCTCTCTCATCCACCTGATTACCTTGTTTTCCTGTGTGACCCTTTGTTTAACCCCTGTTAGGTTGAGAGGTCAGATTGAAATATGCCAAGCAGCAAGCACCCACCAACCCACATCTCTCTCTGTCTCTCTCTCTCTCTCTCTTTCACACACACACACACACACACAAAGTGGCATAGAGTGTGTAATGTGTGTGTAACTATGAGGCATGTGCATGTGTGTAAGCGGGAGTGGCACAGCGAATAATTCTGAGAGAGAGGGGGGGGGGGGGGAGGTCCAGCCCCCAGCTCTGGAGTCAGAGAGAATAAAGCTCCACCCACAGGAAACCAGAACTCGCTCCACATGGCCTTTTAAGGTAAAAAACTCCCCAAAACCTCTGCTCACTGGGGAACTGGGCTAAGATGTAGCAGCAGTTTAAAGCTACAGAGCGACAGGGGAAGTCAGGGCAGGAGTCAGTCCCTGAAAAAGCCTGGCTTTGAGTATACTAACTCTGCAATAGCTAGATGAGACTATATTTAAATATAAGACGGCACGAAGACCACAGAACTCTAATCTGTGAGGAAACTACAAGAGTCGTCTCTTCCCCGTCGTTTCCCTTTTCATAGTCATGCACGCGTGGGGAAAACTTTACGACGTGACGTGCGTGACCATTTGATAGCAAACATTTTCCTAACATTTCACTATCTGACCTTTTGGGAACAAAGCATCAAAGCCATATACATTACTGCCAGCCAGGCATCACTGTATCTTTATGACAGAGCCAGCAAACCATGGCTCAGACACCAGAAGCATTCCTCCGTCTGCCTGTTGTCTCCTCTCTGAGTCACGTTCAGCGAGTGGAGAGTGTGGGAAATGGACCCCACGTGCCTCTATTCACCCTGGGAAAAGTGTCATAAATGTAAAAGAATTGTAAACACTAGATGTGACTATTGAACATCCTGGGAAGGCAGAGTTGATTTAGTCAGGAATGCTATACCATGTCCCCATGTTTCCTGACCTTAACTCATTGTTCCCTCTTGCTCATAACAGCCCAAAACTACAGATATCGACAAAGAATACTGGGTTTCAGCCTGTGAATGTGTGTGTGTGTGTGTGTGTGTGTGTGTGTGTGTGTGTGTGTGTGTGTGTGTGTGTGTGTGTGTGTGTGTGTGTGTGTGTGTGTGTGTGTGTGTGTGTGTGTGTGTGTGTGTGTGTGTGTGTGTGTGTGTGTGACGTGTGAATACGTGTGTGTGTGTGTGTGTGTGTGTGTGTGTGTGTGTGTGTGTGTGTGTGTGTGCATGCATTTGTGCGACCGTGCATGCGTGTGCATGGGTGCGTACAGACCAGGCGACTAGAAGGGTGTGTGTGAGTGCATGTGTTTCCCTATCCCTTACAATGACTAACTAACTTCATATAATGTGAACCCATGTGCTCCAGGCACTGCATGGCCAGAGAGGAGGTTAAAATAACACAAACCTTGACTCTTTTTTATTGCCGTCCACCATTACTGTTTCATTGTGTGTGTGTGTGTGTGTGTGTGTGTGTGTGTGTGTGTGTGTGTGTGTGTGTGTGTGTGTGTGTGTGTGTGTGTGTGTGTGTGTGTGTGTGTGTGTGAGTGATGCTTCAGCGCTGCCTCGTCCAAAACCCCTGTTATCAGCCCAAACATTCTTTGCCACTGCCCAGAGAGAAAGTTTAAATAAAGAGTCAATCCTTTGAATGACTGGAACGACAGTATGTAATTACACAGCTTATCACTTCATCATGCTCATTCATAACTGAATCCACAGACTGGGCACTGTGAGGCAACTGAGAGAGAGAGAGAGAGAGAGAGAGAGAGAGTGGGGGGGGGGCAGAGGGAGGGGGGCTAGCAGAGTAGAGGGATGGAGGGAGGGATGAAAGGAGAGTAAATATAGACCAGGACACGAGATAGAAGATGAGATAGTTAGCGCAGAAAGCACAGAAATGAAGGAGAATCCCCAGAGACAACTTGTACACTTGTCTTATTGTTTCTTATATTGTGGAATATACTTATATTATATATGATTAATATATAGCCTACTATATGATTCTATTATATTGAGGGTATTCAGTTATTTATATAAAGGATCACTTCATCTTCAATGTTCAAGGTTGTTTTTGCTTAATTGTCAGACCGTGTAGAAGCAATAATGATATCTGTTAGAATTGCTTCATGCTTCAATTATTAAATAGTTGTCATATTTTCTCTATTTTAATATCTCATCTCTCGTAGTGTATACTCCCTCCATTGCACATTCCAAGTATGCTTCCACCATTCCACTGACTGGCAGTGACCCGCAGTGTTTCCTACATTGACAAAAGGAAGTATCCAAGGGTAAATATGTTGGCTTTGCAACAAAGCTGTATTGCTGAGGTTATCTGTGCTGCACTTAAGAGCGTATGCAGGAAGAATGCATGACGTGTTCCCCTCGCCACTCTACTGATAGCCTGCTGATATAGAGCTAACTGCCAGTGTAGCCACTAGCCAAGTTACAGTAAGTGGTCCAATGAGATTGAACTAAAAGAGGCAAAACATTACTCTGAGTAATCAACATCCTTCATGAATTAAATTGAACAACATCAGAGGGAGAACTGCTAAATGGGACTTAGAAGAGGTCACAGGCAAGATGAGGCATCATGAACGAACTGTATTTATTATTGCTGTTAAATCATACTTGAAATATACAGTAGCAACAAATAGACACAAATGCTAATTCTGTTCCTTGTACAGACTCTAATGAATTCTTATCTGGATTATAGGCTGTACCATATTTTTTTCTCTTGGACTATAGGATCATGAAGAACTCTGATGCAAATTCCTGCAGCCCGCCTTGTCTTTCAACCTCCCCCTGCCTCCTGCCTTTCCTCTCACTGGCTGTGGTTGTACATTTAACTCAAATCCCTGGCACTGGTCAAATCGGGGACATTTTACACACGCCACACGCCACCCTGTCATGTTGTTAAATATATGGTTCCGTTTAGTGAGCTAATGGACATGGCATTAGTTCTTAGAGAACTAATGACACACTGATCAGCCTTGGTTGGGTCGCCTGGAGGAGGGTGTATGTTGTAAGACCCAGAAACATGCACCCACTGATCCCAGGTTTACAACACTGATGATGTATCCTGAAGTTTATGCATCAATAGATGTTTGATTTACTTAGTAATGTATTTATCATACATCAGCAACAAACTTACAAACACAGCATCAAAACATGCTTAACATAGGCTACTCCACAAGTGTCCTTTATGTAGTTATGGTGTTCCCTTGCTGTTTCAATACCAACACAGTGTTATTATACCTCTATATTCTGATGGATCAGAGGGATTTTCCTTGTAAACCTTAAAACCAGAGTCAGAAAATGAGGTGCTAAGCAGTATGAGCCCCACCCATTCTCCCACTGACCCTGGTAGGAAATGGTGGTTGTTTCCATATGTTGAGATCGGCATATATTTCCCTCCCTCCTCCATTGTCCCATTCAGAGCCAATTCCTTCCCATATAGAGGTGTGTGCAGTCTAGAGCCTGAGTTGAACACATTCATAGAGGTATAATTGCCTTCAGAGTTTGGTATAATATACCAAACTCTGAGGGAGCACATATTATGTGCTTCCTTTCTTGAAAGAATGTAATGGCTCCCTCTGTTGTTCAATATTCAGCAGCACAATGCCACATGATGTATCACCTACAGTAGAACAAGTATTTCAATCCCTTTAGCTATAGGTTGTTAGTAGGCTACAGTACATGAACCATTCAAATAGTATTGAGGCTTTAATCAGTCTTTAATCCAGCACAGGATATGTGCTGAACTTGTGCAAAATCTTTACATTTTTTGTATTATGTTTTTAAACTTTTTATTAGTAGAAAGTCAAAACAGTTAGACATTAAAAATTTCCCCATTATTTTCTCCCTTTCCCCATCCCTCCCCGCACAGTTATCGTTGTCATAATGACATTTTTTTAATAGAATTAGAGACTACAAAAAATTATAAAAAATAAATAAAACTAGAAAAAGTGCCCCTCGGGGCACAGGTCTCCACCAGGGCAGATCAGGTTGTGGCCTCCTGGTGGCGCTATAATAGGTCAATGTGAAAAGGGTGCCATTTGTTCTTATGCCTTAGTTGGCAATTGGATGATTTGAGAAAATGTGTTTTGCAAAAATCCACCTGTTGGTGGCGCTATAACAGGCCAATGTGAAAAGGGTGATATGGGATATATTCCTCAGCCTAGTAGGAAAGTCTGTGAAAGATTTCTCGTAAATTGTACACTGTGTTCATGAGTTGAGGCTTTTTGTTCAAAACTGGCCAATCCTGCAAACTTTGAAAGCCAATGTTAGCAAATTAGAATTAGAATTAGAATTGGAATATGAAATATCGAACAGATCCGTCTTGAACACATGACTATAGAGATTTGCTGGATTTTTGGACAGAATCTGGAGGAGTAATATAAAATAACAGTCGTTCTGGAAGATTTGGGGCAGAGGTTCATCGTTGGCATCCAGGGTTAACACCGGGTTAACGGTGCCGGAGATTAGCTGGTAACAGACGGACACACACACACACACACACACACACACACACACACACACACACACACACACACACACACACACACACACGCGCACACGTGCACACACATGCACACACATGCACCTCACAGCCTTGTGCTGAACTTTCCCTTCCAGTCAACACTGTTTAATTTCTGTCATGTACTTAATAGCCCCCGCACATCGATCTCTCAGTGCCAGCAGTGCCATTGCTCCCTACATTCACAGAATTAATAGAACAAGTTGGAATCCACAGATCCACTGCAGTTTGCAAACCTCAGCTCAGACTTTAGACTTCGATTTTAGACTTTATAGTCCCCAGAGATTGATTAATTGATTGAATACTTCATACCCAAAGTTTTTAGTGCAGCCGTGCCCTGCAGATGGCGAAAACTAGAGTTCTCAACAGGCCCGAAAATTAAGGCCCGACCCTACCTGGGCCCTCATCAAACACTGTACACTCAAGACACTGCCCCCGCTGCCACCCTATTTTAGAGCCGAATACAAGTCGGTTCACCTCTGTAGAGCCTACAATGTGACATCATTTGAGGTTTGGGGGGGGCGGGTACCGTCCTAAAGTCGTCTCTTCGGTGCTACTGAAAATTTCTGACGAGCCGAAATCATTTCGGCACTACAGCGGTAAAATAGGAGTATGAATCGGCCCTTAGTTCTCCATATATGGAGCTGACCTGTTCTGACATTCCATATTATGTTCTAATGATCTAACCTCATCAAACCCTGTACACTCAAGACACGCTCCATATATGGCCAGTACAGAATTCATTCCATATGTTGATCTGACCCCCAAAGGCAAAGCGCCAGCGCTCGCCCAGCAGTCTGCCGTCACCCAGGCGGATGTGTGCACGCCTGGGTGCACACTGAGGGCATTACTGGTTAGGCAAATATGTAAACAGTACAGAGTACGGTCAAATGCTTAGTCGTAAAGATACTAGATAGCACCGAAAAAAGTTTCCATTCAGGTATTCAATTCATAATCATGACATGAAAAATAACAACAAGATTCAAATCATCACCAAAAATAATAAAAAAGACTTGGGGAAAAAAGGAAGGGGTTATAAAGAGGTGGCGGGTAGTCATTTCTTCTCCCTTTGGCCTGCTGAAAGGTGGATTTTCAGGCCTGTTTTAAAGGAAGTCAGTGATTTGCATTTATGGAGGGAAGGGGTCAGGGCATTCCACACTTGGGTGGCAGTGCTGTAGAAGGAGAATGTACCCATGTTTGTTCACTTTGTTGAGAACATGACAGACAGCCATACACATTACAATTAGGCCTGTACAGTCAGTGAGTCCTATTTGTAAGGCGGTTGTGGCTGCAGTGCAGGGATCATGTTTTTCTGCAGTGTTGTTTACTTGCACCCAGAGGTCAGGTCAGTAGGGTGAGGTCGGTGGTAATTGTGTGGCATGATGTTGTGTGATGTCCTTTTCTATTGAAGTTTCGATGTATTGTTTAGCTCTTCCAGGTTGGGGAACAATTAACTTGGCAGCGGTGTTATTGATGCGTGTGAAATTTTCCTGCTATAGTAACATATCTTAAAGAAGTAGGTGGAAAAGTACAGTATATAGGCTCATTAGGCTGAATAATGCTCTGGTACAACAATAGGAGGAGATGTGGGCCGGGCAATTTAAGCTTGCCTGTAGACTGTTTGGTTATTGAGGAGAATGCGGTTCTGCTGAGGTGAGCTGGGACCAATATTTGGGAGCAATTATTTCCTTTGTCGTACTGACTTTGAGGTGAAGATGGTTATCCTTACACCAAATGTGCAACTGTGTTTTGATAGTCTAGGGCAGAGAGTGGTTGTCTGAGAGTAGGGCAATAGTTGTATCAGTATTTGAGGTATTAAGTAGGCCTAGTGATGGTTGATGGACTTGATGGATAGTCATTAATGTGCAGGATTAGAACAGAATCAGCTTTTTTGTCACATCACACACAAGTTTACAGGTGCCAGTGCCCGTATTTTAAGCATTTTTACATATTTTTTGAGCCACTGCAGTTGTGTCCAGGATGTATAAAGCTAGACGTGGGAGTCAGAGTAACTTGTCTCTTTTCACCATAGAGGTTTCACACCGAGAGAGGATAAGTCAACTGCGACCATTGGTTCATGAGTTAGGGGCCGTGGAAATGAAGCTTGTTTAGACCAAAAACACAGCCTGGGAAAATAAATCTGAAATAAATCAATTTTTCTGAATCAGATAAGGGCCGGCGGATATTTTTTTATCCCACTTACGGTTCCTGCCAGTTGTATGTGTCTCATGATGTGTCTCCTAGCAACCGAGGATCATTCAGATGGTGGCGACAAGCGAGCAGCGACAAGAAAGAAAAATTAGAGACTTAGAGAGAGGCCTAATTATAACATTTGTGCTGCCTACCGTATGTATCTGTGTCATATAAGGTATATTGAAGCTGGAAATAATTAATGAAAACATTTTTTCAAAGCAAATAATGTTTTAACAATCTGAAACCAATCAAAAAATCCCATAGAAGTGATGGCACTCAAAGTACAACTCTATGTGTTGTAAAAATGCAGTTGAAAAAACTGATCACACACTGACCGCATGCAGTTTGTGTGCCTCAGATTGCATAGTGAGGAAATATCGACTCGGTACACGTAGTACTCTCGCTCTCCAGCCTCTTCTACTTAGAAAAGAATCACTGAATGACCTCTTGTGCTGCATACCCAGACTGACGCATCATTGCATAATTGACCAAAAAAAGCACATATTTTACATGGTCACTGACCTATTGGCAAGTTGGCAACCAAAGATAACAACAATCCTTTGACCTTATACAACATTTATATTTACTCCATTCAATACCATCCCATTCAGTAAAACTATAGCTCATATGGCCTGCTGCACTAATGCACTGTAGGACTATCACCTACTTTAATTTGGTAAATGTTCTCTCCCTGACTGTACATGGCGAATGTACTGTATGATACATCATACATGTATACACAGCGATGCTGCGTTTATATACAGTATATGGTATTGTATTTGTATGGTATTTGTTTTGTCCTGTTCTTATCTTGTCTTGTTACTGTCAATATATTATTATCTGCTGTCAGCCATACAGATTGTTACAGAGTTACACCGGGGCTCCACTCGACGTGTCAGCGTTGCGTCTCCGTCACCGTCAGGGAATGTTCCCTTTTTAATCAATGAAGGGTGGCTCCACTGCCTACGATGCGTTGCGTTGCGTTGCGCTGCGTTCGGTGACTGCTTTAAAATTGCCCCGGTTCGTTTTTTGACCCGTGTCACACGCGGAAAGGAGTTAAGTGCCACATCATTAGCAAGTGATCTGCATTCCTCTTAAGCAACCTTGGGTCAAGTATCTAGGACACAAGATACGACCTTTATTGATCCTGCAGGGGAAATTAGGGGCCAAAGACAGTAAACAGCAGTTAGGATAAACAAAAGTACAGTAAACGCAGCATGATGGAGAAAAGGAAAAATGTAATAGCGCAGCCATTTTTAATTCAAAGCAAAGAGACATAGAAAGTGTCTCTGTAGCTCTGTAACTAACTAACTAACTAACTAACTAATTAACTAACTAACTAACTAACTAACTAACTAACTAACTACTAAATAAATCAGGCTATGTCTTACAGTAAGACTTGATTAGGCTCTGTCTATGGTGAAACACAGTGACAAAGGTGACCCGAGGTTACCAGTGGTTGAATGTCAAAGCTGAATTATCCAAGATAAGTCTCACACATCCAAAAGAACCTCTTGAAAGCAGATACTGGCCCATGCTCTTCTTCAGACTGAATATTATAAAACATGACCAAGACACCATCTTAAGTGCATCATCATCATCATCATAATCAGTCATCAACCTGTTTCAGAGTGTTGTTAAGTGTTTTTATAATGTGGTTATTGTTGGATTTGCATATATTTATGTATTCAGTTTCCGTCTCGTTGAGATAAAGACCAACACAGTTGGAACTTGGAGGCCTGCTCAAGAGACTGAAGGAGAGCCATGAGCGTATTCCAATGATTGACTGATAAGCACAATGTCATGGGCAATGTCAGTCAGTATCGGTTAAGTTGCCCCGTTTCTATTTATTATTGTTGTTGATTATGTTCTTACTTCTTCGTATGTCAGTGGATACTATCAATGAGGGCTACCAACTAAACCATAGGAGAAGCTCTCGTCATCCTGCTAAATACCTAAATCTTAAGTGCAGAAGGTCATGTGATTAACACACTGATGGAACGGTGTGTAGAAATACATCTATATTAATTAAAGTCAATCAAACAAACATGTAAAGATTCTAATTTAAAACTAGAACACAGTGTACCTCTAAGTGTACCTCAGTTTTTGTTAACTAAGTTGTGTAAAGGGAGAGTAGTGTGCGCCTACTTCTATTTCTGTCACAGCTGACATACCTTAAACATGAGATCTAGAAATGTCATATCTCTATGAGATATGATGAATATTAGTTGTAAAGGGATAATGTGTCGTATATGTAATTAACTACTTAACATTGTTGAGGCTTTACTCCATAAGAGAAAGAACAATCCTGGACTGTGGGTTGACCCAAGGTCATATTCACTCTAGTTTCTATGGACAAAAAGAATTCAAGGATTTGAACACATATACTGTGCTGTAATTTAGGATTACAACTTGTTGTTTTTATTTTTATTGTATTTTATCTTATGTTATTAATTTTTCGTTTATACTCAAGAGCCATATCACATGAAGCTGGCCCTACATTCTGTGATTACGCACAGACAGTTCGTACTTTAACTGATATCGCTTGTGGTTGTTCTGTAAACGACCTTGGTTGACTTGTTGTTTTGGGTTGCTGGTAGCATCATGACCTTATGTCCTTTTGATAATGCTAGATCTGCTTGGTCTAAACTGCGTGCGTGTGTGTGTGTGTGTGTGTGTGAGAGAGAGAGGGAGAGAGAAAAAGATAGACCACAATTGCCAGCAGTGATCAATGTAGCATACTGTACTCCCGAAACGAAACCAGCCTCCTCCTGTAGTAGCATTTAAGTCTTCACTTAAGTCAGCATATCATTCAATGTGTTACGCAGCGCTCTGGTGGCAAGCTAGAACACTTTCGGACCAGCTTTTTTATGGTGGGTTTGAATGATTGGGAATTGCACCATTTGATGGCTGGCGGCAGGGCGTTCACATTTTGGTGATAGAGTAGTAGAATGCAGAATTTGGGCAATATGAGATCAGTGGAGTATATGAGATAATATGAGATAATATGAGTATCTGAGGCAATATGAGATCAGTGGAGCTCCCTCTGGTGTTCCCATGGGTGTTCCCATGCGTATCAAGTCCCAAAGAGTCTACTCTAAAGTCATCAAATGTGTGTCTCGAGTAGGCAATATAGTCCAAGTCGAGTCCAAATCATGTAACTCGAATCCACAACTGTTAAACACAGTAATGGGTCCAACATACTAACAGTCCGACAGGCATTAGTCCAACATCCTACCCAAAACCCAAACCTAACCTCACAGGAAGCCAGGGATTAGTTTTAACCTGCCACAGGTTAG
>NC_137869.1:14417149-14447149 GCF_963924005.1 Protomyctophum bolini
GATTACAGGTATGCCATATTAGATTTTGTTTGGGTACATGCGAGCAGTGAATACATTTTGGTGTGTGTGCGTGCGTGCGTGTAGATAGACTGTGTGTGTAAACAAGCATAATTTAGACATATGTAGGCGTCAATATTTGTCTTGCATAGTGTATGGGTGTTTAGGTTTATTGGAATTGTGTATGTTCGTATATGGATGTTTGGATGTTTACATCTGTGTGTGCAATGCATGGCTCTGTAAATGTGCATGTATACATATTTTGGTCTCATTGGATGGCCTGAGCTATACACTCAGCTCAGCTTAAGTCCTTACACAGCCTGGCCCTGAGGTGGACATGTCTCAGCTTGTTCACTTCAGTCTGGAATGCTGTGAACACATTGTGTGAACACAAACAGACACATTTGTACACATTTGTCTGAGTTAAATTAACTCTAACAATTTTACTGTGTACTTTAATAAGCCTGCATGCAAACTTTGTTTTGCAAGTTGTGATTAATGGAGGTACCAAGAAAGGTGATTCAACAAGGAGGGTTAAGTGGTAAATGAACAGCTAGTCTTTGTGACCCTTCCAAAGCGCTACAATATTCTTCACATTCACACACCGATGGCAGAGGAAAGCAAGGCACCAACCTGAACCTGCTCATCAAGAGCAGTTAGGGGTTCAGTGACTTTGCTCAAGGACACTTGAGCAAAGTGTCCTCCTCCTGACACGCAGCCAGGAGGAGTCAGGAATTGAACGTGGAACAAATCACGCTTATTACTAATAGTTCATCCTGGTTTTCAGATGCTTTAAGAGGCATTGGTCCCTACATCAGGCATTATGAGGGCTTGTCGTATGACAGGGAGGAGGTCCACAGGAGACACCTGAGGTCCAGGAGAGCACAGCCTGAGGACCACCAACTGCTATTGGGCTTCACAGCGTTCCACAGGTGTCCGGCAGCTTCTCAAACCCTGACTATGGCAACTGCTTCAAAAGCTTTGTTAAATATACAGCTTTCTGTTCAAATATACACCATTATTTTCCATTGAATGTTATTTTTTATTCCAGTTCCAAAAAACAATAAATAATGTAATTGATTAATTATTCATATTGTCTTAAATATGTTTAGCACAACAAAGCATATTTTGTCCACATCTTGAGCTTGTTTGTTGTCTTAGAAAGTTCCGGTTGCGTTTGCGGCGAGATGCAACAGGGTTCGCAGAGCGTTTCAGTGTGATGAATGAACATGGTCCCATAGCAGCAGACCTCTCTCATTTATACTCAGGATTACTAGAGGGTATGTATGACATGGAAATACCTCACCCACCACAATTATACCTCCTGCTAAGAATTGTACCCTTGTGGGTCCATTTTGATATTAAACTAGTAATAGGAATAGTAGCAGTGCTTTTAACAGTATTAGCACTGCAGTAGTAACTAACGTAACACTGAAGATTTCACTGTGTATGTCTGTCTGTTCCATATGTTTGTGCTTCTTTCTCTACCTGTTCTGGCCTGGTCATGTCCTGTAGGTGAGCATGGTTCGTCCTGTCATGGCTCCGTGCTTGAAGGTCAGTTTGAGGGCTCCATCTATACAAACAATGGGACGTATCACGTGGAGCCTGCTCATAGATACACCATCAACCAGACAAATCAACATTCTATAATCTACCACCAGGATGACATGGGTAAGACTTCGTTCATGTTTTAACCACTTGAAACCAATACTGAACATACTGTAACAGATTGACAACGTGACCCATTAGTGAGGTTGTCGATCTGCTATTTTCGCCGAAATAGTTGATCAACTATTTTTGCAAAACACATGTTCGCCTATTATGACGTTCCCAAAATAGAATAGGGACATGCAGCAGGTTCATGTGTTTCAGGCTTTGGGCCAATTTCTTCAAGAGAAACCTACAATATCATTATTAAACCTACTATTATAGTCCACATAGCTGGTGCTTTGCTCAAGGGAACCTGGTATCTTAGCTGTCAAAGAGGAGATTTATTCATCCATATTTCTTTTGCGTTCCCAGCCTGTTTTCTTTTGTGATCCGCAGTGAGACAGCGTCCAACGTGATGTGTTGAAGTCATAAAGTCACACTAGCATTGTTCCGTGGAGACGATGTGGTGTGCAAAATGTTACAGTTCACCACCAGTTTGATTAATGGCACTCTTGGCAATTTATTTAACAGTCAAGTCACTGAGCAGACAAACATCATCTTCTTGTTATCTATCCATATCAACAGTCTTGGCTGGTGTCATGATGAGCCAAGGTTACTAAAAGTCACTGAACCGGTCGTAACCTTTTACTGGCGGCTTGAGCGAAAAGAGTTGAAAACTCATTGTAGACTCTAGTTATAGCTCTGGGGAGGGAAGGGGGGGAGGGGTCAGGGGCTATAGCTGAAAACCAGCCAAAGAAAAGAAAAGTGTGACTTTAGAGGAAGGGTTAGGGTCTGGGGTACAGAGAAAGGTACGGGCAGAAAGGAGGAAAGTGAGTGTTGGTCAGGGGTGGGTGGGGGTAAGGATGGGATTGCACAGTAATGGTGTGGTAAGAGAGAGGAGGGGGGAGGAAGAGATGGAAATTAGAGTCATTGAAGGTGGCCTTGGGGATGGATACCATGGTGATACACCTGGTTGGTCTGGAAATGTATCCCTCTAACGCTTCAGCCAGCTGGCATTCATTGCTGAGGACTGTCATATATTGCGCAGCAGTGTGTTTGCACACGTGCGCGTGTGTGTGTCTGTCTACCAGCTTGGCTACATAGTTTTTGGTTTCGGCCTGACTGCCCATGTCCAGCTATGATTTCTTTAATACCTGAATTTGTTCATATATATTCGAATGTGTGTGTGTGCGTGGCAAAGCGTGGCTAACTTTGTGTGCGTGCGTGTTAAGGTTATATGTAAGGTTAAGCAGCTGTGGCTCAGGAGGTAGAGCAGGTCATCCAACGATCCCAGGGTCGGCGGTTCGAATCCCGGCTCCTCGTGTCCACATGTCGAAGTGTCCTTGGGCAAGACACTGAACCCTACATTGCCTCCAATGAGTCGGTCAGTGTGAGCTCGCCACCATTGGTGTGTGAATGTGGGAAGTGAGGACGCTGGCGTCGACTGTTCGCCGCTTCACCTCCCAATGTACTGAATGAATGAACCATTGTAAAGCGCTTTGAGCACTTGGAAAAGCGCTATAAAATGCAATTCATTATTAACATACCCGGGACTGTCCAAATCTAACCCCTTAATGATTCATCTTTACCCTAACTCCAACCCCAGCCTGGATCAGAACAAAGCCAATTGTTCCTGTTTTTTCAGTAGATGATTTCCAGGAACTAATTGTATACTCTTATCAAAACCTCACGTTCCACTAATGCCTTTCTTCCCAGTGACATCTGACCTACAGCACAACGTGCTGCACTTCAGACGTGCTGCTACTGACATCATCCTGCACTTTTATTCAGAGGCCAATATCTTCAGGAAATTATCAGAGGCCAATATTTCAGGCCAACACACAAGTGTGTAGGCCTGAGATAACGTGTCCACTGTACTGTATTTATTTTTCTTCACTTCCTGTGGTTGGGGCCTAAATGTGCATGAATAAGGGTATCCCGCCTCCTGAGATGTACTGTAGATTGTTAAAGGGTCTCTCTCATATATGTAAAGACATGATATTCCAGTACGATATTCCCTACAGCATTTTTGTTTAGTATATAAGGCACCTTTGTAATGTTTGTTAGTATACTATAGCACATTTTATGCAAGGCAATTCAAAGTGCTTCACAGGCATTTAACACATAAAAGTAAAAGAAGGAATTAAAAAAGAATAGAATAATATAATTATCATAAAAGATTAACGTGTTATTATAGTTCCGAATTTTCTACTGAGTTAAATTGCAAACTATCAGTAATAAACTCGTATTCATCATTATATGCTTATCTGACATTGAACTTGAACTTTTAATTCATTTTAACTATAACAATAGCTACAATGTATTATGTGTCCATGGAGTACCTTAAACATTTTAAAGTCAATGTTTGGCTGAACAAACTGTGTAAATGTTGATGTATTTGTGCGAGTACGTGCACGTGTGTATGTACGTATGTACACTACACATGTACGCATGTAATAATGCCTACACATAACATAGTGTGTGTGTGTGTGTGTGTGTGTGTGTGTGTGTGTGTGTGTGTTTCAAACTGAAAGATGAGAAGCAGACCTCTTAAGTGCGTGCATGCGTGAGTTCGTGTGTGTGTGTGTGTGTGTGTGTGTGTGTGTCTGTGTGTGTGTCTGTGTGTATGTGTGTGTATGATTGCACACATCCGTACCTGCCCTATAGTTACCCCCGTCACGTGGATTCTCCTTTGAGGAGTCACGCCACTTATGGGGATGATGGCTAACTTTCTCAACACAACACATTCCACCACTCCAGGAGCTTACCACCCAATCTGCTGTCTCATCTTCCCTCTCACTGTGTCATCAATGTAGCAACACGCCCACAAACATGTGCACGTGCATGTGCAAACACACATGGATACAGACACAAATACACATAGATGCGTAATAGCATGACACTCAGACCTGGGCACACACAATAACAAACCATGCATGGTCAAGCTCCATGCAATTCAAACATGCTGTTATTGTTTTGGGAAATGTATACGTTAACTTCCATGGCTGTGGGTGGAATGATTAACTGCCCTTAAATGTTTTTCATAAAAGGCATGTGATCCACGTGATTTCACAGTCAGGGAGAAGTTTGAATAAAGTTGACCTTGTTCAGCTTGGAAATACGTACCTCTCTCAGCATGTGTCATCCCATATATTTCTATATACACAGACCTTTCAAACCTCTGGAGACGTTAAAATGATAATATGTTCACATTTCACGTGTGAGAGAGTGTGAGTGAGAGAGAGTGTTCACATACTGAAAAAGAACCCCCCTTTTCTGGTGGATTTTATAGTAGAAATCTGGTTAGGAAATATAAATACCTCTGTGGGGGCATGGTGCATCTCTTGGGGTTTCTGCAATTTCACAGAATTATCAACTTTTACGATGATCCTAAAAGCTAGACATTTCGGTGATATATAGCCTGTGCCGATGCAAACTAGGTTTCTGGCAACTACCAAAAGGGTTGGTCCATTTTCAAACTGTTGCGTACAAGAAGTATTCTATTGACAAATATTTTCAAAAGAATGCTTATCCACTGGAATGTTTATGGCGTGGCTGAAGGCCAAACTCTGCAACTTGATTTGTCATTTAGTGCCCTTTTGCAGCCAGCACCCCATTGGTGAAACCTTTTATTGTGGAGGATGTTTATAATAAGTTCACTAGTACATTGTACTGATTGTAGTTGGGAGTTGGGCATTGAAGTATACGTACAACCTTGAACCTTGTAATGAATCCTTGATTGATGTCAGATGAGGGGCTGGAATTGCCATACGTTTTCTATAGTGCACTGAGCCTGGGAAATGGTTTCAAATTATCGCTGGGAATCCAGTCAAAAATCCAGTCCAAAAAAAATCCCTCCGTCCTTCCTAGATTTAGACTGGACTAGACCTGTACGTTCCCAGTCGCAGTCGGCCACTGGCCTACTTGGGAACGATGCAAATTGGGAACCTAATGATATACGTTGTCATAGCACCAGTTTTAACTGTCAGCCGGTGTCCCACATGGAGATCTGTGTATGTGCCTGTGTGCCTGTGTGTGAACTGTGAAGACTGCAAACTGAAATTTGTACTTGGCAATCAATTCGGCCCACTGGCAGAGGCTGATTGGTTGTGACTCAATTGGCTGAGGCAGAGGCTGGAAATTGCACAGGTGAAAGGAGTTGGCCTCATTAGGCCCACTGGCAGAGCCTGACCAGAGCCTTTTGGTGGTTCTGGAGAACCGTGGGTCCGACCGACTCGATACCTGGCACTGCACTCCGTGTGGGGGTGTCGAATGTGACGTTGGTGGGTCAAACGGTTCTCGAGTTACATGCATTACACACACAGGTACGCACGCACGCACGCAGAGATGTGGCGCATTTATAGTAGGATTCAAGTCTACAAACGTGTAGTTCCTGTTTTTTGGGGCTCTTTTAGGTGAATTCAAATTAATCTGTATAGATCAGGCCAAATATTAGCTTTGTTGTTTAATCTTGCGGATAGCTTTGTTAGGAGGCTTGGCTCCAAGGCTCAGTGTGTGAGTGCCTGCGTGTGTGAATTTGCATGCGTGTGTGTGTGTGTTTGAGAGTAAGAGAGAGAAATAAAAATAGAAAGAAAGATAACAAGGGGAACTAGAGGTCTGGAAATAATTCCCTCACTGGGGCACGCATGCAAGCACGCACGCGCGCGCACACACACACACACACACACACACACACACACACACACACACACACACACACACACACTGTCCTCTTCTATCCCACTCATACCGTGTGTCGCACCAAGCTGCTGGTGCTGATTGGTTAAGAACACATTTCCAGGATGGTGTGATCCAATCATTCAGCATTTGATCACTGGACAGCAGGCATATCTGAGCAATTGTGCAAACTCCCACACAAGCACTGGATACAATGTGCACACATGCATGCAGTATTGTGAACATGCACATTCATACTGTACACATTATGCATGCACGCATGCATGCACACTCCATACACGCTGCACACGCACACGCACGCACGCACACACACACACACACACACACACACACACACACACACATACACACACACACACGCACGCACGCACGCACGCGCATGCACGCGCGCACACACACACACACACACACACACACACACACACACACACACACACACACACACACACACACACACACACACACATATACACACTGTGCTGCACTTCAAAGTATAGGCCTACTATAATTATAGGTTGCTAATTAACTGCCGGAAGATGCCTGATTCTGTGAGTCATTTCTGCCAGCTACTGCCATGTGAAAGTGCTTATGAAGTCATGTGACTTTCCTGTATGTTGTGAAATTCAATGACATTTATTTCTACATTTATCAGGCTGGAACTGAAACTAAGCTGTAATCACGAGTTTGATAAATCACTGCACGTTTTTGGGGTGCATGTGTTGGTTAGACATACCCACAGTCCATCAATGATGGATAATGCATTTCAACATTGGCACAGGAATGGACTGGTGTTTTTCTGTGATCTCTTTTCTGACGAGAAGTTTATTTCTTTTGAAACACTTACTGCAGATCATAATATACCCAGATCTCATTTCTTTAGGTTTCTTCAAATTCATAGTTTTACCCAGAAAAAGCTCCCTTCATACCCTTACTTACCACCCAAAAATCAATTGGACATTATATTAGAATTTAGCCCCGCTGCGAAAAAACGTGTGTCTGTCATTTACGATTTGACACGGGATCTAAAACCAGTAACCTGGGATAAAACAAAAGCTGCCTGGGAGAGAGATCTGGGTGTGGAGCTCCCTGAGGAGATGTGGGAGGACAGTCTATTACGTATTCACACCTCTTCAATGTGCATACGCCATGGTTTAATTCAATTTAAGATACTACATCGACTCCACTATTCAGGGGATAAGCTGGCCAGGCTCTTTAACATGCCAGACCCTGGATGCCCAAGATGTGGCCAGACCCCAGCCTCGTTAGGCCACATGTTTTGGATATGTCCTTCCCTCACTACCTACTGGAAGCGAATATTTGACGTATTCTCTCATATGTGTGATACAGTGGTGACCCCTTCTTTTCACACCGCCATTTTTGGCATAATTCCCCCAGACTGTACACTCACATCTCCACAAGCAAATGCTTTGGCATTTGCATCCCTATTAGCACGTAGACTAATCCTCCTTAATTGGAAGTCCGATAAGGCGCCTTCCTTTCAACAATGGCTGAAAGAAGTTCTATCATTCCTGCCTCTGGAAAAACTCAGGTATAGAGTGGACAGAGCCCAAAAAAACTTTGTCCTAGCTTGGAGTGCCTTTGTGGAGTTTGTTGAGGACTTTTCATTTCAGTGAACTGTAACCCGTACTGTGTCCGACTGTGCCCGACTATGTCCGTGTCTTGACTCTTATTTATTTATTTTTTGATCTATGATTGTCCACTGCTTTGTCCCACCACTTAGTTTTTTTTGGTTTTAGCCTAGGGGGGAGGGGTCGTATATGTTTGTGTGCTTTGTGTGTTTACTTACATACATGTAATGCAATGTACTGTCAAAATGTAATAACGGAAGAAAATGTAAAAAATAAAGACATACCCACAGTCCTACAGTCATTAGTCCGACATGCATGGCAGGTTAAAACTAACCCGTGCTGCCGGTTAAGGTTAGGTTAGAGTTTTGGGTAGGGTCAAGGGTGTTGGACTCATGACTGTTCTAGGACTGTTGGTATGTCTAACAAAACACATGCACTTTTGTACACTTAATTTACAATGCATTGATTGTGTCGCCTCAGACAATACATTTTGCAATACAAATTGTCTCATGAAAATGTACTCGCAGTAATGAGAACTTAATCAGACTAGACCCCGGGGTCATACCAGTCAGGAACGATGCAACTTGGGAAAATATTCCCCTCTGCATACTCTTTTCCACACACAGCGAAACTGTATATTGAATAAGCATATTGCCAACAAATTGCAAGATTGGGCATTTGACCCCTGACCTACTGTACATGTCCTGACCTACTGTACATGAAGCAATAGCATTTCTACCAAACGTTTTCATAGAGTGCTGATGGAGGGCTGGCCAGTGCAACATGATGGACCAATCTGTGTGCACATGAAATGATCCCCTGACTGCATTTACATCATTATTTCATCAAACTGAATGAGACAGCTGGCCCGAAGTTGCTGCAAATCACAGTTATATTTTAACAAAACCCAACAGCCACCAATGGTTTCTACTTAGACTTATGGTTTCCAAATGAGTGTTGCTATTTGTATAGTGTTTAGGAATATAAGCAGATTAAGCACTGATCTACTCATGTGTTTCAAATTTGATTGGTTACCGATACAGACAGACACACGGAAAGTGTAATCTCACCAGCCCACCACCGTAACTCTGGTCGTCAAGACAAAAAACATTACCCAACTACAGAGAATTCAGTCAGCCTCCTTAACAAACACACAGATGCATGCAAACCACGTATTCCAGCACAATGACAAACTTTCCTGTGTCCCGGGTTGCAACCCTGGGTCACAATAGGGACATTATCAGACTGACAGTGCTGAATGTTTGAAATTATTTAGCTGAATGGCTAAATCACATCTCTGTGCTTTGTGAGCGTGTGTGTGTGTGTGTGTGTGTGTGTGTGTGTGTTTCAATTATTGTGCGCATGCTGTAGATGTTGAGGTTCTGGATGTGCATGTTTATTGGTGTTACTAGTGGACATTTGAAGGATATACAGTATGTTCTGTGCGCATGTGAGAAAGATCAAAATGTCAATTTTGTGTTTGTACATCTACATTCTACAGTATATTATTATACTCTGTATGTTTGTTTCTATGCAGTCCCCCCATCCGTTGGAAGCCGTTCTGATGGATTCTGCAGTGCAGACAGTCTCCAACGCCTTGCCCAGAGCCTAACACCCAAAGAGGTGGGACAGTCCAGACTTCACACACTCACGCACACGCACGTGCATGCGCACTCAGGCACGCACGCACACACACACACACACACAGACACACACACACACACACACACACACACACACACACACACACACACATACGAATGTAAACAAAAACACATTGTCCTACTTTCTGTTACCATGTTTAAGTTTATTTTCTTTTTTTTACCAATATATACTGTATGTATATGAGCTTTAACTTTTTTTAGGTGGCTACTTTTAGGCCCTGCGACATACTAGCGTCATGTCCAGGGGGTGTACTTGTACATCAAGCTGCCTTACGCTTACGCTACAGAAACAGGAGATAGGCTCCTGCCCGGCAAGGCTACTTACTTACTTAATTTTAGACCCACTAAAACAAGTTTCTTTGAATTAAACTTCCCTTATTATGAATGTGGTCATCAACTTTTATTTTAGCTTTGTGGGTAATTCCAACCAAGATGTCATAAAATATATTTAAGAAAAAGGGAAGGCCACATGGTGACTCATTGTGAAAATAGATCCGCTTGTTTACAGGCTGAACTACAAATAGTGGTTATAGGTCATAAATATTAGTCAGGTGACTTAGCCCACACTGTAAACAGTTGGTAAAGATGAATGTCAGATCAGCTATCAGCTCCATCAAGACTATAGTTAACTCTTGGCTGACAAGTTGTCCATTCACACCAAGGATACCGAGGCAGTTGTGTGAATACATCATTGTTCCATGCCTGCATAATTTCCAGTGGTTGTATGGTCACTTCTGAGGTCATGCAATGGTTCAAACAGATGGAATTCCCAGTAGTATCCATTACTAAGTCTGTGTCAGCCAGCATTCAGTTTCTGTCACCCTATTTGTCCCTGTGGGAAACGTGCCTACACTTTGTCACACACAATGACACAGCTTGACAAAATGGAAGACACTGATATGAAAAACATATCCAACCTTAATTTCCTCTGATCTTAGGCTGTGATCTGATGTCAATCCCATATTCAAATCACAAAGGATAACGATTTTCCACAATCCACATGTAAAAGGAATTGTATAGCTGAGGCAAACAAAACCGTGTATTCCGCATAGTGCTCTCTTTTGCTGGTTGGTTCACGTGTGAATTCTCCCACAGGAGATGCCACCCACCCGGGCCAGGAGAACCATTGATGAATCAAAGACCAGCTGCCTCCTCCATCTCCATGCAGACCACCTCTACTATAAGAAGTTCAGGACTGTTGAGGCTGTTGTGGCACAGGTGATTAGTACACAGTTATTGTCACATCACATTGGTTTTTGTGCGTAGTTCCCATCATGCCATTTTTACAAGAAAAATCAAGGCAAGAAAGGAATGAAAGTTTGAGCGCTTTTACCACAAAAGGTACAAGTAAAGGGTTTTCTTCTGTGTGGGTCTTAGATATTTACAAGCTTTTGCCACACATGGTACAACCAAAAGGTCTCTTAGCTTGTAAATATACAAGCTTTGCTACAAACTGTAAAACCAAAGGGTCTCCTAACTTTTTGCACAAAAACATATTTACACATAGTACCTCCTGAGATGATATATACGGTGCGTGAACATAGCAGCCGTGTACTTTCTCGATAATGCATGGTCAATAGCTACATTATAGTACAGCATTTTCCAACCTGTGTGCAAGTGGACCCCCACATACGTGGCAAAATACTTTATTGATAACAAAACATTAAATAATGTAAAAATAAATGAAAAGATTATATATTTCTTCTTATAAACCTTGAAAAATTACTTTTCATTATGATACTGACCAAATAGGATACTATATACTATCCATTATTGATCCAAGCCGGAGAACAATTGATTGATGGGCAGCCGAAAGACTGCCGTGTTGGTGAGATGGGGGGGTCCAGAAACGTTTTTGAGATTTTCAAGTGATTCAGAAATGGTTTGGAAGTGCTGTTACAGAAGTTCATGGCAGATGAAGAAAATGGATGAAAGTTCATGGCAGAGGTAGCATTGTGGATCTAAGTTTATGGCACAGGTAGGATGTGGACAACAGTTCACTAGTTATTTGGAGTATTTCTCATTTTCTTCGTGAATGATTGGCTTGAAATGGGATTTTTAAGTATTGTTTGTTTTGAATTGAAAACTATAATGTAATGAGTCTAATGACTCATATTGAGCACTGTGGTGAAACCACGATCTGTGATAGATCTAAGACAATATTTGTTCTACTTCTATGGTGTAATACTAAGTTTTGGTTAGTAAAATAACTGGTGGATCTTGCAAATGGTTGGTAACAATGTTTTAAAAACAATACCACACTCAAGGCTGTGATTGTATTAATTATACCACCGCTGGGCATTTAAGGCACATTTAACTGTGATGTAATCAGAATCAGCTTAATTGTCACATAACAGTTTTACAGGTAAAACATTGGGTGAAATTAGTTTTTGTGCGTAGTTCCCATCATGCAATTTTTTCCAAGAAAAACAAAGAAAGGGCAGAAGAGAGGGGGGATGTAAGGAGATTAAGGTAGGAAAAGAAAGAAAGTTTGAGCGCTTTTCTTTTTTTGAGCGCTTCAGAACACTGAAGTTAAGATCTCAGTAAAAGGCTTGGTTTAAAGCTACAGTTGTCCAATGGTCATATGTCTATAGGCAATCATGGAAATCCACCAATGCGTATAAAGTGTTTATATATGTTACACTTACACTGGAATTCTGCTCTTATTTTGTTTCCCCTAGCTTTAATGTCCAACTTTCAATGGCTCTCCAGAGGAGAGCAATTAGTTTTGAGGTAGCACACTAATGTCTATTGAGAGCCAGAACAGAACCCATAAAAGACCAAGCTGTTGCTGCTACTGGGGTGAATAAAGCCAGAGGGCCTACTGCCAAGCCCTCCAAAGATGCACACAGCTGCTATAGTATTGCACACGGCACAAGGAAGAGGCCATGTATCTTCCTCCTTTAGGCCTCAGGCCACATGGGGCCACTAGGCCTCAGGCCACATGGGGCCACTAGGGTACCACCCGGTGTGCCAAGGCTCTTATTGCCACCCCAACTTGGCAAACCCAGCAAGGCCAAGTTCAAGTGTTGCTTGGCTGCTTTCCTGCATTACCCTCCATTTCAATTCAAACCATCAGTATGTAGCAAGACCACTACTAATTGCTTAGAAGGTCTAGCTAAGTAGTGTTACGGCCTCCCTTTAAAAATACGTTTACAAGCCTGGTGTCAACAAAAGCCAGATTTTCTCTCTCTACAGAAGCATACTTCACTGTGGTCACGAACGATTACATCTACATTTCAACATGACTTGACATGAAAAATGTCAAATGTAAGAAAAGAAGAAGAATATATATATATATATATATATATATATATATATATATACACACACCAGAAATACTTGACCAGTGTGATTGGTGATTCACCAAAGTTCCCTAATTATGAATGTGGTCAATGGTGTAACTTTTATTTTAGGATGTTTAGTCACTTGCACTTTGTGGGTCATAACTGAACCAACATAAAAATAGCAAGAGAGAAGCAAGAGAGAAAGAAAGCGTAAGAAACCAGGTTATGCTTTGATTGGTGACATGGTGACTCATTGTGAAAACTACAACTCTCACAGTAGCGATTGTTGCAGGTCATAAATAAATTAGTCAGGTGACTAGTCAGGTGACCACACCATGTAAACTGATTCAATAAACAGCTGCAGGTAAAGATGAATGTACTCAGGTACACCTCACAGGGCAATAAGTCAAACTTAGAAATACTTTCAAAAACAGAAACTCCAGCAGGAACATGCAGGCAGCATATACGAACAGAAGACAATACAATTAATCTCAAATACTCTGACAGTCTCATTAACGCAGTAAACGCACCACAGCTGGGTGCCCAGTGGAACCAGTCTCTAAACCATGGCCACACACAGAGGAACACACTGGGAATTGGGAAAGTCACTGGACAGGGTGGGACACAGAGCAGGGGCAGATAGGCCAAGATCATGACAATTCTTTACAGATAAAAAATAATGCTTGTAACCCTATTAGATTTGACAATGTGTCTTTTCAGTGTGTCCTGTCAGGCCATATGCCAGTTCTTTTATGATGAACTCTATTATGAGTTCTCGACCAGTAGTAGACTTGGGTAAAAGTTGACCTGGTAGACTTGGGTAAAAGTTGACCGCCTGCTGGACTTGCTGACTGCAATGCTATGCAATCTTTGTCTGTGTTTGTGGTGAAACCTAAAAGTGTAGCCCACATTATTAGTGTGAGGGCAACCAGACTATTGTTATTGTAAATGAGCGATACTTTGCCGTGCTACTCCTCCCACAGTTTTTGCCGCACACACTCGAGCCATATGTCAAATCGACGGCTTCATTCCATTTTCATCCATAGGGGGCGCCGCAAATGCAAAAGATGTAACCATTTGTTGCAAAAACATGATTTTTGGGGGATAAATTACTTACACATGATCACAGGGGTGACTTGACATTGTAATTGGATAGTAAAATTTGTGCAAGGGGCCTATGTAAGCAATTGCGCTTATTGCGGCAACCACACTTTTCTAGTATATGTTTTGTAATTATCAAAATCTACAAAGTACAGTAACGATGTTTTCAAATCAATGTAGTGGAGTGAATGTACAATAATTGCCTCTGAGATGTAGTGGAGTAGAAGTAAAAGTATTGGAAATTGGAAATAGTCAAGTAAACCTACAAATACCTCAAAATGTTACGTAGGTACAGTACTTACTTTACACCACTGTCGATCGGCTATATTCAGCGAAAGATTTCCCCACAATAAGGACGCTGGGCTTTAAGTGGTTAATGTGCAGGATAAAAGGGGAAGTACAACAGTTGTTTGACTGTTAGGCTACTTAGTGTAACATTGTAAAGTACTCAAATAGGCTACTGTACTAAAGTACATTTTTTCCGTATTCAATACTTTTACTTCTACCTCAATAGAAGTATTTTCCTCAGAGGAAAATATTAGGCTACTAGTTACTGTGTAGAATTAAGATTTTGAGTATCATTACAAAACACGCTAACCACTTCAGGTGTATACATATTTCGGCCATTTGAAAATAGCATATCGGCTATTTTCAAAATATTTTTTAAATACATTTTGACAATTATGAAATGGGACACTTCTGCTCTGAGTACTTTTGGTACTTTAGGTATATTTTTTGCACTTTAGTACTTTTAGTCAATTACATTTTGAATACTCGACTTCTACTTTAGCCATACTTTTACTTTATCCATCACTGGACAATTATGCACACCTGCTGAGACACGTGCTCTGTCCGATCTAGTCACTCCAGTTCTATGGTCGCTCAGGAGGTTATGTAACTATGTATCTTGATAATCTAATTGGTTTAAGAAGCATAAAGGAAGGGAATTTGTGTCTCTTTGCCAATGAACAAATAGTACTGGCCCCGTCCAATCATGCCGGTCACCGTGTCCAATTTCCTGTAAACAGACGGGACTGGCAGGAATTGGCAGTGGTAGACGGTAACTACAGTACATTTACTTGAGTACTCTTTTGAATACTTTTTTTTTGAGCATGCACTTCTATAACAAAAATCATCGCATGGATGCACCTGGGACTTATCCTCAGTGATGTATCCCAAGGTCATCAGGGTTTCGGGTCTGTCGAACATCATACCCCTCGCTCAGTGCCGACTTACGTCCCAGTAGATACCCTCGATCAGTCCCATTAGGGAAAGACCAAGGCCACACAATCCGTTGGAACTACTCCAGAACTACTCTGCCAGGGCTGGGAGGTACGCTTCTGGCACATGGAAGGACTAGGCTCTGTGGGTTGACTCCTGTCCGGGCCCCTCCTACGTCTCACCAGGTCCACTTCTGCTCTCACCAGGCCCAGGACCTGTGCGTTGCACCAGAGTCCCAGCACCAGACACTTCATTCAGGAGTGGTGGATTCCTAAGCCGCAATGTAACATGTAAGCGATTGTGGCAACCGCACTCATAAATTGCGACTTTTCTAGTTCTTCTTGTTACCCAGATCCCTACTCCACACTTACACTTTACACTTTGTTAGCATTGTCCCAGTGCTGGAGATGAATCCCCTATCAGCACTCAAAAATGCCATATACAAATATGCCCTTTTTATTAAATTAAAACTTGTTTGTGATGGGGGATGCATTGCTCACCTGGTAAGCTCACCTATACCATATAAATATGTAAGACTACTTCCCACAGGTTCACATCTGACCCTGGGCTCTGATGTGCTACAAGTCATCACCTCTCTCCCTCTGTCACTACCAGAAATAAAGCAGAAATGCAAAAAAAAAACGAAAAGCTTTAAATTCTAAAATATCAAAACGACAACTTTAATGGAACATTCAGTGATTTGGGTGATTTGGAAAACCCCCCGGTCCGCCCTGGTAACAAGATGTGCACATGCACACACTACAGTGGGGGGACACGTGACAGGCCAACAGCACACACACCAAGGCCAGCCCCCGCTCGATCATGATTGGTGGAAGGTCCCTCTCTATCCTGATTGGATGAAGGCTGGGCCACCTAGCCAAAAACGAAACCTACGGTTTTTTGACCCCCAGGGGTTAACTGGGGACAGGGAGGAACTCCTTATATATGGTCAGCACACTCTATAGTAGGGAGGATAATCACAACAAAACAACAAAAGAAGTGGTATTTGCTTTGGGTGCTGGGGGTGTGTTCCCTCCTCATCAGTGCCCATACCAGAGGCGGGGTTGGCGAAAGGGCCTTTCTGTGTGGAGTTTGCATGCTCTCCCCAGGGTAGGTAGTGGTACCCTCATTAAAAACATGCAGTAATCGAGGAATCCTGGTCTCTAAAACTACCTCCCCCTGGCCAGCCAGAGGGAGGGGAAAGGAAACTGGTCGGAGTAACGTGTTCCTTTCACGCGCTCTGTCCGGCTGGGGAAACTCTCCCCTGTCAGGTGAAAAGAAGCAGCTTGGACTAATCATGCATAGAAGGAAGCATGAGGTTAGTCCGCTGCCCCCCCCAGGTTGGCAGAGGAAGTGTAGCGCCCAGGATTACATTAGATAATCTTTCCCTCTCAAACAGATTAATTCCCAGTGCGTTTTCTCTGATCTAAGGCAGTCCTTTGTTGCACCCTTTGACGCTGTGTTAATGTGACGTACATAGGAGTGTGTCAACAGATAAAATGGTGTTGTCAGTCAAAGCAGCTCACTTGTAGTGGACGTGAGCGAGGGCCTTATAATTGCTGATACCTTGCAGGTTGTCAATATTGACCACATGGAAAATCCCTGGCAGACTGTTTCTGTGTATATACCGCTTGGGTGCTTGCTGGAGTGGAAAATTGATTCATAGACTTCGACCTGTACATGTGACTGGTCTGCATGTGCCCGTCTGAGAGCAAATGACTGCCAGTGCCACCCACGCTGAAAAACATGTTACAGCTAAAAGTATTTTGCAGATTACCTGACTTTGTAATATTGTAACTTAGATATGGTGCATGTGATACAAACACCACATTATCTGTCACTTCAATTTTGGTTAAAGCCAAACCCTGAATAGTATTTACAAATATTATTCAACTGATGCTCGAAAATAAATCACAACCCAAATCTCCTCATAAGACCATATGCACACACCAGCCTGTTTGCTCAAATAGCCATTGTCTTGTGTGAATATGGTAAATGGAGACAGCTATAGGCACGCACAGGGTTGTTCTGTTTTTAAGTAAGTGTGTTTCTTCTGCAGGTTTCTTCATATATTCGGGCGATAAATGATATCTACGACAAGGTGGACTTTGATGGCATCAAACTGATCAACTTCAAATTGAAGTCTTTAACAGTAAGATTTCTCAGCATGCATTTTAGTCACGTCTCAAAGGCCAAAGCTTACCTACTGTACAACCACGTCAGATGTAGGCCACTGACAACATAATGGTAATAATAATAGTTTAGTTACGCTGGCTTGAGCATTCATAATTCACGACTGACATTCATGCTCCTCTCCATTTATTTTCTTTAGAATGAACAGAATAGTAGATCTCTTTGGAATTGTTGGAAACTGTAATGGACATAATGGGGATAATGCAGCAGTCTCAGGTCTACATGTATTCTATGGATTTCCTGGCATAGGCATGTAAGACAGTAAGAACTAAATTGGGACACAGGAGACCTCCAGCGCTAAGTTTAAAATTACTTGAAATACAATCTATTTCCTTTCTCAATGTTCTCACAGTCTGGGCAGTGTTTATCATTCTGTTCTGTGTTAGGCAAGCTACTCTATACAGAGTGGAATAATATTGTCTCTACCTATCCATCCATGTATGTTTGTCATCGTTTAGGTCATCCACAAGGAGGACAAGGAAAACCCTCTGCATCGCCCCTACGTTGGACCAGAGAAGTTGCTCAGCCTGTTCTCTGAGAGTAATTGGGGGAACTACTGTCTGTCCTACCTTCTAACTAACAGAGATTACAGTGGTGTGCTGGGCCTGGCATGGGAGGGCAAGGCTGGTGAGATACACACTCGCACATGCGCATGTATACACACATACGCTCACGCGCGCGCACACACACACACACACACACACACACACACACACACACACACACACACACACACACACACACACACTTTTGGTAGTGCTGACACAGTAGCAATGCTGCACACATGGTAGTGAGGGGGTTATTAGGCTAAATGCAACGTGCAAACCCATCATCAACAAATAAAGAAAAAAGAGTGCCCTCTTTTCCTTTGAATTTGATGCGAGTCAACAGTCTATCTCTAGCCTAAATCACTCCAGTCTAATAATGGGTGGAAAGCTGGATGGAAAGCTCAAATGCACATGGCCTAAGATAAGTGACTTGTTGCAGAGTCTTATTTAATAAATAATAAATATTTGCTGACATCATCTCATGATCGTGAGAGGTTATCAAAATAATTGAAAATAGATGATGTGGTTCAGCAGTAAATGATAAACACATGTAGTGTGGTAAGGAGGCTCTGAGTGTGTACGTACTTCGCTGGTGTTGTTTTCCTGCCTGGCCAAGCATATCTCCATGTGAATCCTGAGAGCCAGGGAACATTTGCTCATTCTCTGGCTCTCACCATTCATATCCCCAGCGTTGACACAATGACACAACACAATATGGCTAGGCGCCAACAACACTGTGACTACACCCACACAAACATGTTAGTTTCCAAGTCAGAGTGAGGTCACTTACTTGACTGTTTAATCTCCGGAACCCCAGGGAGCAGGTGATTTTAGAGGAAAAGGAATGCACCAAACTGGTTTGAATTGAGCTGTATTTTGTAAATGCATGACATATAAATGCCTCATGGTGGCACTATAACAGGCCGATTCACATTTTTACCTGGTATAACTGCGCAAATCTGCATGGAACTTTGCATGCATACTCCTTAGAGGCCAACGAAAAACCTTTGACCTGCCTTTTATAGCGCCACCAGGATTATTTTAATAATATCTGTCCGATATTTCATATTCCATCCTAATTGGCTAATTAGCAGGAATGTGAATAAATCCCAGATTTTCACATTGGCCAGCAGGTGGATCTTTGCAAAACCCATTTTTGGAACAAAATGCTTCAAATCATGAATTTGAACATCCACTTGCCATCAAATGCGTAAGAAAAATGGCACCCTTTTCACATTGGCTTATTATAGCGCCACCAGGAGGCCACAACAACCTACCTGTGCTCCGAGGAGCACTATTTCTATTTTAATATATTATTGGCTCTTGACTATACGTCTTGTACCTGTTCCCGTGTTGCATTCTTTCTGTTATTTTTTACTTCCAGCATGTCTTGCTGTTTAATTGTTACTGATGAACCATTGCGCAGCTACTGTATATAGAGTAGACTATATAACTCTTAATGCAGGCTTATAGAAGTTGTTTTTGTTTGGGAGATCAAAAACCAACGTGAGTGAACTCCTCAATTAACAGTCCTGGGTGATTTGCATGTGAAGCTGCATTCCCCTCTGGTCTCCTCTGAAGACTTTGGGGTGCAGAACTCATTAGTAAATAGATCTTCTCTAAAGATATAGACCTAATGAGAACCACTAATGGAATCATTGTTATTTTGAGCCCTGAATTTCTGGTTTAAAATGTTGAATTAAAGTGGATATATTGTATTTTAGAATGCAATTCCATAACCTACTCCCACGCATAGAGAACATATACCAGTGATACATAATGTTCAAACCAATATTTGTTCTGTATAATCACTAATAATAATTTGCTTTCTGGATGCCTTATATTAGACTGCATGTACGAGCAAATCAGAATCTGCAGAAGTGGACCAATATGGAAACAGCCAATGACAGAGAATGTGACACGTCTTAATGTCACGGTGGCCTCATGGGTCTGGTGACAAAGCGCACACTGTGGTGTTTTTGTTGTTTTGGAAGGAGGCGGGGTGGTCTGAGGTTGAGTGTGTGGGAGTGGGAGGTCCTTCTTGCTTGTTTCCATTACATTGTCTTTTTCACAACTTGTGATTGGCTTAACTGAGGGGTGTGTGAGCAGACCTCCTTGATGGCATGTGATCAGAGGGCACTGAACCCTTGACACACACACACACACACGCACACACACACACACACACACACACACACACACACACACACACACACACACACACACACACACACCACCTACAGACCACCTTAGTGAGTCGGGTGACCGCATTCCACGACACGGTTACCATGGTGATGGATGACCATCAGTCACTCAAGTCTACTCCTCTGACCTCTCCACGCTGCAAAACCCTGAGCGTTAATTTAACACTTGTCGTGTCGAAGTGAACCTTTCAGTTCAGTTCTGCTGTACAGCTGGGTGAGGATTTGGGGCTCTATAAGTTAACCTCCACGCCACTCAAACTTTCCCATCTGTAGCATTCCTCTCTCTTCTGTGCAGTATACTGTACTACCAGTTGCTGAGGCATGGATGGTCATTTTCCAGACTTTAGGCAGAAATGTAAACAGTATGAGGTACTAAAAGGATAACACAAAAAAGTCCTGGGGACTTGTTTCCTATGTATTCAATTCATCAACATACGTAGCATGAAAAGAAATAACACAATATTGTGTTAACAAATACAAAACACTATGTGTACAACGTGTGTGTGAATGACACCTCCATGGGAAATTGCATGTACCTCCTTGTGGTCTCCTGAGGTGGTTTTTCAGGCGAGTTTTGAAAGAATCCAGTAGCCTTCCGCAATACGAACCCATTTCTGAACTCCCTCCCGGAGCTGTGCTGCCTCATGCACAGTCCATTTCAAAATCGTTGTCAAGGCTTAACATTCCTCTCCAGCCTGCCTACAACCATGTTTGTGATTAAAGTGTATTTCAATAAGATCTGGATTTACCTGCCTGCCTAGCTAGCTAGACTATTTCATGATAAGAGCAGATGTTCAAAGATTTGGTGCGCACCACTGACTTCAGTCCGTTTACATTTTCAGATTCAGTATTATATGTCACGTGAAAATGGTGATATTTCCAGTGCTTTCCAAACAAGGTAGGATCAGTAGAGGTAGACCCATGACCTTCAGTAGATCTTATAGGTATTACTAGCACAGGGAAAGTATTTTATGGGGCCCCATCGCAATTATCTAGGAAAATTGCTGTGGCTAGCCCAGCATACACATATCATCTGATAGTGAGTCAGTTTTTGTGAGTTCATCCTTGTGCATGTTTATATTTTATGATGATGTGAGTGGATCTATGGGTGTTGAACCCATTCATGGTGGACGAACGAATTAGTATTCTGCACCACGTGTGTGCATTATGTGTAACTGATCTTGTGTGTGGAGTGTATGTTTATCCAGGGTGCTAATAATAGGAGTCTTTCTAGACGTCTCTACACAAAGAAAGAGGAGGGGGACAAAAAGCAGCATTTGCTCAGCCACACCAATACCCTTGCCAAAAATTCCAGCTTGGACGGAACACGCAAAACACTCTCTGCTGTAATACTCTTTCTAGGAAATCCAGCTCCCTGAATAGCCCATTGGGGAGGGGGGGCATTTTAGGTCAAAAGCGGAGGACTTGGTCGATACATTTTGAATTTGTGATTAATAGTTTATCTGGGAAATGCTGGCTTGTCTGCTTTAGGACATGAAAAACATATTCTGTATTATATGTGCACTCAATGCTCCTACTGTATCTACTGTGTAGCGTGGCTTTGTCCACTGAAGTGTGAGAGCATTTGATGAAGATCCCCCTTCCTCCCTTATGTTCTTCTAGGAACTCCTCAAAGGCTGATACTTCCTAAATACCAATGACCAAAACAATTATGTAATATATTAACATACAAACTACTTTGTGTTTCTGCCACAGAGGAGGTGGAGTTTGTTTTTGCCCTCTATGTTGCTTGTTCGTCACAATGCATGTGAGTCTGTAAACCCAAACTTCTCTGAAATGACAGGTAACTTGAGCAGATGTTTACCTTCCCCCAAATAACTGATTGGTTCCACTGATCTCATTATGTAAGAGCTTTTACGTAAATCTCACACGCATGGGAACTGCTGAGACATCCTGCCTGAACCAGACGTGGGCATACATGGAGAAGGGAGTCAGGGACCTGAGGTGTTGTTGATGGTACCTGTCCCTATGTCTACGTACGTGCCTGTCCCTATGTCTACGTACCTGTCCCTATGTCTATGTACCTGTCCCTATGTCCACGTACCTGTCCATATGTCTACGTACGTGCCTGTCCCTATGTCTACGTACCTGTCCCTATGTCTATGTACCTGTCCCTATGTCTACGTACCTGTCCCTATGTCCACGTACCTGTCCCTATGTCCCTAAGTGGCGCTGTTGTGCTAGAAACAGAGAGAGAGAGAGAGATAGTGTTATACTGTTGTCTGCTAATTACAGAGAGAGAGAGAGAGGGAGAGGTGTCTGCTAAATGCTAATTCCCCCACATAGTAACTCTGTCATTTCTCGACCGTTTCGGACGCGGGACGGCTCGCCGGAACCGGGCTGGCACCCTGGGCACATTTTCCTCCTGTGGGTCTGGAAGTTCCGGGGACCCACCGGGGACCCCCACACGGAGTTGCACCACTCTGTTCACACAGGTGTGATTTCTTTAGCAGAAACCACAGCAGTAGATATTACACTGCCACAGTGGGCTTTGTAATAAGCAAAAATTACCCTGTTTATGGTAACATCATATGAACTACGAACGAACTAATTGAATTTGAATGTCCTATTCTACCATCAAGAAGTACTTTTATATCCATGTACATCTTGCCATAGAGACCATCACAGAACTTAATCTTCAAACTGTCTGTCCTAAAGCCAGGCTGTCTAGCTGAAAGATTATGTCACAGCTCTGCCATGCTTCCATCCATGTGAACAAGACCAGCTGTTTGCAATTTTGAGAGTGATTTTCAGTATTATGTAAACCAAAAGACGTAGAGGGCCATATGAAACCTTAGGTCGGCTTTGAAGTGTCACAGGGTGTGTTCAACAGGTCTGTTTGTCTATGCCTGCACGACAGGGGGGCCACAGAAGTCAATAAAGCTACGGCAGCAAAAAAAACACCAATGTTGGTTTAAAGTACAGTATTTCCAGGAGGGCAAGGCCAGTTATGAAACTGGAATGGAAAGTGAGTTAATTTGCATAATGTAGAACAAAGCGGATAAAGCAACGTTTCGGCCTAACCAGCCTTCGTCAGGTATGCTCTGACCTTTGACCTCAAAAGCACTTCAGGGCAGCATATTGATCATTCCTCATAAAAATATGTGCAGTCCTTCCCAATTTGGACCTTGGCCTCTGACCTTTTGTATCCAAAAGAAAGAAAATGATGGTATATAAAATTACAAACAAACACACACACACACACACACACAGATAACACCTTGCCACTGCTGCAATCAGGATAAAGGGCAATATGCACCAAGCACTATAATGGTATCTATAATGTTCACTGTTGTGTATCCTGATGGCTATAATTACAATGCTTGCTGTGAACGACCCTTAACAATTATTCAAAAGCTTCAATATTGCTGTTATCATGACATTGTCACTCAAAGTGAAATCTGCCGACTTAAAGCTCTGATTTCCACGCCTATTCTCTCTCTTCTCTCTTCAGGTAACTGGGGAGGGATTTGCTCAAAGCATACGACCATGCGTGACGGTCTTAACTCCAGTCTGAATACAGGCCTGATCACGCTTCAGAACTATGGACGCTACCTGCCACCCCGACACGTCCAGCTGACCCTAGCCCATGAACTAGGTCACAGTCTGGGATCTCCGGTCAGTATCCTATAGTGTTGTCTGTAATGCATTGGTTCTCAACGTGGGGTCCAGGGACCCCCAGGGGCCCTTGAGAGAGTTCCAGGGGGTACCCAGCTAAATGATAATTAGGAACTAAATGGACCCTTATGGTGTCAAATGGAATCAAATGGAGATTTGTACACTCAGAGTTAAATTAACTTTGATTTTACAATATATCCCCAGAGATAGAAATGCCATTAAATGGGGCTGTAGCCTGATCAAACCGGGGGCCCTTGAAATGAAAATGGTTGAAAGTCACTGATAGAGCCGTAAAGATATTCTCTTATGGGGTTTCTTGGTATATATTCTCTTATGGGGTCCGCTGGCTAATGAGTGTCATTTTGGGGGTCCTGTCTTGTTTTATGATAGTTTTGATCTGAATTCATCTGGTCAGTCTTTTTGATGTACTAGAAAACATGTTTTCAGAACATTGTGTCTGTGTAACAAGTACAACTAACTATATTATTCTATTAGCCTGATTCACATGGGACATCCTTATCAGCAGGAATTCAAACATACCCCTCCCTTCGCGCACGCACACACACACACACACACACACACACACACACACACACACACACACACACACACACACACAAATGCACATGCACACAGTCATACACACACAAAACACAGATTCACACAAGCCCCCTTTACCCACCCATGGACATGCACACATGCCCCCATCCCCCTTGGATCGGATTAGACCTTGTTCAGATGCCAAATAGTGTGTGGTTTGTTTTTAACGACTATAAAGTATGACCAATCTCTGTGATCTGGCTGATCTGTTTACCCCACAGCTTCCCACATGGCATGTTGTTTGTGTTGCACCTTAACAAATTTTCTCTGAATGACTCACCTCTATGGACATTATACGTTGGCCCTAATTGAGTAGTCTAGGGGTAATTTATGGGGGCTCTTGGCTCAATTGCAGATAAAGAGATAAAATAAGGCCTCTAATTGATAATCATAGTGGCCCTGATCTAAGCTTCAAAGGCAAGCTTAATTAATTTTCTCTTCCATTCCACACGCACGCATGCACGCTGTCACACACGCTGTCACACACACACACACACACACACACACACACACACACACACACACACACACACACACACACACACACACACACACACACACACACACACACAACAAACACACACATGCATCTCCCCACTTCGCACACAATGTTCTCTACATTTAACAGCTGTTAAGACAGGCAACCTTTCCCCCCATTATCTCGAATGCCACATATTGCCCCCCTCTCTATGACATCTGCCCCTTTCCACCCTTCCCTGTGTTATATTCACACTTTCATGGGCTAAAGATTCTTTCCAGGCAGTCTTGGACAGATTTGTTCTGCTTCACTATATCTCTGGACCTTTATAAATTAGATAATGTGTCTCTGGCTCTGGCATACAGTAGGTATCACTCACTGATGCACTGACAAGCATGTCTCATTGCTTCCAGACCAAATGCAGAGACATGTGAGAGGGGACGTCACTAGTGTAGATATATGGTAGGAGTAGTGTGGGGGTCAATAATGAGTAGAGAAGTGTTCTTTGGCCTACTTCCCTTGCACCTAATGTACATGCAATGTCTGACACATACTCACGTAGGCTGCTGAGATGATGAGTGACAGACCCAAAACTTTTGTTCTTCCTTGTATGTGTGTCTTCGTTTTATGATCAGAGATCATAGTTTTGATCTGAATTGATCTGGTCAGTCTTTTTATACTCGTATTATAGTTTGATTTAAATTAAATTTAAAGAAGCACAACATTTGGTGGTTTCCCTGCAGGTTGTTCATAACTACAATTACATAAAATTACCATAGAACAATAAAACAATAAAACAACTGATATTTTTAACCAAGGCCAGTCTTGGGCTGGAACCAAGACACGGGGGGCTCAGTGTTCTGTTTTCTGTGTTCCTCATTAGATGGTGGAACAGAACAGAACACTTTCTGCCTGATCTGCCAAGATACAACTTTTAAATACTTAAGAATATGATTGTTTATTTAGTCAGTAAACCACACCAATGCCAGCGGGGATATGGTTTTGTTTTAAGTTTTTTTATTGTTTTTCTTCTTCTTGTGACCTGAATGATTTGAAACCAGGCTTATACAACAACAGCCTAGAATGAAATATTACCTCCCTCTGATTCATAGACATCGGTGACGGTGATAGCATTTTCACTATTACCGGATGACCTGTAACGTGGTTTAGGCAGCTTCTGAACAAAGCAATAAATAAAGTCGATCTCCTGTGTGAATACCAGAGAAATCCACAATGCCAGCCACATGTTATTATGTTCATTCCTTTGTTGATAGACAAATATGAATTCATATATCCACTGTAGACTGTAGATCCATTGCAGATATGTCTTTTAATATAAATCAGTGCTATTGAACACCCTTTACGTCTGTATGTTGTTTTGAAAATATTGAACCAATGGAATGTAGTAAAAAAACGCTTTGTACAAAACCTCTTAACTCCATTGGATCCTCAAACTGCCTGCTAAAGCAACTAACTCCACCACCTCTCCCCCTCTCATGGAAGTAATTGACAATATATAAAGCCACAACACCAACTTTGATGAGGCAGTACTTGCTTTCTTTTCCAAATATAAGGTTTTCTTAATTTCCTGAAGAAAATATATTTTTCATTTCCTGAAAAATTTACATTACTCTTACCTGCTGTGCATCTCACATGTTTTGTCTGTTTGCCAGCATGATGAGGGCTCCAGCTGTGGGGACCTCGGGTCTCGTGGAGGCAAAGGAAGATACCTGATGTTCCCTCACGCCACGGACGAGGTCCGGGAGAACAATGACAAGTTCTCCCCCTGTAGCGTCAAACACATCAGCAAGATCCTAAAAGTAAAGAAGGATGACTGCTTTATAGGTGAGGGGGAATGGAAGCTGTCTAATAGATACCACAGGTAGACGCTGTCTACCTGTGGTTCTCTTCTCTTCTAGATCATTGCTGTACATCATCTGCTATAAGAGAACATTGCGTACTTGACTTTTATTGCACAGTAAAAAAGATTAGGAGATACAAGCTGTGTGCTGAACATTATTCTCTTTACTCTTACTTATGTGTTGCGACTACAGGATGTACATCATCTACTCACGTGTGTGTGTGTGTGTGTGTGTGTGTGTGTGTGTGTGTGTGTGTGTGTGTGTGTGTGTGTGTGTGTGTGTGTGTGTGTGTGTGTGTGTGTGTGTGTGTGTGTGTGTGTGTGTGTGTGTGTGTGTGTGTGTGTGTGTGTGTGTGTGTGTGTGTGTGTGTGCGTGCGTGCGTGCGTGTGTTTCTTCTGCTCTGTATATGTATGTGCGTCTGCATCCATGCCTTCTTAATTGCCAGTCAGTGATCAGCCCATCTGTGGAAACCAGATTGTGGAGGAAGGTGAGGTGTGTGATGTTGGTCACAATCAAACCGATCTGTGCTGCTACAGCGCTCATGAAGCTGTGGGCGTTCAGTGTCACCTGAAGCCTGGTAAAGTCTGCAGGTACTGAGTACGCACATGCACGCAAGCACACACGCATCACGCGCACACACACACACACACACACACACACACACACACACACACAGACACACACACCTTAGCCCTATGGTTCTCAAACTTCTTAACGCTAGTGGTTTCTGGGGCTAGGACACCCATAACTCTCAGAGTTACATATTTGTAAGGGTTATTTCGAACCTCCTCAAGAACCCCACTTTGAGAACCGGCATGTGATTAAGTATAAATTAGGCTTAATCAATGAGATATGAACTTGAGAAATTTCAATATGTAGCCTAAGTTTCACCATGCTAAGATGTTGCAAACCTGCATCCCTTCCTGGTTTGAGATTTGCACTGCCATCTTTTGGATATGGAGGTTTACTTGTTGCGGCATGTGTGTTTTTACAAGTATGCACATATCTCTTTGCTTTCCTCATGTAATGTATGTAAGTGTGTTTATGTGTGTACGGGCACACACCCATCTATCCATCCATCTAGTCCCAGCCAGGGCCTTTGCTGTGGTCAGAGCTGTGAGTTTAAGCCAGCAGGAGGGGTCTGTGATGATGCCACTGACTGCCAGAGAGAAAGTGTGTGTTCGGGCCTGTCTCCATTCTGCCCTGAGCCCAGCCCAAAGGAAAACTTCACTGTCTGCAGTCAGGGCACACGTGTCTGTTTAAACGGGGTGAGTCAACCAGAGCTACTGTAACTGTACCACCTCAGGGTGTGGTAACTCTAACATTTCAACCGCCCTTTGCCCAACCCTTGAGTCAGTGTTGTGCAGTGATGTAGCCCGGTTCTTATCACTTCTTTATATCATCAGGTTTTGAGTGTTATGCACGTGTGTGTGTGTGTGTGTGTGTGTGTGTGTATAATTTATATTGTCCTATATACAGTATGTTACGTACAGTATAGGTTTGATAAACATTAAATACTCCCCCTTCATCAGATACTTGATACGAATACCAAATGACTCGCCCCTTTACCAACTCGCCCTTAGTATTTCCCTCCCTCTCTGAAATCTGAAATTATCTTGTATACATATTTATTTGATTGTATAGTAGTCGATCTCTATACTCTGTAACAATTTAGAAAGAACAACATGTCACAGAGACGGTGACTGCTTAATCATCATCATCATCATCATCATCATCATCATACTATAATTCAGTCAATGTCTGAGCGTGTGTCTGTGTGTGTGTCTGTCTGTCTGTGTGTCAGAAACACTGCCATATCTCCTCACCGCCTGCACCAATCGCTCCCACTTTTTACACAGGCATTGACCATAATAATATGGAGGTCTTAACGAAGCCTAATTATAAATTAATAGTGAATTTATTAGTGAATTTAAAAAACGAACACGCACCCAGGGCGCAGTACCTCCCGCGACCACAAAGGGGGGGTGGTACTGCGCCAGTCTCACAACGGGTAAGGGCTAGTTAAGTTAATTTAGGTCCTTCTAGCAGTTAATTTCGTTTTATTAATCACATTTCTTCCATGTAGCCCGTGGATATACAGAGTGAACTTAAAGATGGAGTGCCACCATTTTTTTCCACCCTAAAACATGATCATCAGGTATTATTACAATATAAGGGGGAAGAACTTTTTCCAAAAAGTGTACAGTATTTGTTAAAATCATGCTTTTATGTGGACACGCCCACCAGTTCATTAAGTATGCCTGGTTTGCCTGATGGGTGGTGATCCACCTGAACTGAAGCCGCACCCACAGCTTTAGTTGAATTGATAAAGGGGGAGGGGTTAGGGGAGGGGCTGATAGTGTGGTGTCACTATATTACTGTTTACTTCATTGGCCCGTTTGACTGTCTGCCTAAATACAAAGTCAATACACCATTGCACATAAAAACAACTCCAGGGTGTCTAATGAAGTACTGTCACCTCATAGACACATGAAAAACTGGACAAATACAAAAATTGTGGCACTCCATCTTTAACAATGATAAATGAATATGATAATACCTTTTAAATAATCACCAACATGAATTATGTTTGTTATTTACAGCTAGGTAGAGTAGTGGGGCGAGATGGAAAAGGGGAGACCGTACCTGTTACCCTTGATACAATGATTGTACATTATCTACCATGTGTATTTGGTTTAAAAGTATGTGTAACTAATTTGATTGTAAAAAAAAACATTCCAGCACCCTATTAAGAGATTCATCATATCCATGTGATCCAAAACCACCATTCATGTTCCCCCTCAAAAGCATCCATCGTGACCAAATATCTGACATTATGGTGATAGATTATTCTTCGAATTGGGGAGGCAGAATTTATTCTGGGAAGATTGCTCAACATTTCGTAGAATAATCAGAATGTTCTCTAGAGGCTCATACGCTCAGATGCTTAATAGCCTGGGCAGCATTCCTTTTCAGGTTTATGATCCGGTTGGGAGCGGATGATATCTTTGTAGTCATTGTTTTGTAGTCCGGGAACCCTCGCCCTCAATTTGGAACCGATTTTTCCCAATAAAAGCTGCAGACTACAAGAGAACGAGTCACGCTTTTATTGTTATTCTTCCGGTTTGAGAAAAAGGAAGTTCCAGATTGAGGGTTCCGGCCTGATGACTACAAAACAATGACTCAACATGACGTAAAGATACCATCCGCTCCCGACCCGATCAAACACAGACAAGGCTTTCCTCTGAGGTACAAAGCCTGGTGACGCA
>NC_137869.1:14449649-14477149 GCF_963924005.1 Protomyctophum bolini
ATAGTGCAACCATTAGTCAAAAGCGAAGGCAAATCTTCTTCAAGGACAAGCAGCATGACCCTTGTCAGTGAAGAATGATGTGTTAATTATTTTTATGGCCACGAGGTCAGAGGTTGTCAGATATTGCCCCATGCAGGCCCACAGAAGCATAAAAAATTACTGCAGAGCTTCAATAGCCTCAGAGTAGAGACAGATGTTGCTGTGAGATGCGTGTTCAGCTCAGCTCAGCTTCCTGTTGTGACCTTCATAACTTCACATGTCTTAGATGTTCCATTCGGACTTTGGCGTCATGCTTTTGTTGCACTTGGAGTGCAGAGATAATCAGGAATGTCCACGTTGATTCTAGAGGCAGCACATGTGTCAGGCGGCAGGGCTTTACTTAGAAACCGCTCACGTCACTTCAGGAGCCCAGATCGACCACCCTTTCGCTTACCCTGTCTAATGGGTCACTCATTTTCAAATACATATCTTAGCTAACATGGCAGAGATGCCAGATAGCCTGGGTTAGGGCCAGTTAATGCTTGCCTGTTGTGTCATAAGTTGTGTTTACCATTGGTTATTGGAGCAGGTCATACTTGCAGTGATATGACAACAGAGGGTATTTTTACACAACAGAGCAGACGTGACCAGTGTAGTCACAAGTTTGACTAAGCGAGACAAATTGATACTTTTAAAACATTTATACGTAAAACATCTCTTTGTAGTATAACTTCTATTACCTAAGATGCCCTGAGGGTGAGAACAACAGCTTCTTAATACGGCACAGTTGAGAAGCAGGAGTTAGATAACCTGTTGACTCTCTCATGTATTCTCCTCAGGCTTACTGGTGGGCTATACTCCTGGCTATCCTGACATTGTCTGCAGTCATGGGCTGCACCGTCTGCATCTGCCACCGCACACTGGATATGAGTGACTTGGAATAGTCACCTTTGACTTTTGACCCATGACTTCACTACAACTGAATGGTTAACATAAGGAATCCAAGCAGATCGCTTGAGAGTTTGACGTTTCCCCCCCCCCCCCCCCACAGGTTTACTGCATAATATTCAGAAACCTCATACATCCAATTGTAGCTCCATAGCTCACTGTTCATCTAGCTACTGTAGCCTTTCTGCTTGTCTTCACATTATGGGTTGTCTGTTCAGACTTCAGAGATGTCATCATAGTCTCTGTGGTGGCCACATACCAGCAACCTCCTGATTTAGAGCCACCTGTCCATGCAAACTCTAAGATAGATAGATGGGACTTTCCATTCCATTCATGGCCTGTACTTGCTGTGTAGGCTACTGCTGCTATTTGAACCTACGCGCTAATCTCAGCCCTGACGGCGTCCAGTTGTCCAACGTGTGGGATTGTGTCTCTGCTGAGGCTTTGATGATACATGTATGTATAGATTTTAAGGAAACTCTGGACAAAAAGTGAATTTTATTATGCACTTCATATTAAAATACACACGTTGGTTTTGTTATACACTCAGGTTACAATTTGAAATACCTTTTCCTCGCTGAGGTACAGTCCTTCGTGTGAGGGAGTAAAAACTTGGCACCATGCCCTAAATTGACGTAAACATATTCGTAACAAGACCTGTGTTCATACATATACCTGTACATTGTCAAACTCTCTCCATCATGTTATCTTCTGTGGATGTTTTGTATACTGTAGGTATATTAATTTATGCCCTTGAACGGTTCTATATTGATGCACAACTGTATCTTATGCTCTGCTTCTGGGGTGCTTGTGATCTCAGATTCTGTGTAATGCTTGCGCAGGTAATCTGTTATATCACAGGAGCACATCCACAAACTGAATGCAACATCATTGCAATAAATGGTAAATGGATAATCCTGAGATGAACTGTGTAACTGTACAGTTACTTTCCCCCCAAAATAACTAGTTACTAGTTCTCGTGCCTGGGTGGATCAAAGTGTATTCCTTATAAATAGCGTCACTCCACAGTAGGCTACATATCCCGATTTAACCAGTGTGATCCTGTCTAGGTCCCGCCTAAACAGCCCAACACTTCTAGTAGAGTAGATAGTCATGCTAATTGGCTGAACAAGTTGGTGAAGAAGACTCTGAGACGTTGATTCTCATATTTCTTGCTCATGATAACCTTTCATATATGGTAGGTTTTCTTTTATTACAGTATTCATACAGTACAGTAACATATTTACAAGTACAAAATATATATCTACCAGTGTAGTGTTCCATAAAATCTATAATTATTTACATTGAATATGCTGTACAATAAAGTAACTTGGTTTAGTAACCTTTTCCTCAGCTTCCAGTGCAATAGTATGGTATTTCCATTCAAATGAGAGGAAGATAAGCCACAATGAATACAGTACAGATCTCTATAGTGCCATGTTACATATTGCTTACAGAATGCTGCATAGAACTATAAATATGGAAATATAGAAAAATAGTAATGACAAGATCAAATGCACAAAAGCCAGTAAATGGACTTTCTCTCACAAGAACCTTATTGAAAATACAGTTACAGTGAAGATCAGGGTTATAACCTATAACCTGCACTACAGACTTATAGTGAGGTTGGTGGGTTCCTTATTTTGCAGTGTACTTAAAGGGTAAGACCACTTTTTTTTAGGTTTGGGTTGTGTAGTTACTTTGCCATGATGCTACTCCAAATGTGGACAAGAAGTAAAAAAATACTGCTCCAGTGATTAGAAATTGACAATTCAAAATATGCTCCTCATTGACTTGCATTGTAGCTCAAACAGCTCTCAAAGGCACTCTTTTAGTACGTATACAAACACAAACAAAGTTGATTCAGACAATATAGAGCATCACCAAAACTCATGTAGTTTTATTTTTTCATAAAAATGTTAGATTCCTGTTGATTTTACTATTTGAAGATCTGGATCCGGATCCACGGATCCAGTCCGGGTTTTCTTCCCAATAAAATGGACAAATCAACAGGAAGATAACATTTTTATGAAAAAATAAAACTACATGAGTTTTGGTGATGCTCTATATTGTCTGAATCAACATTGTTTCTGTTTGTTTACGTACTAAAAGAGTGACTTTGAGAGCTGTTTTAGCTACAATGTAAGTCAATGAGGAGCATATTTTGAATTATCAATTTCTAATCACTGGAGCAGTTATTTCTTATTTCTTGTCCACATTTGGAGTTGCATCATGGCAAAGTAACTACACAACCCAAACCTCAAAAAAAGTGGTCTTACCCTTTAAGTGGAGGTAACAGATTCATAGTAGGCCGTATGGCTGTATACCAGATAAGATTCTGTATGAATATTCATTGCATATCAAGTATAAAACTGCAGTTTAACATCCTGCGCTTCAACGAATGCATCACAGGTCTTTGAGTAATGTGCATCTCAGGGTTCACTGTATAATATGTACACTATAATTAAAAAATATATACAATATAGCCATGAAACATTTGTTAAGACAGGTTCATTTTTGCAACAGTTCACTTCTGGAACATTTTCTGTTATTAAGGCACACTGAAACAGGTCCCCCAGTCACAAGTGATGGGAACAACAGTGGTGAATGTCAGGGACATGAAGTATAGTAGATAACATACAATATTCATAAGGTTAGAGAAAAAGCACGCTATTGCATTAAACAAAACACCTATAGGATTTCACAGACATTTGCCCTTACGGTTATTTCTGTCATACTATGGTAAGAGCTCTGGTAAAGGTTTGTTCACATTCACATTCTGCTTTTAACACATCTGAAAAAAACCTCAGGAATCTAACTGGGTTCGGTTGACAAAATTATGCACCATAACAGCCACTCATTGGGCCCCAATTTCATAGTACTGCAGGTGTGTAAGACATCGCAGAGAAGTACTGTATGTGATCGTTTCAAATGTTCATCATCCATTCTTTTGTGTGTGTGTGTGTGTGTGTGTGTGTGTGTGTGTGTGTGTGTGTGTGTGTGTGTGTGTGTGTGTGTGTGTGTGTGTGTGTGTGTGTGCGTGCGTGCGTGCGTGCGTGTGTCTGTGCGTCTGTGTATGCAGACTTGCAGAGAACTGTCTGTAGAAGTTGAGGATAACAACGGGACGCTAAATGTCACCAGGACTGTGAAATCAGAGGTATTTTACACTGTAGGCCATAGGTATCTCCAGTACAGTATATTTAGTCGGCCATTTGGCATCTCGCAATGTGAGACTTCAATGACTTTGTATAATATCCATTTCTTTTGGGAGTGCCGAAGACACACCAAAGAAGACAGACCACATTGCGGTCACAGATTGATGTCATTAAAACAATTTTCTCTTAATAAAATATATTCACATACTTGAACTTTTAAATAAAGCACACATACCTGTACATATATACAAGGTGGTCATGTCTTTGTATAATTTAAGTGTATCAAGTATTTACTACTGTAAGTGCTGCAATGGAAAGGAGGACTTTAAATTTTTGCTCCATATCTTCAGTGTTCATGGTTTTCTGGGGTTGTTCTATGGGAGACAAAAAATAATAATATTTTTCATATAGTGAGTAAATAATTGATCAATGAAATTGAAAATGTGTACCGGTATTCTTCATTGGCTTGTGGAGATTCAATCACCTTTTTGGAATCCTCCATGCATCCTTGCATTTGACAAACGTGACCTCCTGTGTTAAGCTCTGAACCTGAGGGTCTTTTACACAATAGACCAACCTAAAACGAAAGTCAACCAAGATAGGAACATTTAGATGAAAATAATTTTGTCTTATAAAATATAACCAAGAATGAAAACCTCATAATGCAAAGTAGACGTACTTCTGCTGCGTCTCGCCAACTCGGATGCGGATCTTGTGGACTGCTAGGTTGTCCTTGTCTGATTCTCCAGACCACCAGGATGATACCATCTTTAGCATGTTGGAGGCAGACCAGCCATTAGCGTCTTCCCATTTAAACTTGAGCATCAGGAGATCACCGATGTCTTTCTCTGTCACCAGCAGGAACGAATGAGTCTTATTGGTCATAATTTTATCCTTTCTGCCAATAAAAACAGTAGGATTGGAAAGACATTAAGCTAGTGTTACTCTTATGTGATATTAGTCACAAAATAGCGTCATATACTGGTAACTTAGATTCAATTCACAATGGCACTTTTCATAACTGACTACTCACAGTTTCAGCTCCAGGTTTTCAGCCTCTCCTTTGGTTCCATACAATGAGACAGTCAGCGTGGGCTCCATCTCCGAGTGGTTCACTCTGCTAGAGAAATGAATCTTCAGCTGGTAATGATACACTGTAAAGAATGAAAGGAGCAATCAGCATCAGACCTGGAAAAAGACTATGTACAGACGCGATTGTGAACACAACTCCTTTTACAAAGCCTACTGACCTCTGAAAGGCATGGAGGCTCGTGTATTGGTGTACATCTGGACGCTGCGTGGCTTGCGGACCCTGTTGATGTCATAGCCCACGGTGTTGCAGCGGTCCTTGCGGCAGCGGAGGCACATGCCTCGGTCAAACATGTCAGGGCTGCCACAGCGGTACGCCTTGGACGCCTCGTGCTGCAGAGAGTCGATGAACAGGTGGACGGAACGCTCATGTTCGCACTTCACCGCGTCAGAGATGGCTGAGGAGAAACAAAGAAGAAAACACGTGTTGATGATTCTTGTAAGTTGTGTGATCGCCCTTTATGGGAATATTGAACTGAAAGGAAAAAAAAATAGTGTAATAATAATAATAATAAACAACCTTGATGTTTTTCTTTGTAAAAATGTACTCAAACGTTTAAGATAATCAAAACAAAAATGTATTTATCATTTCAAATTGGACAGTAAACTGTATGACTAATAACTGAATTTGTCATAGAAGAAAACTAATTTTAGAACTGCTTCTTCAGTTTTCTTTCCTAGAAGTAAATGCTCAACATCTCAGCCTATATGCTATGGTTGGTCATCGCTACAGTAAAACTAACTAACTAACTATTGTTTTTAAGATACATCGTTGATTCGTTATACTGTACATCGTCATCACTAATCCGCAGAGGCGGATTAGTGACGACGAGCATGAAGTAGCTGAAAGCTGTTTATTTGTATTGTATTGTATTTTCGATTGCAATTTCGTGATTAGCACAGTAGGGTACATTAGGGTACAGTAGCTAATCACAAGATTATCTCGTTTTGGCATATATTGTGTTAATTACTGTAGTCCATAGGCCCGGCACCTAGGCTCAACGTAGCCTGACAGAATGTTGAGGGTTCGAGTCTTGACGGCCTTTGACGTGTCCCATCTCGCTCACCCCATTCCCTGTCTACCTACTGTACTATCAATAAAGGCATGCATAAAAAGCCCCCAAATAAATCTAAAATCTGAGTGAGTATTAATTCTTACCAAATATTCCAAAGTTAGCAATCTTCTCCAGGGCGCCTCTCATATTGCAGCCTGGCTGGAAACTCCCTCCATTGGGGTAGATGTCCACATGGCCTACAGGCTGCTGGATGCCAATGCTGAGACCCAGAGAGCCCCGTGTGAAGGTATGGAGAACATCCACAAAGTGAGCATCATCTGGGGACAGACGCATGTGGGCATGCTCTCCTTCAAAGTCTGGACCTGCTGGATCAAGACCTGAAGAGAGAGAGGGGATTGGTCAGGGGAAAAAATAAAATAGAGGAGAGAGGAGAGAGACAGAAGGGGGACAGAGAAAGGGGAAAGTGAGAGAAGGGGACAGAGAGAGAGAAGGGGGAGAGAGAGAGAGTGGTAGGGATTGGGTACAGTATGTCACCCCTGAACGGGTATGGACTGGTAATGATAATAACCTGTTATTCTCCCAATTTTACTGCTGACGTGGTTTCCAGCAAATCCTGCAACGTGAGCTCCCAGGCTGTAACCAATCAGGTGGACATTGTCAAGAGGAATGTTGGTGGTCTCCTTGAAGAAAACAAGATTGTGTTGTAAGATGGGGTGTTGCCGATGTCGGAGTGGTTAAGGCACTACTGCCTGAATTCACTTCATGTGCTGCATGTCCGTCCATGCAGCACATGAAGTGAAGTGCAATATCTTTCATATGTATGTCTGTTGTTTATTTTCAGTAATCAACTAGGCAACTGCTGCCACTGACCTCCATCCAGTCGATGAAGTGAGCGATCTCCTGCCCCACTGCCTTGGTTTTTTTGGCTGCAACCACATAGTGATTTTGGGCTGAACTGAGCCAGTCCACTACGATGACGTTGGCTGTCTGCTCTCTCTCATACAGCGCCGTAACCAGCTTGGCCACCCAGCTTTCAAACATACCACTGACCTGTAGAGGTGATGGACAAATCAGGAAATGACCCATGGCTGTGTCCACCGAGGCACTTTTCCAAAGCGCAGAATATGTTTTCATTTAAATAGTATTCAATGGGAATACGCCACATATTTACTAGATGGGTGACAAGGAGCCGAGCGTTTATTCTGGGCTGCGCGTTCACAACTTCACGTATTGTGTTTTTATCTGGTTACCCAGATAAAACCCAGACTCAAAGTTTCGAAGCGTTTTTAGGACCGTGCCTTCCTTACATTTTCAGCTTAGGAAAAAATGCTTTGGTGGACACAGCCTGAATGTTGCTGGTAATAAGCTGCATCAATCGGGAAGGATGTAACATTTTAACGAGGGACATTAGAATTGATGATTGAGTTATATATGTCTTTGGATGTCCCAAACGTTTGCGTTGAGAATGGCAAAGGTCAAGGTCACAATCAAGGTCAAGGTCAAAATTGATTTGAGGACGTTCATTGGACCTGGTGGGAATGATCAGTAGGTCTGCTCAAGTACAGTATATGATAATTGTTTTGGTTGAGAAGCTCAAAATTCAAGGGTCACAAACTCACAATGGAGAGACAGAAATGTTGGTGTCTAAGGGTTTGCACCAGCACGTTTCATTTCTTAGATGTTCTCATTTTAGTGTAGTTTGTGTTTTATGTTTTGAAGCAACCACTACTCTGACGCGTGACGATGTATACTCGCCAAACATAGCTGTTTTAGCAAAGCCCATATGCAGTCATGTGTACACTGTACAGCCAATCCAAGCTCTGACTAATGGTAGGAACATGCTGCTACAGGTTGAAGCATCTTACCGTCCAGCCATGGATCACCAGGAAGGTTTTTGAGGTGCTATTGAAGGAACAAGCAGCTATAGACTCTGGTTTCCCTGGGATGATGTAGCACAGGTCATCATCAGGTTGCGATGGTTTACGGAGAGAGAATTTGGCAATGGTACCATTACTTTCATCCTTATGGTCAAACAAGTCTTTAATGGGGTTCAGGAAGTTACCTATACACAAAGGAATGTAAACCAATCAGCTGTCTGTACAACATGCAGGTTGACACTTGTACCTTGAATATTCATAGGATATATACTTAGAATGGAAGGGAAAGAGGAGAGGAGAGGAGAGGGGAGAGGAGAGATAGGGCCATCCATGTTATTGTCAAAATCTGTAAATCTAAGCTCTTTGTCCTTTTGATGGAAAGCCAAGAGACGCATGACTGACTGTCTGACTGGCTATATGGGGCCCCTCAGTAAATGAGCCTCCGTCTTCAGACAACATGCACTCCATAGAGGTAACAAGGGTTCATTTGACCAGACATGTTTCCATAGAAACAACGAAAAGTTTCTCTGGTTATGCTTCTGCCACCTCACTGACAAATCCCCACAGACATCCAATAGGAATAGGGTCTAGAGTAGACGGACCCTTCTCCAAATATCAGCTGACTATTCCACAGGGGAGGGTTGTGGTGAGTTTGGGGGGCAGGGACTATAAGCACACCCCCAACAACTTGCACAAGGGTTAAAGGCAAGTCAACATGAGAGAGCATGCCATAATAATACCTATAGGCCTACTCATAATTTCACTTAAGTTGTACAATGCAAAGCCTTTATAGTATATTTCTGATGATGTATAATACCATATTCCAATTATGAATTTGTGTGACAGCAAACAACCTTTTTCCATCAAGTCACTTTAGTATAGTAGCCTAGTCTAGAAGTGGGTGTGTTGGTGTTGTCTAAAAGTTAGAAATAACAGCCAGTTTACAAAATATAATTAAAATTAATAGATCATTATTATCGTATTCTATAGGCTATTATTATAGCAGAATCACGGTTATATTCTGATGCATCACTTAAGTTATAACCTAAGCAGAGTCCATTGTACAAAATATTAACAAATGGCTTGGATTGATATGAACAAGTATATGTAAACTGTCAACTCACCAAAAATAGAATCCGTCAGCTCTTCTTCCAAGGACGTCACATATCGGAGAGCCGCATTTAATATCAGAAAGTAAAGGCATCGAACTCGCCACGCTTTCATTTCGTTAAAACGTTATTCCCTTGAGAGAAGATATGGTATGGAGTTCCCCTTAGCAATTGGTTGGCTTAATGCAATCAAACTTCAACAGCGAAAGTCTTTATATTCCGTCTGTAGCGCGCATGCCATGCAGTGCAGTGTTATTATCTGTCTGAAGCACGTTGAACTGTCGGCTTCTTAAATAGCACCACTACATCTCTGCTGGGCTGAAACCCATTGGTTGCTGTTCCACGTCCCCGGGCGGGGATGGAAACACATGCCTAGAGTAAATAATTACTTAATTATTTATGACTTGAGTAGAAGCTGTTGGAACCGGTGACTCAGCCTGTATTATAATAGTTATTCCCCTATATTATTATTATTATTATTATTATTATTATTATTATTATTATTATTATTATTATTATTATTATTATTATTATTATTATTATTAGACTAGTAGTAGTATAGTAGTATTATTATTTGTTATTATTGTAATTATATTATTAGGGTATATAAGGGTAGGCTATTATTTGAATCAGATTTTGGATATTCAGCTCAAATGCTTTTTAAGTGGTGCAACCACTTCTTTACGCAGCTTTGTGTGCCTGTTGGTGGCTGGCTGGCTGTGTCCGTCTGAGCACGAAAATTGTTTGGTTGGTTTTCACAACCAAGTGTTACTTGCGCAGCCTAACACACACACACACACACACACACACACACACACACACACACACACACACACACACACACACGCACACACACACACACACACACACACACAGAGTCACACACACACACACACACACACACACACACACACACACACACACACACACACACACACACACACACACACACACACACACACACACACACACACATTAACTATTATGATTTTGGGTGTGACAGTACAGTGGGGGTCAGGGTCAGTACATCCCCGGCGACCCCCACACGGTAACTCTGTCATTTCTCGATCGTTTCGGGCCGCCCACATCTGAAAATGTTACTATTCTTGGTGGAGTACATTTTTATTAGTCCACAAAAAAGATTGATTGATCATTGATTGATTGATTGATTTATTGATTGATTGACTGACAGACTGACCGATCAATCGATTGATCGATAGAAAATATGGATTCAGTTATACACATACACGCACGGTCAAGGACATGTGTAACATGTATCTGACATTTAAAAGTAAGCAAGGATTGAAAGAGAAATACTTTTTATTTACCGTATACTGTCACCGTGAAGTTCAATTATTTGTTGGTCACCTGTCTCTCCTCTGCAGTGCTGTGTTGATTGGGAGGGGCCAAGCACTGCAGGGGAGTTTGTTCCTGTTATTTTGCATGTTTATTATATATGTTGTAGGTGCCTGAAATATTTATTGAATTGTAGCCTATCTATTGAAAAAGTTAAAGTTTGAAAAGTAGTACGTAATTGTAGATCAGCTCAGGGGTATTGATTTTCCTTTTGTTTGATTTATTGATACAATTACTGTGATTGGTTTGTCCCACCTGTTTAAAGGGACACCCATTGCCCATTTTGCAACACTTTCCTGGGGGTCTTTATGTGTGTTTGGTCGAAACTCAGAAGTGGAGAGTTTGCTAGGCATCTTCCAACATCACACTCTGGTAACTACATCTCCCAGAGTGCACCAGCAAGATGGCTGCTCGTTTGGCTGAGCTGGAACACCTGAAAAGGCTGGTGGAGGGAGCGTTCAAACAAACTATACACCAGAAACAAGAAGCTAAATCTACTCGGCATGTTCCAAGTCCAAAGACACCAATGGTCTGTGATATTATTTTGTCTTAATCAGTGATATTTGTAAATACTGCTTAATGTGTTTAAAATCTGGCTTTAATGGGCTAATGTATTTAGAAACTGCTACAGTTTGGATTGGAGAAGGACCACATTGCACTATGTCATGTTATGATTGGAAGCTTTCATTTGTGTTTCAAAAATATAACTTTACAAAATAAGACAAAGTTAGAAATGATTTACTTTAAAATACTAACCAAAAAGTGAACAGTTCATGTTTCACCGTGTTAAAGGTAATGCCTAGTTGGAAAAGAGCTGAGCTACAAGATCAAGGATCAGCTAATTGATCTAATTTCTTTATTCCAAGTGTTTAAATGGTTAATTTCAAATATTTAATTAAAATGGTTCTTAAAATGACTTTGCTAAATTAGTTTAAAAGTCCTTTACATAAGGCATTGGATTGCTTAAAATACATTTAATTGTTTCAAATACTTTATTGCTTAAAACAAGACTGGTTAAAAATAACTTATTGATTGGAAAAGTGTTTTAAAATAATTATCATTTGTTGTTTGACATTGTTGTTAATCTTTATCTCTCTGTTTTCAAAGGTTTTCAACCTAACTGATAAGAAACCAACCAAATCAACAAATGAAGCCAACTGTGCACAGCATGAAAAGGTTGGAAAGTTGTTTCCTTAATGTCCTTTGGAGGAGAACATAGTTTGACTTGACAATGTGTATAATATTAGATATTTTAGATTTTAGCATTGATAACACATAAAGTAAGTGCCAGTGTCTCTGATGTCATCGACACTGGGCTCACGTACTTCCTGGACTACATGTTGTCTCAGTAAGACAGCCCTCCCCCTATCCACAAGGAGGAGCAGTGCACCAAAGCATTATGGGAATTGTAGTCCAGGAAAGAAGTGAGCCCAGTGTCCATGACATCAGAGACACTGGGCTCACTGAGCAGGCATGCTGCAGCCTGCAGGTGTTTACTGACAATGAGATGTTCCGTTTGACATGAGGCTCTGGCTAGCCAAGAAGAATATCAGGGCAGAGCTGCCAGGGCCTCACGGCATCTAGCAGAATTCTTAAGTTCCTGATTGTTATTTTCTTAAATGAATAAGTGTTCATTTCTGTTTCCAATTTTTGGAATGTTGATTTTTGCCAGTATTACTTGTTTGTAGGGGAGAGCCGCCTTGGATGTAACATTTTGCACGTTTCATTTTTTTACTCGGAGATCCGTTTAGCTACACATGTAATATTTTCAGGCAACGGACCTACACATGTCAGCTACCATAAACCACTTCAAGTTATTTTTTTGATAAAACAGGTCGGGAGTTATTAAACCGAACGTGGACGCTGTTTCAGTGTTACATTTGCTGCGCATATCGGATTAATTGTAACAGCATGGAGTATAAATGTAACAACGCTAAAAAACACCATTAAACATATCGTTTTCAGCTTAAAGCAATTATATTTCATTGAAGCAACTCCTTAGCATTGTTTTCATACCATGGATGTGATAAGAAAATGTATCAAACATATTGGGAAATATTAAATAGTATCGGGTGTGCAGTTTGGGCTTTTTTTTTCAGTTCAATGGGGAAATACATTGATTAAACAAACGTTTGATTGATTGAGTTGTACAATGTTATACAACCCTAAACTAATTTTAGAATACACTACACAATACAATACAATTTTAGAACATATAATATTGGCCAATATGTCAAATATGTAAATATTACTTATAATGGCATTGAATGGAAGCGGACCATTTGTAACACATGTTACAATTGACCCTCCCTCCGAAGTTTTCTTTGCCGTTGCTTACAGACCAGAATGAACGTGAATTCCGTCTAAACACGATGCAAACTAATGAAGAACATAAGCATGAAGACATCCATTTGGATTTTTATTCACCAACACCAAAGAAAAAACTTGTAGCACACAAATACTCCAGGTGTAAAATTATACGCATTTTGAAAAAAGTCAGTTTTTCGCCAATAGCTCCCCGCAGGATGAAGGTAAACACTTCAAACTTCCTGGGCACGTAGAGTACGTTGCTGTACACATACTGACGCGATGGCGTCATGGTGGCGTTGACCAATCAAGAGATAACGTCCATGTTACAACCGTGACGCGTTACATCCAAGGCGGCTCTCCCCTACTTTGTTGCCGGCTTGCACTATATGTTAATGTTCTGGTGACCTGTTTTACTTTGTGGAGCCTTGTGCTGTCGACCAGCCTTTCCACAATTCTCTTGTATGATCATTTTTGAGTGGTGCAACCACTCCATTAAGGAGCTTTGTGTGTCTGTCCCTGGCTGGCTGGCTGGGTCTGTCCGAGCACGACAATTGTGTCTGGTTGGATATTTCACAACCAAGTGTCACTGTTGTGCAGCCTAACACACACAAACTGTATATATGATGATTTTGGGTGTGACAGTACAGTACAGTAGAGGGACCCCCTGGGGACCCCCACACGGTAACGCTGTCATTTCTCAACCGTTTCGGACACGGGGCGGCTTGCCGTAACTGGCCCGGCCACCTGGGCACGTTCCTGGGGGTCTGGATTTTCAGGGGACCCCCACATGGTAACCCTGTAATTTATCTAAAGTTTCGGACGCGGGCCTGTGGGTCTGGAACTTTTTATACTTTGAGGTGGCCACTATTGACACACTAATGTATGCAGCATAACCTTTCTGATAGTTTGTACACATGGTTATGTCTGGCTGAAGGGCCAAGTTATTACATTGGTTCTCATGATTTAACAGGGACCCCAAACAAGATTACATTTAAAAAGATGATGTGACTCGTGACCTTGCATCGGCTATTTTCAAAATAGCCAATGTTAAGGCTAAAGATGGTTAAACTGACTTTGATGCTACATTAACAATTTTAACTGGGGATCACCTGGAACCTCCTGAAGGACCCCTGGGGGTCCCTGGACCCCTCTTTGAAAACCACTGAGTTATTAAACATGTCCAGGTGGGAAAGTAGGTCATGTGAGGTTTTAGTAGCAGACCTTGAGCAACAGTGGCATGTTATAAAGGGGCCCTCTGCACAGTAGCAAACTTATGACGTCACTGACATGGTTGGTGCTCCAAAGAGTCATCGGGTCCTCTCTCCGAGAAGTAGAGAGGAAATATAGTAGTGTAAATGGGGAGCAGCAGACATGGATCTGTGCATATATAGCCATAAAGGGGACACAGACAGATGGGTACAATGGGTGTATGCTGACAGGTATTTTACCTTGTACCTTGTCCTTGACCCTGCACATACTATATTACCAATCCATTGCAATCCCTTGCAGGCATACATTTCCAAGTCACTGTGAGTCCAGGCATTTCCTCATCGTATGAAACTTCATTAATTGTCCTTCTCTCATAACGTAATACTTGTCAATTGGCTACTGGCCAATCAACACAGTCTGCCTGCCTTTGAGTTCCCGGCCATTCCTCTATCAACAACACTGGCAGTCTGTCACTGACCTCTATAGTAAACTGATATCTGTGCGAGCCACATGTCTATAGGATAGTGTAGAACCAGGTATCAACATGCACATGGCAAATATGTATAATCACAACGTCATTGACTGATTATTGTCCAACACCATGCAAAGTTAAAGAAGGTACCCCAATGAAGAGAGCCAGACTATCAAGAGGCCAGTGGTCCCTCAAACTGGGAAGTCAACAAATTTGGAATCCAATGAATTCTGCCTGATTTATACTTGGTTGTGCATACTGTAGTGTATGTGAGTTTGTAGATCTGCTATTCTCAGTGCACAACATCTGCCACGCAACTATCAGGCGTTCTGAAAGTACCTCACCAACAACAACCCCCTCCCAAACTGCTTCTTTAACACGCATGCATGCGCGCGAAACGGAATGAGGTGCATGCACACGCACACGCACACGCACACACATGACGCAGACACTGCACACAAACATGTATCCCACCCCGCCAAAGCAGTCCAGCTGTCCTGTTCCTAGTTTTTCTAGGAACATGACAAAGTATTCCCTGTAAATCAACAATAGCGTACAGTAATGCGGAAGACAAACACTCTTTCTGCAGCTGAGACTCCATTGTCTCATGGAGGGAAGGGACTGGGAAGGACTGTGTAATTTGTTTTCACAATGATAAGTCCACTGCAGAGGTTTGCTGGTGCCAGTACGTACCGTAGCACTTGGAATCAACACAGTAGGCCTACATCTTTGAGGAAAGTCATGTTACAGAACATCTTCAGGAAACCAGACCCACGAGCAGAAAATTTTAAATATCAAAGATCAGAAACATTGTAAAATCATTCAGTTGTCGCCACTTCTTGCAATTATTTTTCAACAAATAATTTAACTTGTTTCACGATTAGTGACAAGCAGGGAAGCCCTCTTCATCATAACATTAATGCTTAATTCAGATGTATGCATTTTCTGAAAGCACAAGAATCTTTGTTTCAAAGATTATTTGAAAGTCAATCTACTTGCTGGCGATGTCTCACTCACGTCTGTTACCAGATTATGGGGAAAAGACCATTTCTGGGAAGCACATAACAATGCAGGCTACGTAACACCTTTTAAAAGTCAACTGTGTGTGGTCAACAACACGTGTCCGTCACAAACACAAAACAATGTGGGATTGTTTCCATAATGACCTTGTGTTAAGTTCATTCTCTATATATACTGTATAGTGTGTCAATACTGCATTTATAACTCATGCTAATCAAAGATGCTTCGGCACAAAATCTAGGTCATGTTAACCCTAACTGGTTAGAGGTACAAAGAATATTTATTTTCTCAGTCATACTGTTACAAGGTTGCATAACTTGTTTTCAGGGTACCAGCCACATACTAAACACATTAACTGCTCAATGTTTTGGCACCCAAACCCCTGCACTCCATCCATTTGTACATGAAAATAAGATTGAACTCAAATATAAGGTTCAAGGTTCACGTTTTATTTTACTGTGTTGTGTGTGTGTGTGTGTGTGTGTGTGTGTGTGTATTTGTATTTGTATATGTATTTTATACTTGCATTTAACAGTCTGTGCTGCTCCAGCACCTTCCTTACAGTATTTAGGTTTATCCCTTATATTCACCTCAAACCCAGGTGGTTACACATAGTAGAAACCCTCAAACCCAGGTGGTTACACATAGTAAAACCAATTCTCATCTTCAAATGACAAAATAAAATAACTGAAACGGCCTACTGTTGTCTGGCTTTAGCCGAAATCTAGTCTCTTGGAAGGGAGTGAAACGTTTTTTTTGATTGGTATAAAGGGTCGAGAAGCCAGCTTGTGTTGAAACAAGGCTGATCCTGTGTTTGTTAATCCCCTTGTTCATGGTATTGCCAATGTATCACAAAGTTTAACAAAATGAAACAAATGTCACCCTGAGAACACAACATTTTCTAGCTATTGTGATTAAACAAACAGCAAATTATAGCGTACATCTAAAGCATTTACTTTAGTTTTGTGTGTGGTTGCCGCATTCGCTTACATAGGCCCCTCCCTAATTTGAAAGATTCTATAACGCTTGAATAGTTTGGTCTTCTGTCTCTTCAATGGAACGTGCAAAGGGGCGAGGTCGCTTCTCGTCCTCAGGGCGTCTTACGGGTATATTTAAGAGCAGTTACTTATGTACTATAACTTGACTGAGCTACTTTAACTTTAATTTAGTGGAGTAATATTTGATCAGGACGAGTAGGCCTGCTGTAGTATGTAGCATGGGAAATGTGAATACTTTTTCCTCCATTTCAATTTATAATGTGCTACCTTTTGGGATTTTTTTCAATTCCTACTTTTTGATGGTTAAACATGTGTCTGTATGTGCAATGAAAGAAGTTGTGAGGTTTGGCTGTCTGGCTGTATTTACATACCAATGTCACAAAAACAAGTCCTTGTTCAATTGCCTTGAACAATTAGTTCATGATGGTAGTATTCCAACTTCCTAGTACTACCTCCCAACTAGAACAACCATGACAATCTGTTAAACATTACTCAATAATCTGTAAATGTTTAACTTGCCATATTTTTGTCTTTTCAACATATACTGTACTTACGAATGCAGGAGCTGTCAACTCTAACTGAACATTTTTTCCCGCGCTTTCAATATCAACCTATTGCATGAAATCTATTACTCTGGACCATAGACTGTAAAAGCTCTGGACATGTTGTCATATTTGTCCACCATTATACATTATTGCGATTGCAGTGAGCACTTACTATGAGACCTAGCAGATCATGTCTGTCTGTGTGTGTGTCTGTCTGTCTGTGTGTCTGTCCCGCTATCCAAATATGGAGTGTGTTGCATCAGCAATCACTCAGCTCCATATATGGGCACAAAAGGGGCCAGGTCCACTCAGCTCCTATATATATATTTGTTTGTTGTGGACCTGGCCCCTTTTGTGCCCATATATGGACACAATTTATTCTAATTGTTATTGCAATTTACGATCTGCGTTCGCTTCCCGCGTTCGCGCGTCTTACTCGTTAAAGGTACTGCTATTGGACAAGATTTCAATACTACACTAGTAGTTAATAGATCCCTAAAAAGGCCATAACATAAGGATAAACATAATCAAATGATGGGATTTTGATGTAACATTACATGAGTAGCCAGGAGTATCAAGATGTGTGATGACTTCACTTTATTAAAATATTAAGTTATTTCTTTCTTCATACAGCGCACTGCACTTCAGATCATAAAACTATTTGCACTCAGCAGCTAGCTGGCACGGAAACCAATTTCATTGATCTGTCCAAAATGTTGCGCATAAAATCACAAAATGCTCCATCTATAAAAACAAAGACAGCAATGGAAATCCAACGAAATATATTACAGCTTAATATACAAATATGTACAAATACATTCAATAAATAGAATATGAAATATTCTTCAGTTGTATTATGTAGGACAGTCCATCAGAGCTTGCAAAGGCTTGCATATTTATTTTCAGCCGTTTGACCAACATTTGTGCAACATTTTGACCTTCCAAAGAGAAGAGCCATTTAATCAAATAATATATTTTAGTCATTAGTTCATTACAACCAGCTTGTTCAACTAAAAGCAAAAAAACAACCATAATGTGTTAAAGACTATTCATACTTTGTCCCACATTGGCATCCACCATGTTGTGAATCTTGTAGGTTTTGGTGCGCAATGCTGTCATGCGATGGAGCATAAATTAGGGTTAGTCCTGTTGTAAAGGACAGCACCTGATCCAATTGTCTGCAGGGAGTAAAGTGACCAGTGCCAACACAATAACCAAATGCAAGCGAGAACAAGCAAGGATTCAAGACATCTGAAATTAATACATGTAAATGTATTTCAAATATAATATAATACTGATTGAAAGAATACACATATTTACAAAGATCATTGTTATATTCCAGTCAGTAGATAGTAACAACATCTTTGGTCCCTGTTGATTGTTGGCGGTTAGTGGTTAGGAAGAGACAAAAATACAAAATAAAGTAAATGATCAGTTTGCAGGAGAAAAATAAAGAAGATGTGCCAAAATTATGCCTATCACTCTGAATCATGTATGTACAAAATAATGTACTCATGTACTAATAAAGTTCACATAGGCAAACAAAACACAACCTCTTGAGTGGTCTAAATTTATCGAAATCTGTATAAACAATATACATATATCGGGGATACAAGAGAATAAACAAGTGATTAAAAAGAAATGCAGCAATAGTTATTAAAAGGCTGTAATAGCAAAATATATGCACATTGCACAACATTGTGATAGAAGTTGTAACATTTTCCAGGAAGACAAAATAAACATCAGAGCTGACTGATTCCCGGCACAAAGGAGGAGGTTCTGAAGGTTGCACTTGGATGTGATGTTTAATGATTCTGGATGGAATAGATTATACTCATTCCAACACCCTGTATGATAGATTAGCGGTTCGCCCCCTTTGAATGTTTTCAACCGATAGTCACCAATATGTTCTTATCAGGACCATGCAATGGAGCCAGTATGGACATTTCCTACATATTGACGTTGTTGTCAGCCATTGTTGACCAAGTTGACCGACTACTAACCCTAAATCTAACCCTAATCCTAATTTAACCGGCCATGTAAGAAACATGAAGCGAAGTTGTTGTATAGCGCAGTTTCTCTTTTGCTTCGGCGTCAGTAATTTCACTAACGTGTTTCCTAGTTGCATACTCGCGGTAGGAAGTATACATGTAGGAAATGTCCATATTGCTCCATTGCATGGTCTTCATAAGAACATACTGGTGATTATCGGTTCATAACATTGGAAGCAGGTGGTATCATTCTGGTGATTATCGGTTGATAACATTGGAAGCAGGTGGTATCATTCTGGTGATTATCGGTTGATAACATTGGAAGCAGGTGGTATCATATCGGTTGATAACATTGGAAGCAGGTGGTATCATTCCGTTTCTTGAAAATAGTTCCCAGTGTTTTTCTGTCCAGCTTTGGCTATGAATGTAGAGATGGATAATGTGTATGATGATGAGGTGCGTTCAAGGTTCAAGTGAGTCTTCAAGCCTCGTTCTGCCCAAAGAGGCTGCCCTCCGTCTTCATTCTGTGAGTCCTGGATAAAGATAATATATGTTGTTATGGACTATTATTTTTGCATAACAAGGTATATTGAATATTGAATCACATTATTTTAGCGTTGTATTATGTGCCATAATCTTTTTTTTTTTTTTAAGTTAGATCTTTGACTTACCGTTTTTCTTTACGACTCGTATAGTCTTCTTTTGATTTGACAAAGACTGCTTCTTCCCCTCCTCTGACAAGGTGGGCAAATTCTCCATCCTTGGCAGAGAAGATCACCCTGCAATCACATTTAATGTCACACTGAAGTTAATGTCACTGAATGACACTGCTTAACGTCTAGTACAATCCAGGTTAAAGTTACCTCACTATAAATAAAGAAAAATGCAATTCAGTTTAAAGTTACCACACTATTGAAAACAAGAGGTTTAACCACTTGAACTCTACCGTCCCTATTCGGGGCATGCATGCTATGCAACCATTCCACAGAAATAGCCGAGCTACAAGCTCATTGTGCATCTCATTGTGAGCTTGTAGATTGGCTATTTTTGGTGTAGAGGGAAAAAATAAGTCGGCCAAGTTCTGAACCCTGAAGAACACTGGTCAATAAAGTATAGGGTTTAAGAAGTGGATAGTTAGTTATGTACATAAAGTCTTTCCAATTATGCATGACACTGTAATTATACAGCAATTACACTATGTTCTTCCATGAATCTGTGATGAGCAATTGGTTAACGTTAGCGATATCCTTTCATCATTGGGAAAATAACAAATGTCTTCTGGTATAATAATTACGTCATATTTGTAGCAGTAGTGGCTCGGAGCATCTGCCTGATGAGCTAGAAGCCTAATATCTCTCCCGGGCTATGGGGAATTCCCTTTAGTCTAGCAGGGGACACAGGTTAGAATCCCGGGCGTTACATACTGTATGGAGGGAGGTGATAACAGGGCTCTTACTTGGACTGGGTCTCCCCAGATTTGATGCGCAGTTTACGGATATGGAACCTGTTGCTGCTCCAGAAATCTGACCAGCTGAAGATAGCGTCCTTCTCCCAGCGCAGCTTGACGATCATCAGGTCTCCAATGTCAACATCAGTGGTGAGCAGGAAGGACACTGTGGTGTTTCCATTCAGGACTGGACTGTAGGGGGCCAAGGCAAAAGCCATGAGGTCAAACTAATGACGCTGCTGTGTATAGATCCAGGCCTCCAGGGCCTGGATATATATAGTATATAGTATATATATAGTATATAGTATGTATATATATATATATATATATATATATAGGCTCTTTACGACTACAACAACTAAGTGAACCGTGCCGTGAAACATATGTCAAGGGTTGTGGAATTAATTGTTTCCATACACTATGGCTCGGTTTCAGATAGGGTATTTAGGTCCTGCTCGGGATGTGATACTAATCCTGAGTTATGGGAACCCAGAACTCAGCATGTTTTCTTTTTTATGGCGTACCTCCCCTTTCAGGGGTGGTTCTGATTATAATGGATACGTAAATAAAAAGAACATCACAGAACTTGACATGTTCTGGAAGGTTTCATGTTCTATAAGATTCTGGGTTACCCTTTGTAGTCAAAAAGAGCCATTAGTCAATTTATGTATGTACTGTATGAACAGTTTGGGAGTAAGTAGAGGATAGCATGAAACATGCCTTTAACAACCACTTAGCTGTTCAGAAAACTATATATTGTTGTACTTACATACTGAACGGAATGTCCTCCTTCTCTTCAAGGGTTCCATACAGAGACACCTTCAGTGGCTGCTCTGTGAAGGCCAGCGTGTCCTTGCTGAAGAAATGCACCTTCACTTGGTAGTGAAAAACTTAGGGCAGAAGAGAGACAAGGCATAAGAGTGACAGACAGAACTTTCCCAGAGCCAACTGCATACTATCAGTGTATTTCTGCATCAGCACATGAAGCATGTACTAAGTTACAGTCATTATTATAGCTTAAAGCTTTAACTTGTGCCATCGTCATGTGCTCATCAACAGTATTGTAATCTGGTTTCATACTATTTTGTTTTTAAGGAACCTTGGTGTTGTCCTGGACAAAACACCCATTACAGCTGTCACTCGATCCTGTAGGTTTACACTCACACAAAGGCGTCAGCCCAGCTCCTAATCCAGACAACAGTCTTGTCAAAACTTGACTATTGTAACTCTCTCCTGACTGGCCTACCGGCATGCGCATTTAAGCCTCTCCAACTGATCCAAAATGCTGCAGCTTGCTTTGTCTTCAATCAACCAAAATTCATTTTTATGTAGACTTAGATAGCATTTTATGTAAACTTATAGCATTTTTATGTAGACATAGCACTATAAAGTATACATGCATAGTTCCATTATATAGATATTCCACTGTTACATTCTTAGCTTACGTATGATTCATGATAATTACTTTTTATGTATGTGATGTTCTTAGCTTACGTATGCTTTTTGTTCTTGCTTAATGTAAATCGCTCTGGATTAAGAGTGTCTGCTAAATGCCTAAATTCTAAGTACCGGTACTTGTGTAATCTCACTGCCTTTAGTGTTTATCTCTCAAATGTTCCAACGTCACTTCATTGGAAAACATTCTTAAGCTTACATGACATGATTTAATTATTATTGGTTCGTAAGGGCTGAGACTTTAAAAACTTCTTCTCTGGTGCAGTACAGGAAGGTTACATGCAGCAAGTGAGGACTCACCATAGAGCTATAATATATCTAGAGAATATAAGCTATTCACTTCAATGGAAGTTGCTCAGTGGCGTTTTGAAGCACCTGGAAGAATGACGAAGTCTTACGGGTAGTAACCTTTGAGCGTTGATGATTGGTTCTCACGCTGTTCTTGTGGTACCTCTGCATCACGTCCTATTTCACGATTCAATCATAAATTTAACCTGGGGCCTAGCCCGCCTGCAATACCCAGTTTTGACAACAACTACTACTACTACTACTGTACTTCCACTGCTGTTGCTTCTGCTCATACACTGAGGATTGTCCAACTTAAGCTATCGTATTAAAATGAGTCAACTTAACTCTCTGTAATTCATGCAAAGCCCATAAATCCAGACATACTTATTTGCAGTGGCCGAGCATGAACTCATTTCCCTCATCTCTAAGAACATAAAACACATACAGTAAACGTATGTGTAAAGTAGTTTGTTAACTCTGTTTCTCTGAGTACAACTGCTACAGAAATACATATATTTATTCATTGTTACTATCATCATCATCATTGTAATTTTGCCCTTGATTGACGCAAACTCAAGGCATTGCATACTTAATTTAAGTACTTTACGGTACGTTACAGCCATTCTTCCTGGTCTTTTACCTTTGTAGGGCGTCATTTCGCGGGTCTTCAGGTACATCTTTGTACTGCGGGGTGTGCGGACCTTTTGGATGTTGTAGCCTAGTTTGTTGCAGCGGTTCTTGCGACAGCTGAGACACAGGCCCTTGTTAAAGGCATCCTTGGAATTGCAGCGGTAGGCCATGGTCTGTTTTTGCTGCGCGTTCACCACCAGCGAGTCAATGAACAGATGGATGGACCGCTCGTGGGAACACTTGACCAGTTGGTCCATATCTGTGGCAGACCAGACAGTGTAGGTTTGAAAACCAGGCAGAAATACAATACACAGCAAAATTCAGAGTTAGGGTTTAGAGTTGAGGCATGTAATTATCTTCTTTTTTGTATAATTATTGATTTTTGTATTCTTATTCTTATATGTATTGTATTAAATTGAAGCACAGTGAGTCCTCGCTTGTCATGTGAAATGTGCTATATAAATAAACTTGACTTCACTCGACTAATACAGTTTGTTTTACTAATTAACTTTCAAGTTAAGTTTCATCTGCCTTTTTTGTAAGTTTAGTCATCAGTGTTTTTGTTTGTTTGTTAGGCCTTCCACTCTAAATATGGCCGCATTAGTGAAAAATACGCCCCCAATGGTATTTCTTCACTTGGTCGAATTTTGGAGCCTTGACCAATCGGCCAACTTTACAACAGGTATATAAAACAATTTAAGACATTTTAAAATACCCATACAGTTATAATAAATCAGTTAGTGTCTGTTTCCACTTCCTTCAAATGAGTGGAAACCAAGCTACAGCCAAAAATCAGAAAGTTCACAATTAAGCGATTACTGTAACCACTGGCTTTTTGCTGCATGGTCTGCTTTGATCAGTTCACATTGGCTGTGATGAAGGCTACACCTACACCCATGTGAAAACCTGCACTATACAGACAATACCTATGACTACTGTATAGCCATTACTCCCCAGCTGGGCTGTTATGCTCTGACTGGAGGCAAGCATGTTGACCTCCTGAAGGCTTTTATGGAGGCAAATTACATACTGACACCATGCAAACCTCCAATGAACCTGTCCTGATGATTTACAACATTGTAACAGCAGACTTTTCACTTTGATGAGGGCATAAATTTGCATTGTGTGAAAATGACATAGAGGGCACATGATGATTGATAACACATGTATTTATAAGTTATCTGTAATTCTACAAAATAGAGCTTATATATCATATTGCACCTATCACAATCTCATAATATACTGTATAGCCTGCCCTAGACATTACAGTATGACCCCTGATTTAGAGGTTCTGGGATGGCAAGGTAATTAGGGAGTTCATGGACTGGAATCTGCTATCCATGCAGGTACACAGTCAAATGTGTTAGAAATGTATCTAGATAATGTAAGCTATAATTTAACTCTTTAAGAGCTAAATTAAAACTCCAGATCATTTGACTGTGTTGTAGTGCGTTCATATACTACAGTATAACGTTATATAATAATCTAATCTAATCTATAAGTCTGATAGTATACATTCAGGGTGGTGCAACAGATAGGATTTTTGAAAGAGGGACAGCGCACAACACAGTGTTGAATGTGTGTGTGTGTGTGTGTGTGTGTGTGTGTGTGTGTGTGTGTGTGTGTGTGTGTGTGTGTGTGTGTGTGTGCGCGTCTCCATGTGTGTGTGAATGCATGTCTGTGTGTGCATGTGTGTTTCTGTGGGCTACATACTATGCAGGCCTTTGATGCCAGCTGCTGCAATTCCCAGCAGAGTGTTCTGGATGTCGCAGCCTGGCTGGAAGGTGCCTCCGTTGGGGTAGATGTCAATGTGGCCCACTGGTCGCTGGATGCCAATGCTGCGGCCTGGGGAGCCCCTGGTGTTGGTGTGCAGGACGTCCACAAATTGGGCATCGCCCGAAGAAAGGATGTTCTGGTTGTCTTCATGCTCAAAGGAGGGACCGGCGGGGTCTAAGCCTGTGTGACAAGACAGGAGGTCAGTGTTTTTGTGTGATCAACTTGTTTGCATGCCTCAATAGCTTGAGTGACCTGAAAGAGAGACAGAAATAAGGCACTGTCCCTAGTCTGCATGGTACTGGCTCAACTTGAGAAAAGTACTGCAGCTGCATGGAAAAGAACCCCTATTTTTGCAAAACATCTCAACGTTTCGATGCTCAAGGGATCTTCTTCGGGTCAATGTTTGTCATGTCTTGCAAATAAAGTATTTTTTCCCCATGGAGCTGGAGCTCTACATTTCTCAACCATATAATCTTTTTGGCCCGGCACCCATTGTCGATGTGTGTAGAGTTAAGTTTTCTTTGAACTGGCTAAAATGGACTCTTAGGTACTTAATTTATGTGTACCTGATTGTAATGGTACATGTGTTTAATATGCGTCCTATAGCTTATCATCATAGTTACGTGAGTGGTTAAAGAACAACTAAATTGTCTGGAAGCCAGTCCTATCGTAGTAAACTGTAAACTCTCTCTGGCTCTCTCTCCCACACACGCTGTTAAGTTACCGCAACTAAGACTACATTTCCTGTCAATAATAAGCAGTGTAAAATGTAGTTCATTGGGAGGTAAAGGGATACGGTTTATTGTGAAGGGCGTGTTTAAACTGGACTGCTTACTGGTGCACGTTTAGAGTACAGATGTATTTGCTCCGGTCTGTCCGGTATTGCTGTGAACAGTTTTAGCACTGCAGACTCTGCAATCGCCTGGTAAAGTTGAGTTTTGATTCTTTGAACAGTCAAAACAAGACGTAAAAGAACCACAGACACTTTCAAAAGAGAGGGCAAGATAGATGGAGTAAAGGTGGCATTGGTAATGGAACCACAACAAACACGACAACTCCATCCACACTGATGAGGTGAGTGAAGTCGCATGACGGCGATAGACAGCAACAGTAATCATAAAGATGGACACATTCCCACGTTAACTTTACCACTTGAACTGAAAAATGAAGGGACTACTTAATCAGCTTTCCCAAATCCCGAAGCTGTCCCATTCATTGTCACAGCCGCAGACGGCAGGCACAACTATATGTGAATAGCAGCCTACACCCTACACTACAGTATTTGATTAGCTCCGTTTGGAATGGTTACGGAGCTATATTTCCATATGTAACGTATTTACCGTATGCAACCTGTGAGCCTACAGTATGTATATTCATTGCCTCAGGTATGCTGCAACTGAACCACGTTGAGGGTTTTAGTCTGAAGTGGTATTTACGGTCACGTTCAGCGTTCACCGTGGAGGGGTATCTTTTAATAAGGGTGGCAGGGGGGCTGTCAATCTTGCATTAGGGGCCGTGGAACATTCCAGCCTCGCCTGTATATATAACATTAAATGCATTATCTGCTTGTACTGCTACAGTATGAATTCACCATGATCAGACAATCATCACCTGTGATTCTGCTGATTTTGTGGTCACTGAGGTCTCCGGCGATGCCTGCAACATGTGCTCCCAGACTGTATCCCAACAGATGGATCCTTTCCCAGGGTAACTGCAGCTCTTTCTAAAGGAAGAAGATGCAAGGTTTCAAATCCCTTTGAATAACACATGATGTCAAATTGTGCACAACATTTTGAAGTGAGTTCAATCCTGCAGCATGGATGGAACGAACTAGACTAGAATAAACCTGGCCTGGCATGTCAAATCTCTATTATCTGAATAGAATTTAGGCCATAATCCAATACAAGCATTGATGTGTGTCTGTGAAACCAGCTCTAAAAAAGACAATGAATCACATACAAATAAAGTGGTGTGAACTTTGCCAACAGGCTACAATCTATAATACTAGACCTCAGGTAAGCTATGGACAACAATGTGTTTTATAGCCGCCTGTGCCAGTGTCGCTTGATTGACTTAGTTCAAACTAAAGGGCAGTGCTGCACCAAGCTTCACATGCAATGTGAATCAGTACTTGGCTTCATAATGAGAGACTGCAGTGAGCCAGGGACAAGGCTGTAAAAAGCCTTTATAGTGAGAATAAAATCATAACCAAAAGGAAAACATACCCACAGCAACGCTAGATACAAAAACATTAAATCACTACTGACAAATCTGTCGCACTTTAAGAGACTACTTTAAATTCAGATGGAGTTTATGGGTTCCTTCTCACTTCTGGCATTGTATTGTACTACTGAATGTGATGGTAATTTGGCCATCTAGTGGGTTTTGGTTTAATGAAGCAAAATCCAATTATCAATGGGGTCCGCTCATAGTTCTGACAACCCATTATTGTGCCGTAACAATAGTCCGACAAATGTTCGGGTTACAGTAGGTTAGGGTCGGGATAGGGTTAGTTATAATGGGGGTCAGTCGGACCAACGAGACACATAGCACCAACAACAGTTGTGATCTTAAAAAAACATGTCGACCAAACAATCTTGGTTACTAGTATAGATCCAAAAGACTCACCTGTATCCAGTAGACAAACTGGGCGACATCACGGCCAACTAGCTTGGTGTTGGCTGCAGATGTTGGGTAGTGCTGGCTGGCACGAGTCAGCCAGTCCACCACAATGACATTGGCACCCGGTTCCCTCTCATGAAGGGCAGTCACCAGCAAGGGCACCCAGCTCTCAAACATTCCTGTGACCTATGGTACAAGCACACAGTCA
>NC_137869.1:14482149-14487149 GCF_963924005.1 Protomyctophum bolini
TCATTTTTTAATGCCTACAGTTTCATCTTTGCATTCATCTTGCTATTAAGGGACATTGATTTTTTTAAGGAAAATAACTTTTTTGCCTGGCACGTCCTCATGATGTGTGTTGAAACACAGTCCGGCCCTCGACTTGTACCAATTTTTTAATTTTGGCCCACTGTGTATTTGAGTTTTGACATCCCTGTTCTACGGTATGGTAGCGAGGCCTTTGCACAATTTAAAGGACCACTTCTCTCATTTTCAGCCTTTCTTCATATAATTTGTCCTCACAATATGTTACCATTTCTGTCTTCGCAGTCTGTCAGTGTCAATAGAGGAGAGCTGTGGAGTGTTGTCAGTTTTTTAGAAGCCAACAAAGGCTTCTATTATAGCATATTATGCTACCCTTAAAAGAAGAGAAAGGCTGCAGTTTCTATAGCTTGTAATCCCTATCGATCATTGGTAGGCAGGGTCCTGAACTGAAAATTGGTGAAGTGCTCCTTTAAGTGTTGTGAGAACTGTTTGGAAGAATAGGATAGTCCAGATGCAAAATCACTCAAATTTTTCATTTAGGTGAAAAATGGCCAAATCGATCAATCAATGATGGTGCTGCATACATAGTGAGAGATGTTGCACTTCCAGTGGTACTAAGGCCATGTATTGGGTTGCGCGTTGTTTTGAGTTTCTGTTGCATTTGTATTTTTGAAGAGTGTTGCATTATTACATTATATTACATTGCAAATAGATGTAACAGGCAGCAATTAAGAAACATTCAAGTTACTTTTAAATATGAATGATCCAAATATGTCATGAACTCTTTCTAGGGACATTTCCCCCATTAATTAACTGCTGTGTATTTGCTGTTCCAAATATAGTATGCCGTTTCTTTTAATTAAAAAAGAGGTGGGCCCTGTGTGTGTGTGTGTGTGTGTGTGTGTGTGTGTGTGTGTGTGTGTGTGTGTGTGTGTGTGTGTGTGCGTGTGTGTGTGCGTGCGTGCGTGCGTGCGTGCGTGTGTGCGTGCGTGCATGCATGCGTGCCCGCATTTGTGCGTGCGCGCGCGTGTGCATGCGTGTGTCTATATGGTGGTGGCTTGATTGTTTGGGAGGTGATGCTTATGGCCTAACCAATGGGCCCAACCCAATGGTTAGACAGAGGAGAACCGCCTATCCGCTCCGACATTGCAACCCCCAAACAGACAAACAGACTTGGTAGTTTAATGTAAATACATCTCTTCCATCTCAAATAGTGCATTCATTACGCCCATCCTCCCCTGTCTTACCGCATCACAATCCCATTATGATTAAAGATAAGGCAGAAATGTAAACATGCCTCATGCGAGAAGGCACACCTTCTAAAAATGATTAAAGTTAGGCTGAGTGAGGTGAAATTTTATTATTCTTTATCAGAGAACTATACCTTCTCTACTTGGAAGAACACTGAATATGATTTCAACTTGATTCCACAGGGAGGAATGTCAGAGGAGGTAATAGACAAAGGGTGAGAGACAGATAAATAAGGAGAATTATGCTGCGATTGCACACAGGAAAAATTGCAGATCTACAAGCTCACAACGTGTCGTGCTGTGGCACATTGTGAGCTTGTAGATCTGCCAAAACTGTGATTCTGAACGGACAGACGGACGGACGGACGGACAGACAGACAGACAGACAGACAGACAGACAGACAGACAGACAGACAGGATCATTCCCTATCTCTGATTAGTTTGCTGACCCTGATTCTTTCTCCTGAGGAAATTAAAAGATCACTGTGTACTCACAACAGCTGGACAACAAAAAAGACGATTCCCTCAATTTCCCTGCCATGAATGGCAATTTCCTTATAATGTGTTTTTTTCATCTAAAGACTCACAAACCCAAAGGCCAAGCAATCGTTCCACGTTCCACTGCATCTTGAAGAGATCAAATTGGCTATGGACTGTGCTGAATGCTAAACATAACTGCCATATATTACTGCTCAAGCCACTTCACGTTGGTTCAAATCACCAAGTGGCTCGATCATTTAGCCCTGAGCGACATGACTGCAAACATTTACATCAGTTAGAAAATACAGCAACATCTGTTTATCTCTCTCTCTCTCTGACACCATGACTTCACGTGTTTACAAGTGTTTACAAAACACCAGGCTCTTCAATAGCACATTGACGTAAACAGTCTCTCTTCATGCAGGTGTAGTCGCACAGCGACTGCAATCTCACACGCGTATGCGTGAGTAATACGTCATCCACATCAACAAGCAGAAGCATCTGGTTTTTGTTTAAAGTCTTTATTCATGATGCATCTATGCATACTAGGTTATGCTGGCACAATTGTATTGTTTTTGTGATATAATTAATAAAAACAATTGATAACAATAAAAAAGGTGATATGCACGGAATGCACGCATACACAAAAACATACATAAGCACACTTTCATCTAAACCTCAGATTTGATGAGTTGTTAGACGGCTGATTCTAGGAACAACGGAAAATGTGTCTGGTTTCACAGCAAGGTTCAACATAAATATGGTGAGCCAACCTGCAGGGGCCCCTCAGAGCCATGTCCGAGTTAAGCCATGTGTACAACATTTGTCTCCAGGCAGACACCCTTGTTGGAGTCAGAGAACATGATGTGAGAATACAGTGTCTGTTCTAATCACTGCCTTGGTCTTTTAAAGCAGGACATCTGCTGGTGATGTGCGTGTGCCACTGTGCCCACATGATAGCCAGGTGATTTGAAATGCATCATAACCCCATTATGTATATTATTTTTACTTTTTAACCCTCATGTGCGTTGACGAGTTGATCTGATTACATGTGGTGGCACAGCTGTCCTGAACAACTCCACTTTTCTGCTGACTTGAATTCTTTCTTCTCCTTTTCTCCTCTGTCTTTTGCACGCTTCACGTTCAACTTTTTGCTCACTTCAGCTTTTTGTCCATGTTGTAGCAAGTTTTCATTCACCTTGTGTTGCCACATCAATGTTTTGTTATTGTTGCAGCTTCACAGTGGCTGTCAGACTGACAGAATCCACAGGTGGCTTAGCTCTTTCAATGTAATGTGCACAGCAAATACGATTGTGCGTAGAGTATATGTCTGTACAACATGTGTCTAGGCCTGTGTGTGCAGATTGTGCATGTGAATGCACCCATTCCTGTGTGTGTGTGTGTGTGTGTTTGTCTGTGTGCGTGCGTACGTACGTGCATGGTAAATGGTAAATGGTGCATTTATATAGCGCCTTTATCCAAGGCGCTTTACATAGATTGTGCATTACATTCACCCATTCATACACCGATTGCGGCAGAAGCCATGCAAGGTACCAGCCAGCACATCGGGAGCAATTTGGGGTTCAGTGTCTTGCCCAAGGACACTTCGACATGTAGACAGGAGGAGCCGGGATTCGAACCGCCGACCTATGGATCATTGGACGACCTGCTCTACCTCCTGAGCCACAGTCGCCCGTGCGTACAGTCTATGGTGCATGCGTGCTTGCGTGCATACGTACATTGCACGTATACATACACACTGTGTTTATATAATGTATACAAATGTACATGCAGATACAAAGTATAAATTGTATAGCATACAAATTGTCTTGTGTAGACAGACACACAGAACCAAACACCAAGCATCAATCTGTCTCCACATTAAACTGACTCCATGAGTGTAAATACTGCCTCTTAATGTCACCCTTGAAAAGACAAATGAAAAACTGGTGTCAGCCTCCTACTTCACTTTGACAAACACACACATGCGCACACAAGCACACACACACACAAAAGGCACACGCGCGCACATTCACTAATATACTACTTCAGTCTTTCTGCGGCTCTTTACAACTCTGCTCTCCTTAGTAAGAGCCAGTCATAAAACTGAACTCCCACTGAAGAGCCATTCTCCTCCGCCCTGCCTGAAACACCCCCTCCCGCTAGAATGAATTCTAGAATGGGCTTTCTACTTATGGCAAATTAGGGCTTTCTTTGGCTTTAAAGACTCTAGCGAAATGTGAAGGCCATGTGGCTGGTTTAATCATGATTCATGACTCATGCTTTTATTTTTTATTGTGTTCCTACCCATGGATTTTCTCCTACTTTGACATTACACTGACTCCTTCCAGCTGGCTTCAAGGCTGTGTTGGTGGAAGCACCGTCCGAAGGCTGCCCTGTCTCCTGTTATGTCTCGCCTGTGCCCATGTATTCAGATAAGGGAGAACAAAATGAAACCTCTATATCAGTGAAATAATAGAGGCTAACCTTGCACTGGCGACAATACAGTATGCACTGCATGCATAATTATGTGGATCTGCAAACACACATGCATACCCACACATATAGAATGTGTGCACACATGCACGTACGCATATACACGCACGCACGCACGCACGCACGCACACACACACACACACACACACACACACACACACACACACACACACACACACACACACACACACACACACACACACACACACACACACACACACAGACACACACAGTTTTCCTTTTATGAAACCTACAGTTCTTTGGTTTTATTAAGAATGACAGTTCTTTCCTGCCCAGTGAGTGAATAATGTTGGCTGACGAGGCAGCAGAGGCCGTGGGGAGCAGCAAGCTTTGCAGGGGAGAGCGGTCTAGTCTCTAATTTGAAGCAGACACATGAGGGAGGTCCATTTGTCTTTGTACAGTTGCAGTACAGTCTGGAAAAAAACATTGTTGAGTAACTTAAACTTCACATGTTGAGTGCAAATACTCTAGGAATACATGCAGGAAACATTTCTTGAAAAATGTTCACATACAACTGTATGTATTATTCTTCAGCCATTCCATTATTAAAATGCTCATTGCAGAAAACATGTTGCTATCATCTACTTACCTTTATGTTATGTTTTTAGCATTGGAGAAACATATGAGAAAATGCATACCAACACGTGCACAATATAGGGGGAAAAAAATGTTCACATAAAATGTGGGGGTCTTTTCTATTTCCAAACAGTCATGAGACCATAACGAGAGGAGTTCTTT